>NC_090442.1:649267996-649571027 GCF_031143425.1 Pleurodeles waltl
ATATTGCATGCTCAGGGATCCACAGGGCAGGCCTGCTCAGGTGAATTGCCTTCCTCGTTCCTCTGATTTATTTGTTTTTCTTCATTGTGGCAGAGTCTCCTGCTGTGTGATCATCCTTTAGTTGTAAGCTGTTTATAGTTATTTTAAGCCATTAGTTAAACAAAGTCACTATTAGAACAGATAATATATATTATAACTTCATTAACTGTAAAACATTGATATATTGAATTCATGATAGGAAGGGTTTGCTTATCCTAGCATGCAATGGATCTTCAAAGTGATATTGCCAAACCCTAACTTGAGGTGATTGCTTAGGTGTTGGCCTCCTTGTCGACTACATCGATATCCTGAATGCAGTCCTTCAATTCTTCCTTAGCTTGTTCCTATCTCGTTCTTATCTGGAGGAGTCTTTCTGTAAACCCCTATATGTTAGTGTGGTGGTCTGCTGCCATCTGCAATATTTAGATCACTTTAGGAACAGTGACAGTCTCAGAACAAGAACGGGTCAGATCACAGTGTTATCAAGTGATCTTCTCCATCGCTGGGTAGATGAATTAAGTTTGTTATTGCTAATGCATATCTTCAAGCACAGGCGTCTCTGATGATCAAACATAAATCTTTTAGAAGTGATCAAGGCCAGAGTAGAAGAGAGAACCTCTTCTAGATATCTGCCAAGCAGTTTATTGGTGCTCTACTTCTGCTTTCGTGGTTGTACCTTTGTAATTCGATTTGTTCACTGAGAAACAGCATCAGTTTGTGTTTAATACTCTTCACTTTTAAGTAGAAGTGTGAGCATCAAATTAATTAATTTCAATGTTACTGTGTGTTTGTTTCCTGACTACAGTCACAAATAACTTGAACATTCATTCACACACCTAAAACAGATTTCCAAGTGTGACATTAAAGAAATATAATCATAGAGGTTTACTCTATTCCCTAAACCCCTGACACTTATATCCCACACATTTAACCCTATCAGTCAAAGCCATATCCAATCCTGAAATTTAAACCCTAAATCCCAATCTCAATACACTGTACCTTGTATCTTTAACATCTAATCCTTTACCCTTAAACCCACCTCATTTCCCCTTTACCCCCAAACCCCTAAGCCTTACTCGTATGTACAAAACTATTTTCCTTATTTCCCAAGCCCTTACTTCTACATCCCAAAGCCAGAACCACTAACCCTTACCCTTAGACCCTGTACCCTATCTCCTTAACTCCTATACCTCTAACCCTTAATTCCTAACCATTAACTGACAACCCCTTAATGTCAAACCCTTAGCCATACACCTCGCACCTTTACCCTATACTATTAGACCCCAACCCCAAACTCTTAACATAAATACCTTACATTCTCAACCCCTTTCACACTGTCCTTACATCAATGTATTTTGGGAACAAACACTTTGGGAAGTGTTCATATTTCGGTGTGTACTTTTCAAGCTAATAAGTATTGTTTTTTTTAGAAGAGTTGCTTTCAACATATTGAGACAATGTTGTTTTCTTTGATAATTACTGGCTTCATGCGGAGGATTTCGCGTATGATTTTTTTTGCAGTGAAAAACGTAATTTCTGTCAGATTATTTATTTCATTCCTCCACTGTGTACAGTTCCGGAATTCAAGTAGAACGGCATGTAATGATGGTGGAACGGTAAGTAATGTAAGCACAATTTCTACACGGGTAGAACGGCATGCACTGATAGTGACCGGTAAGTAATGTAGGCACACGTTTTTATGCACAGGTAGTGAAGAAGAAGAAAAAATACCCTGTAACTCTACTTTGCGTTCTCGGCTTGGGAATAGTGTGGGTTTGCTAGAGTAGTGCGTGCTGGACTGCAGAAATGATCGATATTGTCGCAGAATTTGTATTTAAGTCGGATGTTTTTTCGGAAATGTCTAAACCTGACCATTTCACACCTGCACACTGCCAAGCAGGCTTTCGATGTCTAACATACACAAATAATTTATTTGAGGCCTTCTATGAACAAGAGAGCACAGGAAGCATGTAGTTAGTTCTCCATCCACGGAATGTCTAAACTAGGGGAATAAACAAAGCCGAACAATGACAGGAATTCTGCCTGGCTATTTTCTGCTTCAGGTCAGTCACATTAATGGCTGTTGTTTAGGACATTATGCAAAACACCGCACAAGGACAAAAAAGGTCAAATCGCCACCCTGTAGAACTGATGACAAACTGTGGGAAAGGAACTGTCAAGAGCTGGTGTCCACAATAGCTCAGAAGTTGTATTCCTCTACATAGCTAGTGCCATAGTACAGATTTTTAGGGCACCATGGAAAATTTACTTTGGGGGGGGGTGACTCCGCTCGAAACACCATGGAAATTGTACCAACTTTTGAGCCATTTGAAGCTTCCTGATGTTGAAAAAAAAAATCACTAACAAAACAAAGGTTACAGGGATGTTATAGTTAGGTTCAGATTTTACACACACAAAACCATAAAAATGTAACAATTATAGTTAAACTTATCTCAAGAATCCATAACTCGTGCCCTACAGTAAGTATAACTTGCGGCCGCCACACACAGTTTTCTCAACAATAATTTTATTGTAAATGTTGCAGTGATATCATCAATGATGTCATAGAAGATGTGAGGACTGATGCAATATGTGGGGTAATTAGCAGTGCAGTTTTTACATTCTATTTCCTAACTATAACATCTCTGTAATCTTTGGTATTTTTTCAGTGAATTTCTAGTTTTTTTTTTTAACGTTAAATAATATTTAATTACTCTATGTTAATCCAACCCGATTGTGCATGGCCATTGGATGCAGGGCCTAGCCACAGGCCAGGAAATGCAGAAAATCCCTTGTAGTCACCCAACCCAGCACTGCGCATGGTCTTTGGCTGTGCGCAGCATGGGGTCGGCCACAGGAACTGGCCTGTGGCCAAAACCCCTGCAAGTACCTAACCCCGGGACACACACGGTCTTTGGCCGTGCTTGGCAGGGGATCAGCTACAGGGTCTGCCCAAAGACCAGGCCCTGTGACAGAACCACCACATGCAGGCAACCCGGGAGGGGGCATAAAGCCTCCCTTCTGGGCCAATTACAGCCCCAGGGACCACATCCCCGTGGACCATCCATATAGTAAATGGGGGGGAGAGATATGCAGACCCCTTCACCGGCCGATTTTGGCCCTACGGACCCCATCTCCTGTGGGCGGCCATCAAAAATGAGGCAGAGGGAGGCACGTGCCCCCCCTTTCACGGACCAATTTAGCCCGGGGACCCCATCCCCTGGGACTTTCTAAATGCATCATTTAGGAGAGGGGCACGCAGCCCCCTACCTTGGACCAATACCGGCCCCAGGGATGACATCCCCCCCAGGGTCTGGGCAATCAAAAATATAGGTAGGGTGCCCCCAGGTCGATTCCAGTCCCAGGGACCCCAGTCCCCGGTGCCCTGCCAATTACGAAAAGGAGAGGGAGGCCACTTGGCACTAGTGCGGGCAATGGCTAAAAATATTTCCACCCTGGATAATTATCTGGTTAAAATGGTGAGCAAGATAAACATCGATAGAAGGAAATCATTAGGGAAGGAGTCCACCCCAGAAATCTTTCCATCTGTAGACAATGATAGCGGTTCTAATATGGTGGATCCCCCTAATATTGAAACTTTGCCTTTGGAAAACTTAGCCATTTCACCATTAGCTTTAGAACCACCAGCTCAAAACCCATTGGACCCCCCGAGTGAGCCTTCATTGTCTCACTCTCCTCCTAAGAGAGCTGTTAGAAAATGCAGAAAAACGCAAATTAAGCGGGGGAACATACATACTAAACCAACGATAGAATATGGTCATAGAAGTAATGTAGCTAATAATGAGATTATAATTAACAAGGACGATGTGAACTGTGATCTCATGGGTCACATCGCTAAGCTTCTTGAGGAAAAACTAGACCATATGACTAAACCTCTTATGGAAAAAATTGAATTATTATCTATGGAGGTATCTAGATTGGGTGGTCTTTTAGATAAAATATGTAAGGAACAGGCTATGAAACAGCCTGAGCTACCCGTCCAACCCAGTAACTCAGCACAATTGGCTATAGCACAGAGGTCATGTTTACCAGAACCTAGGGAGCCACCATGTATGGTGGAAAGTACCTCCCATATGAAAACAGCTGCACCTAATATCGCGAGATACACTACTCCCGTGAACAGGCCAAATCACATTGATCTCCCACCTGATTGTGAACCATATGTCATAGTCCTTTCAAATGTCCCTCCCTTAGACCCAACAGCAATGAATTTCTGTGAGGAACCGCATGATTCTCTCAAGCGAAAATCAGTTGCTTGGTTAAACAAAAATTGCGGTTTCCCCCCACATCTATCCGATCATATACTGTCTACCAGACGGGTAACATGGATCGGAAACGCGAGAAAAAAAATGTAAGGGGGATTGTGTAATTGTTAATTTTAGGTACCCTCAACATGTTGCGACTGTTCTTCTTAGAGCAGCTTCTTTGAATACAGAGGAGTCTGACGTGGGTGTGCACCCTTTGGGTTATTTCTATAGACATTTAGCCAGTATACCAGAACCTTTTAAAAAACACAGACTTTCGACTAATAGAGGAAACACAAATCTGTATATTCCAATCGAAAATAGATTTTCGGTACTAAGTACTTTGGATGAAAATGATTGACTCCCGCGAGCAGGGGATTCTATCACAGAAATGTTTGTATATACCCAGACGTGGGAACAAAAGCAGAGTGTAGAATACTTAGAACCGAAACTTATACTACCTCCGAGCCCCAGAAACTCACGGGCAGTTAAATTGGCAAATAGCGTTAAATCCCCTTATTCTATCTTTAGTAAGGTAATCGGTTTGGGCGTACCCGACAAGTGCCTCACAGTGACTATGGAGGATAACGACGTTAGTATAGACTATAATCAAGTCAAAGAGCTAAATCCTTTAGTTGAGCTAGAAGATGTTACAGAAAAAGACAACTTACCTATACTATTAGACTTACCCTGTGCAAAAGGGAAAACAAATATTAGACTGATATCTTGGAATATAGCTGGCTTAGCCAGGAACCTTGTGGATGTGGTATGGTGTTCCTATATTGAGAATTACGATATCATACTCCTACAGGAAACTTGGCTGGTAGAAACCCCCCATAGGTTGGGGTATAAAACATACTGTTCTTATGCTATTCCATCAACTAGAGGTAGAGCCTCAGGGGGGCTGGTTATCTGGGTTAAAGTGACTCTAGAAATAGATGTCACCCAGATATCCATCCCCTCCCCGGACCTATTAGGCCTTAAAATTGACACAAGAGGGAAAGAAACTATGGGGGTCATTCTGACCTTGGCGGTCTTTTCGCAAGACCGCCGAGTTACCGCCGCGGTGAAGACCGCCGACCGCGGCGGTATGCCGCTGTGCGCATTCTGACCGCTGGGAGCGTTCCGCCGGAAAACCGCCAGCAGCCACACTGGCGGTCGGCGGGAAAGTGGAGACTGGTCAACCTCCACCGCCACGCCAGCAGAACACCGCCCACAGAATTACGACCCACATTTCTGTGTGGCGGTCTTCTGTTGGCGGTCTTCTGTTGGCGGTCACCTCCCCATGGCTCCTGTCACCTCCCGGAGGACCAACGCACAAGGTAAGTTGATCGTCCGTGAGGGGAGGGGGTGGGGGGGTGTTGTGTGTTGTGTGCGTGCATGGGGGTGTGCGTGTGAGTGTGTAGAGGGGGTGTGTGAGTGCGTGCATGCGGGCGGGGAGTGCTGCTGTGCCTATGGGCAATGTGTGTAGTTCGGCGGGTGCGCATGTCGGCATGTATGTGTGCGGGTATGTGTCCCCGTTGTGTATGTGTGTGTGTAGGGGGTGTGTATATGTGCATGTTGGGGGTGTGTGCATGTCGGGGTGCGTGTATGTGCATGTCGGGGTGGGGGGGGGGAGGGGGTTCGTACCACCTCTGGGGGGTGGCAGGGGGGTGGAGGGTGTGGGGGGAGGACTCGGGGGGGGCAGTGGGGGGTGGGGGAGACCCCTATCAGTGCCAGGGAAGGAATTCCCTGGCCCCGATAGTGCCTACCGCCATGGTTCGCATGGTGGTTCCCGACCGCCAGAAACCGCGGCGGTAAGCAGGGTCATGATACCGTTGGCGGTCTTGGGTCGACCGCCGGACCGGAGTGCGCAGACTCCAGCCCGTCGGTCATGACCGCCGTGGCTGTCGGAGTGGGGAAGTGGCGGCCGGTCGCGGCGGTGACCGCCGCGGTCAGAATGCCATTTTTAATACCGCCGGTCTGTTCGCGGTCCGACCGCCGCCTCTCCGCCGACCGCCAAGGTCAGAATGAGGGCCTATATATTTATTAAATATATATAATAGACCGTCCCCATCTAACAAGGAATCAGAGGTGATAGAACTCTTGGATGCCTTTTTAGATTCATTAGGAGATAATAATATAAAGGTGTTAGTTGGTGGGGACTTTAACTGTAAATATGAGCCTGTCTTGGGGTTGGAAAAATTATTTGATGAACAAGATGCTGCTAATGATATTTTACCCTTAGAATCTGAAAGTTCAGCTAAAAGCACAAAAGCCGCCCTGCAGATTTTACAGTTGACTGTGGTACATGATCTAAGGGCTTGTAATGGTCGATTTCAATCAGATAGACCAGCAGCCCCAACTTATTTTAAGGGAAAATCCAGGTCACATATAGATTTTGTATTGGCTACCCGGAATATATGGGACCAAATAACTGATTTCAAGATAGACCATAGGACGGAGAGTGATCATTTCCCTCTCCAACTATGGCTAGACTCTCAATCATTTATTATTAGTTCCATAGAAGAGACCCTATTAAATACCACGGTCGCGGAGTTAGAGGTAACCAATAACAGGCGTGCTCTAAGATGGCCATATATCTTGGGATCAGAAAAGACGCTGGAAAACATTTATAATGTGTTTACTGAAACGGTAGGAGACTTACATCCAGCATTAGTGGGAACACATGATGTTCTTGATTTACATCTTAAGCTGGTAGACGCACTAACTCCACTACTGAGTAAAATATACAAAAAAAATGGTAATAGGATAAGGAACCATCTTGAGGCAGCGAACCCATGGTATAATAAAGATTGTCGAATAGCAAAATCAAGACTGGTCCAGGCAGTAAAATCTGGGAACTGTTTGGATATAAAAAGCGGTAGACTAGCCTACAAAAACACCATGGCCCAAGCTAAAAAAGTATGGGATGAAACTCTATGGGAGGATCTCTTGAATGCATCTAAGTTACGGGATCAGAGCATGTTCTGGAATTTAATCACTAAGGGAAATAAGCAGGGTAGATCAACAAAGGATATTTTCCTAGATGAAAATACTTGGTGTAATCACTTCACTAAGCTCTATACTAACAAAAAGGAGAGTTTGCCCTTCGAGGACTATGAGCCAATCATAGAAATGAGTATTGCTCCATTAACCTTTAGCTTAGAAGAAACTAATAAGGCTTTATTAGCTGTGAAAATGGGCAAAGCCCCAGGCCCTGATAAAATCCCCGGCGATCTACTAAAATATGATGTGGAGGTGTGGGGGCCTTATATAAATTACCTGAGTAATTCCATTGTGGCATGCACACCAATCCCCGATTCATGGAAAGGGGCAGAAATCACAACAATTTTTAAAAAAGGTGATCGCTATGAAACAAGTAATTACCGCCCAATAAGCTTAATAGATACTTTTCAAAAGATATATGCTAGACATATTTTAAATAGGCTTTTAGATTGGATTGAAGAGACTAAAATACTAACCAAATATCAGGCTGGTTTTAGAATAAAAATCAGCACGGTTGACCAGGTGTTTAGGTTTATGTGCATCTGTTGGAAGTATATAAGCATAAGGAAGGGTAGTCTCTATGTGGCATTCATGGACCTAAGGGCCGCCTTTGATCTTGTTCCGCGCAATTTGTTGTGGATTACATTAAGGAACATGGCGGTCCCTGGGGAACTACTTAAAGAACTTATCAAGCTTCACACAGGGAACTACGCGAAAATAAGATGGGGAAAAGAAGGTGAAACCTCAAGGGCCATACCTGTAGACGGTGGTGTACGCCAAGGTTGCGTGTTAGCACCTACACTCTTCTCATTATATGTTAATGATATTCCGAACTATTTAAGGAATTGTGTACATGATTCCCCGAAGTTAGGTGGTGAGCCGGTTACGGCATTATTATTTGCCGATGATACCATCCTTATTTCTCAAACTCCGAGAGGTTTGCAAAACTTAGTGGATTCTTTCCAGAAGTATTGTGTGGGGAAGGGGCTAGAAATAAATCCCACCAAAACTAAGTATATGTCCATAAACCCCAAGAAATCCCTCAGGAATAATCTGTCCTTGGAGAATGAAAAACTGGAGCAGGTAGGGAGTTTTAATTATTTGGGGTTAATACTGGATAGTAATCTGTCCTGAAAAGGACAGATGGATAAAAGCATCTTAGCCCTCAAACAAAACTCAATGCCTATCCTAAAAGTACACAGAGCTAGTTATTCTAAAGCAATCTCACCGGCACTTGAAGTATATAAAGCGAAGGCCCAATCGACCGCCCTTTATGGTGCTGAACTCTGGGGTTACTATTGTAACAATCATCTTGGAAAAGCGGAAAACCATTTTGTACGAAGGCTACTTAAAATACCGACAAGAACTCCTTTAGCCCCTGTTTTCCTTGATATTAACCTTAAAAGAGCAGACTATCAAGCATTATTAAGGCCACTGCTGTATTGGGTCAGGTTATGGGTAACCCCGGAGTTGAGTGATTACAAGAGTGGATTGACTGAATTAATTCAGATAGATGGTCATATGAATACCCCCTGGTTAAAACATGTATCTAAGTGGTACGAGAAATTAGGTTTATCACACCTATGGGAAGTTCCTCAGAATATGACAACAAGTACCAGGAAATATGTAAAGGACACCTTCTGGTCTTATGTCAACGGAGTGCTATTGCATAGCTCATCAATTGGTACTCTGACTCAGAACTTTTTGAACATAAAAGATTCCCCATAATTTCGAACAATTTTTGGATGAGATCGGTCCTCCACTGGCAAAAGCACTATATCTACAGTTTAGGTATGGTGTCTTACAGATTAATGCGTACACATGCAATTGGGGAGGGGTAAAAGGCTGTGAATTGTGCACTCTCTGTACTTTAGGGGCTAAAGAAGATGTTGTTCATCTACTCTTCTTTTGCCCAATATACAAGAAACCAAGGGATCGTTGGATCAAACCCGTTTGTAAATATGTGGGGGTCAGATCCTACAAAGAAGCAGAGCGCATATTTCAATCTAATACTTCACAATTAGTGGTCTTTGGCACGAGTAGATTTTTATTTACTGTGTACCTTATCAGAAAACGACTTGGCCGCAAACTGTAATATTTTGATAGGTGGCCCGCTCTCTCCCTCCCTTCCTTGTATAAGTATATGATGCACTGTTCCTTCGATCCAAGTTATCTAATTTTTTAGTTTTGGCTCTTAATTAATTTATAAGTTGTTATTTATATTTTTATATGCGGTACTGCTTAACCATGGAGACATCTATATATTTCTTGCCAACTGTATGTATTGTATTTTATATTTAATTGTGAAATGTATATACGTATGTTGTATTTATTTCTTGTCTTGACTTTTATGTCAATATTTGCCGAAATAAAGTTTAACGAAACATAACGAAACACTAGTGCGGGCAGGGAAACTGCTATGTCCCAGGGGTAGGCACCCCAGGACATAGCAGGAGCCAGAGGGACATTAATGGCTCCAGGAAGGGAGCTGCATGCCCCCTTCCCTTTCCATTGCATTGCCGGGCCCCTGGGGATAGGGTCCCTGGAGCTGAATGCTGCCCAGGGAAGGGGGCCAAGCAGCTACCCTTCCCCATTTTGTTAATGGCCAGGCCCTAAGGGATGGGGGTCTCCATGACCAAAATTGACCTGGGATGGGGGGGCACATGTACCCCGCCCCCTATATAATAAAGCATATTTCCCCCAGGACCTGTCCCCCCCAATGGTCAAAATAAAAAACAGGTGCAAGAGATTGCGTTTGCTTTTTAAAACTTTTTAGCAGTGGATATGCAGATCGGCCACAAACTTGTGGCAAGAAAATTGAAAAAATATTTTTGGGTCCTGGAGGGGTCACTGCAGGACCCCACCACCAGGCCTCGAAGGTCAGGATAGTCACACCATGCTCCCTTCTGTTTCTTTTTTTTCCCTTTGGACTCGGCTGAGTCCGAGTCCCATGGTGGCTGGCATCACTTCCTGGTTGATGTGGTGGCAGCCAATCAGATCTCATTTTGAGTTCTCTGGGATGCCCGGAGCCTCCGCGTCCCTAGATTTCTTAATTTATTTTTCCTTTAACAACTCCAAAACTACTGAACAGATTTAGCGCAAATCCCAAAAAGAGATCTTTCTGGACCAAAATCTAGCTTTCTGACAAATTTGGTGTAATTCTGTTCAGTGGTTTATTCTGTAGTTATGTTCAAAATCCTTTTGGGAATTTGAATGGGCAAGTGTGTTTTGGGACACCCCTTTTCATCTGCCCTGCTTGAGGAATCACCACAAAACTTTCAAGACAGCAGCTGAAGTGAGTACCAAACTAGTTTTTAAAATTTTTTGAAGATATGTCAAGTGGCTCTAGAGTTATAGGCAAAACAAAAAACTATTTTCCTATGGAAACTACGTCCTAACTATAACTACCTACTGCCAATGGGCTTCAGCTGAATGGCCTGTTCATATCAAATGATATGTTGGAAATCTATATGTCTCTGTATAAATCAACTTTCAATAGCTTACATGAATTTTCAATGGTCTTTGTATCGTACTCTGCAATCACCAAGGAGGAAGTAACATAATTAATAAGAAGCTCCCGCCCTTTTAAAGCCACAGCTTCAAATGGCATACCCATATATATAGTCAAACTAGATGTCCCATTCTGGAGTTCACTACTGGAACAGCTATTTTTCAATGTCATCATGAGCTGGCAAGTCCCTACTTCCTAGAAAGGTGCAGTTACTCATCCTACCTATAAAAGCGGCCCCAAACAAGATCCAGCCAGCTATAGATTAATAACCATCCTAGATTTTGAAGGGAAACTATTCACCAAACACTTATTAAATAATCTGGCAAATTGGGCTATGAAACAACATCTAATACCATTAACACAAACTGGATTCCGCATGGGCTGCTCATCTCTTGACAATATTATGGCTTAGACACTTCTGGTAAAAAAAAAATCAAACCGACATTGTATGCCTGTTTTGTTTAATATTCCAGTGCCTTCGACATAGTGAATCAGCCAAGATCATGGGCAAAGCTCAGGAAGTGTGGAATTGACCCTGCCTTATTGCATTTCCTTATCGATTTACATATGGATACATGGCTGCAGGTCGGGTTATCCAACGACAATGTTTTGGCGCCAAAATTCCGCACGGAGAACAGGTTTAAACAAGGTTGCATTCTTGCCCCCTCATTATTCTTTCTGTATATCACTGATCTGACTCACTAACTCAATTCAGACCTTGGTATCCCACCCAAGCTGGGATGCACAAGAGTATGACATTTGGCCTACGCCAAAGACCTGGTAATACTGTCACAAAGTCCAAAAGGTCTACAGTTCCTTCTGCATCGTATAAATAGTTTCAATCTGGAGAATGAACTAATTGCCAACTTGTCAAAAAACAAAATGATAGTCTTTGGAAAGAAAACTAAGTCCACATTTTGAGTATTAGGAGATGTCTTGATCTAAACAGTCACGCAATATCACTACCTTGGAATTACATTCAACAGTACATTATCATGGACTAACCACCTATCCGCAAGAAACTTACGTCAGCTACAATCACAAACTTTATTATAACATTTTTCAACCTGTTCGGCGGCAGAGCAGTGAAACCATCACTAAAAGCACTAAATATGAAACTTATACCCTACTCGATGTATGCATCACTTGCGTTAAATAGCAAAATGATAGCTAATCTAGATAAAAGTTTTATAGAGTGTGTACATAATCTTCTGCATCTCCGCACAGCCACTCCACAATGTACCATCAAGCTTGAACTGAACTTAAAATCTTTGACGTCAATGCACCACTGACACAGCTGGAATTATTAAAGGGCAAAAAATAGAGATGTCTAGGGACATGGTTCCTCTGCGGATCCAATTGTCTTTGTGCCGATATGTGATTGGCTGTCAACTTGCCGCCTAAAGTAACTATAACTCACGCTCTAGCCATGCACTGCTAATTGACCCAGATATTACAGCACTCATGACAACTTTTATAACTTCAGTAAAAGTATCAATGAAACATTAGAAGTCAAATTATTAAAGAAAAAAACTGTGCATGGTGAGGGCACAAGTTATAATTACCTTAGTCCGCAAGTTATAGTTACTTGAAATAACTCTAAATATAACTGTTGAATTTCTCTGGTTTTGTGAGAGTAAATTCAGAACATAACAATAATGCCCCTGTAACCTTTGGCTTTTTAAGTGAATCTCTAAGTTTAAAAAAATACTCATCCATTGGTTTGTTGTGGTATGATTTACATTTTCTTCTCCGCCCACTACAGTGTACAGCATGGGCCAACGGGTCAACACACTTAAGCCACTGTCTACCTTCGCTGTGATTCTCTCCAGTGCCAGAACAGAATGAGAACTTTTTGAGATTTCAAAAACAGTTTTGTTTTTGACCAATATATTTTGATATTAGTGAAGGCCTGATGGCTTCTCTAACAATAAAGTTTGCAAAAGCCATGACAAAACAAAACAAACATCAACAAAGCCAAAAGGCTGGAAGCCAAAGTCAGAACTGTTGGCTTTGCCACTGCTTGTTTTTCTCACAACAACATTTGGCATGATATTCAGTGTCAAACCATCCTTTCCTGCCATTGTTTGAAAGTCATGCTGAAGGAGGCATATTGGAAGTTTAGTGGAGTAGTGTGTGATATCAAAATAAGACATATGAATATTTTTAATTTTAGGGTCATAATAAACACAAATAAACTGCCCACCACAACCAGAATTCTTGTTTCAAAAGAGGTAGGAACACAGCGCCGTAAATTGTGAAGTGTAAAGTTAGCCCTTTCTCGTCCATTTCGTATCTGTGCATAGATAAGATAGTCTCTGTAATATCAGCAAATATGTTCCTCAACAGTCTAAAGATTATGCGTCATCTACGTAGGTGTGAAAACTCTGTCCAAGACTCATAAGCCTTTTGTGAAAAGACCTGACATAAACCTTACCTTAAAAATAAATCTAACTGTAAGTCTATCTCGAAGGGTCATTTAGAGTTTGGCAGATGTGAACATCTGCCAAACAACAGGAGCTGCCTCGACTGCAAAACCTATGATTCACCTCCCTCTTTTAAAGGTGACAATACACTAGATTTCCTTTGGCAGAATCTAAATTGACCTGTATGGCAGAAAACATTACCTGACACCACATTCGCCACAGGACCATCGGTCAATGTATGTCAGAACATCCACTTTTTTTAGGGTCGAGCCTGCGTTGCATGCGCTCCCGCATCCGTATCGCAGCGGGACGCTTTAGTTCCTAGAAAAGGGCTCGTAGCCCTGTCGACGTCAAGTCAGTGTGTTTCATTGGTTCGTGGGCTTGCCTAGTAAAATCTACTTGCCTCTCTGCTTGCTTTCATTAGTGGAAGGCATGCATACATCATGCCTTTTCCAGTGGCTAGCCCTCCTCGAGCGCAGCGACCAAGTACAGAAAACATGCGAGGCTTGCTGTTGTCTGTCGGATCGTGGACTACTTTTTCTCTATTTTCCTAGCGCGATTTCGCTTGGCAGAAGTCGAACGCTTTACACAGTTAATTTCACTTTTTCGGGTTCCCTCCATAAAAGCACTTTTGCCGATAGATGAAAAGTCGGGTTAGGAGCTTACAACGTGATCAGCTCTAACATGAACAAATGCGAGACCCGTTGCTTTGCAAATGCTTGTTTTTAAGGCAGTCATTCCACTGCACGCTTTCTGTTCAGAACTGCCAGGGAAAACCTCTCCATCCTGAACAGGGAACAAATTAACCCTCCCCCCAAAACATCTCAGAGGGCATCAGGGCTGTTGATTTTTTTTGTTCAACAACAAACTGAAATTAAACAAATTCTCACTCTGGAGTTTGCTATTGAAAAAACAAAAGCACCTCATGCTAAGGCTAACCACTCCCGTAAGCTTGTGTCCCTGCCATGCACATTGTTGTCATTGATGATGTAATTTCAGTTGTCGAAGTGATGTTATCAATTATGTCATAGAACATTTGTGACACCATAAGCAGTGCAAGGCTACAGCATGAGTTACAGTTAATTATTTTAAACAACACTGGTGAATTTCACCTGTTTTAAAGGTTAAAATGTTACATTTCTCCTGAATTTAATGGTGCTATAACCTTTGATTTTTCAGTGAATTTCTAAATTGTTTTCCATGCCTAACTATAATTGTCACTTTAACCAATGATCCAAGAGACTTACTACATTTTTTAAAATGCTGCTGCAGTGCTTCTGAGCTCCCTAGAGCCTCCACCACAACATTTAAAACATGATTGATGTTACCCCTACCCCTTCTAGGGGCACTACTAGGGAAGAACACTATCAGTTAAAAGCCCTCACAGGGCAATATGGGGTGTCCCTTGCTGGTGAGCAGTGAATAATACATGAGCAGCCCCAGCTCTCGACCTAAACCTGGGAACTACTTCCCTGCTTCACTTGTTGCATAATTTGTGCAACGCTCCAAGCCCAAAAGGGTATTGTCTAGATCATGGGTACTCACAAACTTTTTCTCGGGGGCCAAAATTGCAGTATGGTTTGCGGCCGAGGGCCGCACTGAAGTGACAGTCGGGGTGGGCTTAGAGGGGGGACAACCACCCGCCCCCTTTTTCAAAACATTGCTCTCACCCCTACCCCAGTAACACACACGGCGCCATCTGCACACAGCGCCATCTGCTCTCACCCCTACCCCAGTAACACACACAGCGCCATCTGCTCTCACCCCTACCCTAGTAACACACACAGCGCCATCTGCACACAGCGCCATCTGCTCTCACCCCTACCCAGTAACACACACAGCGCCATCTGCTCTCACCCCTACCCTAGTAACACACACAGCGCCATCTGCACACAGCGCCATCTGCTCTCACCCCTACCCAGTAACACACACAGCGCCATCTGCTCTCACCCCTACCCCAGTAACACACACAGCGCCATCTGCTCTCACCCCTACCCCAGTAACACACACAGCGCCATCTGCTCTCACCCCTACCCCAGTAACACACACACAGCGCACACACACAGCGCACACACACAGCGCCATCTGCTCTCACCCCTACCCCAGTAACACACACACAGCGCACACACACAGCGCCATCTGCTCTCACCCCTACCCCAGTAACACACACAGCGCCATCTGCTCTCACCCCTACCCCAGTAACACACACAGCGCCATCTGCTCTCACCCCTACCCCAGTAACACACACACAGCGCACACACACAGCGCCATCTGCTCTCACCCCTACCCCAGTAACACACACACAGCGCACACACACAGCGCCATCTGCTCTCACCTCTACCCCAGTAACACACACAGCGCCATCTGCTCTCACCCCTACCCCAGTAACACACACACACAGCGCACACACACAGCGCAATCTACTCTCACCCCTACCCCAGTAACACACACACTACATTAAAAACAAATAAATAAATAACCAAAGAGCCTTACCTGACTCAAAGCACTGTAAAGATGCCACAAATGTAGAACGGCAGGCAGGCAGGCGGGCAGCAGACGTGGAGCCGGTGACAGGAAGCAGATGACAAAGCCCCGTAAAAGTTAGCTGCAAGCGCTGACTTTTATGGGGCTTTGGCTTCCAGGATCCACAGAAACGCCATAAATAATGGCGCCGTAGTAAACATAGAGGAGGGCCGCGGGAGCATGCGCAAAGAAGCCACTGTTGCGCATGCTCCAGCGGCCCTCTTCTATGTTTACATACTGCGGCCATTATCATAGGCCGTTTGTTGTACGTCTCCGCCGGCCGCCAAGGTCGGTCTGTGGGGCCGCTGGCGGCCCGCGGGCCGTACTTTGAGTAACGTCGGTCTAGATAGATAGACAAACAGATAGGCAGGCAGAGGTAGACAGAGATAGATAGATAGATAGATAGATAGATAGATAGATAGATAGATAGATAGATAGATAGATAGATAGATAGATAGATAGATAGATAGATAGATAGATAGATAGATAGATAGATAGATAGATAGATAGATCTACTTGGAGTAAATTATAGAAAATACTTTAATTGCCTTTATGTTTAATTGCCCTTTACAATAGTTTGTTTCCACACTGGAAGTAAACAATTGTTGTTTCATAGGCTAGGAGCAAGCTAGAGAGCAAGCAGGTGCAAGCTCTAAGCCCACGGCGCGGGCACTCAAAATAGGGATCTCTGTCCTCCTGCTCACTGCTAACTCAAATAAAGTGGAAGCACTCATAATACTTCTTTTCAGATGTGCTTTCACTCATACCTCGGATCACCTTGCACATGCATGCAGACTGCAGCACTATTTGTTGTGTTATATTATGTTTTTATATTGCCATTTGTATAGCAAATAATCTGCCATTATCATAGCCTTGCAACACTGTTGTTCCGATTTGAATGCTTACCTGTACATGACAGGAAACACAATAGATTGGGCAAGTCAGGAAGAAACCAAGAAAGGAGCTGCTGTGATGGAAAGGGAAAAGAGAAGAGAATGAACACCTGAAGTGAACTAGGCGCAGTGCAATCCCAGGCTCGGTGCTTCACCTGTTCAAAACGTTGAGGGCTGCCAGTGATTAGGGGTATGCCAATTCTATCATGTTTAGGAAAGACACTACATGCACTTCACCAGTGGTAAGCAGTAGTAAAGTGTGCAGAGTCCAATGGTCATCAAAACATGAGTTCAGCGGAAGAAAACAAAAAATCTGCAGGGAATACCGCGCAAAAGATGGTAATTTCCAACAGCTATGCATTCATTTGGTTTGTAAAATGCCACTGATTTTATTCAGGTGAGTGCAATCTTACTACGTCATAGTGGCATAACCTAACATATCATAACACAACACAGCGTACCCTGTAAGTGAGAAAGCCCAGAGGTTGCTTAGCCTAAACGACGGAGCAACATGGACAGATTTCGTGAAGAGAAGAAATAAGGGCCTTAGTGTGGGAATCCTTCGGGGCACATTGTTGATGCTTTGTTGTGCTTGTATGACTAATCGGGCCTATGAATCACTTTATAAATGATATGCCTGTCAGTAGGATGGGAACTTGCACACGTTTGTGTCTAACGAGTGAGCAGAAGATGCGCTGTTGCCTGGCTAGAACCACAAGCAGAGCTGTATCAAGGCCCGGAAAACCGAATGGCACTCCTCCTCTACCCTCCGTCTCTTACTGGTAGTGCCAACACATCTTAGGGAGCGGGCAGAGATGGGTTTGAGCGTGATAGCTTGCTGTATTTGATTTAGCAAGTATCCCTAAACTGAGCAGCCGCCAGCGCGCCTCTAAAAAAATTAGGCCCTTTCTTCATTTCTCTATGCAATGACAGCGCAAACAAAAAGGGCTTAATGGAGCCATTCATGCGAGCCGAGCCGGGGCTTTCAGTCAGCTATTTATACGTGGCAAATGAATTTCATCCACATTGACGGCCTCTCCAATGACATGAGGCAGAACTGACGCCAACTAATGGTTTGCATCTCCATGGAAGTGCGAACTAAAATTGAAAAAAAACAACCCCTCAAGGAACAGTCAGCAGCAGCCAGCTCACCTTGGCCAAAAGGAAAATGGTTTCTCTCCAAGTCCGGCGGTGAACTGGGCGATTACATTGACATGCGGCGCCCAGGCAATGAATGGGGGGCTGCTTTTTGTTACTTCTGTGTTGTGTATATAATGGCATGCTTTTTTTTCAACTGGGCAGTTCTTTCATGATAAAGCACAACCACAGTTCAAGGTTGGGACCTTATTAGCATTTGCAAGGCCTTCTGAAAGGCCCTGTCTCCAGCCCATGCCAAGGACTGGTGTTGTGCTGAGATCCAGGACTGCTCATCTGTTTTGGAGCCTGTTGTCATGGCCATTAATTACTGCCTGGACTCTCCATGGGGTAGCCCCAGAATATTTTATTTTACCCTCATCGGTCACATCGATAAGGAGAGAAAAACTGATTTTTTTTTTCTAATACTTCCATATCGTCATTCCTGTGTTTTAAGGGTACAACTGAACATTGCAGTGAATGAATGGAATCTCCTTTATGAACGTGTCTAAATCCAATTTATGGACGACTGTAGAGCTTAAATTACTCCCAAGCCTGCGTAGTAGCACTCAGCTAATATCTGGTGCTGTGATTAAGGGCGTTATTGAGCAGATTACAAATAAAGTGCAATTTGCATTACCTTTCAAAAGCGCAAAATAGTCGTTGTTCCAAAGAGCAATGTGTATGATTATTCTGACTCATAACAACATGAAAAGTACAAATGTGCACATATAAACTTATGTGCAAACATGAAAATAATCAAGTACACTTTAGTGCACATACAACAGTTTAAATTTTTATTAATATGCAGCCAGAAACCACAAAAGCGTGGCTCCCTGAAGACAAGCAATCTTCAATAAAGGTTGCGGGAGGGAACAGGTTAGATAGGGTTTTGTAGCTGCACCTCTTTCTCATTTTTGTTTAACTATGTTGCCCCTTCCCTTCTCACACTTTAAGCTGTAGGAGATTGGATTGCACCCTCATTTCAATTCCAGTTGACATCCTATTGCCACCCAACTATAGGATAGTTCACCTGGACAGAGCTTATAAAATGGCTTGAGAGGCAGCTACTATGTGCAAAAAATGCCTATCTTGATAGCTGGCCTTCCAAGCACTTACGGTTGGCAAGGGTAACCAAACACCCTCTAAAACTTGATTACACTCCCTCTATTGTCGTGTGGAGCAACTTGTGGTTTCATGAGAGTCCAGGCACTATCATCCGGCAAACATATCTTGTGTTAAGATTTTGACCTGCGCTGGGAAAAAACGACCTATAAACAATTTTCAGCTCAAATCGTCTGTCCATACGTATTACCTCATCTAACAGTGTACCTGTCCCACCCACATCAAATATTGTACTTAGATTTGTACTTTCTTTATGCTAATTCTGTCCCTATTGATTGGTCGGGCTGCTTCCTCAGCCTTCATAATAATCTTGACACATCTATGTCCAGCCACACTTACAATGAAAAGCTACTAACCAAGATCCATCATTTAAAGGACACTGACCAACATTTACTAGACTCTATGAGGAGATCTATTTTCGTGGATAGGACTCCTACCTCTGACCTAAAATTCAGTAAAATGGCAAAATACCTGAGGTATTTAGCAAAAACGACCTAACCAAAATAAAACAAGCAAATTCTAAAAAAAGACTGCAATTTAAACTCAATTATACTCAAGATTACAGACACGGAAGGCTTACCAGATGAGCTCTTCTGAGCAAGGGGTGATCGATGACCGGCCAACAATACCAGTAATATCCCTAGGGCACTCATTTCAATTGCCATTCCAAACAGTTCACAGACTCCATTGCCTGGGCACCAGGGGGCTGTCAGACCTCACAGAAACCACTTAAAAGAGCTTCGGCCTTCCGCAAGACCTGCAATGCAAAGTGTCCATGGATCGCTTCTTTCTCTGGGCTAGTAGAGGAGGTTTGTAGAGAGAACTGCCAAAGATGATCCAGTAATCCAATTTGATGACTGACGGACTCCTAGAATGACACCACTTATCGATAACTCCACTCCATCCTCATATGGGGGTTTAGGTCTTAATGGTGCATAGCACCCTACTTCACTCACCCACACTATGCCCCTAGACGTCATGTACGCTAGCCCCCTCTAATGCCCACGGCTTCTTCTTCTGACACGTTAGCTCCTCTTCCCTCAAACATTTCTATGACAGAACCTGATCCCTGTCGCACTGGAGACATGATAATCCTCTTATTTTAGACTTTGGCTGTCCAACAATCTCTTTATTGTTGGGCAGCTAGCTTCACTGACCCATGGCCACCCACTTGCTTGCTCCTTCCTCCTTCCACACTGAACAGTCACTGTTTAAGAGAAAAGCTTGAGCAGATTATGTCAAACTGAAATCCCTTTCAGCCTTTTTCCCACTCCTGAACCGCATTCTATACTCCTTGACCTTTATGGTGCATTCAATACCATGGCTCCACATGCTATGTAATAAGATTAAATGTATGGTATCAAACTGGTTCAAGTCATAGCTTTCCAGCAGAAGTCAATACGTAAAACAGGTAACTTCTTATCAGTCCCTACACAGTCCTATTTAGTGAACCACAACATATTATACTATTCAACCTGTGGGTTGAGCATCTGGATGACATTTTCTCTGAAGCTAGCATTGACTTCTACCAGTATGCGGGAGGTGGAAGATATGATGTGGTACAACCCCCAACATCATCTTATGGCTGTCTCAATAAAGAAAACACTGAGGAGCCAATTCACAAATAAACAACCATTGTAAACCTGTGTTTATGATTGAAGTTATTTTACCTATGCCTGCCAGGACTTCACAAAGGGATTCCTTGTAGGGGAAGGGCCATTTACATCTGTGGAGATTCCCGCCATGCGCATGGACTTCTACTCAAGATGTGTCAAAGTGGGTGTTTTGCGGTGTGAATGCTGACAAAAATAGAAGTTTGTCAGAATTCACAAACTCATTTCCTTCACTTTCCACCCTGGAAATGGTTGTATTTTTACTCCAGCAAAGGGCTGGTGTAAGTTAATTTCCAAGGTGAGATTGGATCACCCCCAGATTTGGTGTTGGTGTAGGGGAAACACTTCATAGTGAAACGTATTTATTCAGTGGATACAAAACTCTGTATTTGCACGGTGGATGCTAGATCCCTGTGCAGAGTTCTTTGGAATGGAGAGGTTCATACAGCTAGATCAGATACCCTTTGGGATTGCCACATGACCTTCCAAGAAGCACATCTGAAAACCTGTGTCAAGCACAGCCTTCTGGGCGTACTCCCCAGAGCATTTGTGAATTTTACAAAGCTGGGAAATTATGATATGGAGATCTTTGCACATATGGGTCTTACTTGCTTTACAAATCGGGCCATCAAACATCTCGTAACAGCTCCCAGGTAAGGCTGCAAGACTGCATTGATAAACTACAGGCCCTGAGGAGCTTCTAAGACGTCACTAGGCTTCATGCAAGAAAGGGATTTCAATACTGACATCCACTTTAGACAAATTAAGTAAATTGCTAAAAATTGAAGATTTTAATTGAATCTACTGTGCACTATTACACTCTTCAAGCCACAACGTTTTTCAGATCCACAACACATGCTTTTGTGATATCCTGCATGAAGAGCAGTAGCACACTGTTAAATGAACTACTTAAATACTGCTTTACCCCTCCCACCAATATCAGTCAAAACCACAAGTTTTATGTTAACAACATTAAGGGCATTAAGAAGCAAACCTAAACTCCTTTGCATGTTAGGAACAACTGTGGTGAGCTTATGGAAAAAGCTTTGCATTAGAGAGGTAAATGATCAGGTGTTGGGGCTAAAGAATGATAGCAATTAGATATAACTTTTATCCCAATATTTCCTGCATGATGGAGCTGCAATGAGAAACCAAGTGGAGGCCAACATGGAAAATCTGATGAGTGCCCTAAACTACAATCGGGAGAGATAAGTGGCCGAAGGAGAGAGATGAAGATGGTTAGCCCATATGAAATCCTCAAAAACGCTAAATGTCCTCTAACTGTACAAACTTATTCCAAATACTGAGGATAAGGATGGATATACAGTAGCTGATGACATTTGTGTAGGTGCAGTAGATACACATTAGTAGTTTGATATATTACTGAGAAAGATTCTTTCATAAGATTTAAAGCATTATATTAATTAACCTGTATGAAAGGGTTTACGTAGGCCTTAACCAAACAATACATATAAATGTGGGTTTTGCATTTGAAGTTCGCACAACAACATGTACTTGGCTGAGGTAATAGTAAACATGAATTCCTATTTCTTTCTTTTTTCCTTGTTCTTTCCTCTTTGTTAGTTTTGACCTGTGCCATGGCCATAAGTATAACATTTTATGATGCAAATATCCTATACTAACAAGCACATGAATCAACAGAATGTTAGTGCTTTGTTTCATGACTACTTAACCTATGAAAATAATTATTGCAATGTTAGATACATCTTAATACTGTTTCTTTATGAATAAGGCTTTGTTAGAAAGATGTATCAGAACAGAAATGAGATTACCTTGAAAGTGTATCATGCCTACTAAATTCCTCTTTATCCCTTGGACGCCCAACCGTTGGAAGAAACTCAAGTGTTTAATTGCTGATTAGAAAATAGTTAAATGTATTGCGTATTTGGAATGTTCTTTGTTAAAACTTGCCATATCAACGGACTCTGTCCTGTTTACATGAGGACTCCATGATATGATTGATTGAAACCAAAGATTATCTACTAATGCTTTGTTACTTTTTTCTTTGTAAAATGCTATAAAATGTTGTTCTTATTCTAGGTTAGATTTGAGCTCACATAAACTGACTCCTCCCACAGGCTGACTTTTCTTAGATTCTCCGCACACTCAGACACTTCCCAGAGTCTTTCTGAGAGTTCTCTGATTCTGACACTTTTTACTCTATTCTTTTTTCTGATGTCTTGGATTCATTCTGGGACTGCTTTATCTTGCTTGAACCTGGTACTGAGAGATTCTACTAAAAATCTCAGTGAGATACTTGACTAGCAAATTATATGCTTTAACGTCTGAGACAAGAACTCTTCAAGGGTCCTGTTGAATCATATGTTTCCTGAAATAGATCAGAATAGGGATTAGATCTTATGGGGCACAAAGTATGCACTGTTCTATAACTTGTACTGATCATAATTGATTGCTAATAAAGATATTGTTGAAAGACTGATTCAATAAAAGATTTCGAATAGAATTCAAAACTCTCATCATTGACTCTTAAAAGAAAAATGTCACTTAGTAATTGAGAATATTCAATGTTTTTGATTTGCAGTTCTTTCCTTTCTCAGTTGCCTCAAAGGTCCATTGCCTTGGGGTCCAGCAGTAACCCTTTCGCTGCCAGGCCTTTTCCCCCTCAGGTGCCAAGCCTTTTTTTGGCTATTTGGGGCAGTTCGCGCTTAGGCCCTCATAACTTTTTGTCCACATAAGCTAGCCAAGCCAAATTTGCGTCCTTTTTTTCCAACATCCTAGGGATTCTAGAGGTACCCAGACTTTGTGGGTTCCCCTGAAGGAGGCCAAGAAATTAGCCAAAATACAGTGAAAATTTCGTTTTTTTCAAAAAATGGGAAAAAGGGGCTGCAGAAGAAGGCTTGTGATTTTTTCCCTGAAAAGGGCATCAACAAAGGGTTTGCGGTGCTCAAAATCACCAGCTTACCAGCTTTCAGGAACAGGCAGACTTGAATCAGAAAACCCAATTTTTCAACACAATTTTGGCATTTTACTGGGACATACCCCATTTTTGCGATTTTTTGTGCTTTCAGCCTCCTTCCAGTCAGTGACAGAAATGGGTATGAAACCAATGCTGAGGCCCAGAAACCGCAACATTTCTGAAAAGTAGACAAAATTCTGAATTCAGCAAGGGGTAATTTGTGTAGATCCTAGAAGGGTTTCCTACAGAAAATAACAACTGAAAAAGAAAAATATTGAAATTGAGGTGAAAAAAACATCAATTTTTCACTACGTTTTACTCTGTAACTTTTTCCTGCAATGTCACATTTTCGAAAGCAATATACCGTTACGTCAGCTGGACTCTTCTGGTTGCGGGGATATATAGGGCTTGTAGGTTCATCAAGAACTCTAGGTACCCAGAGCCAATAAATGACCTGCACCCTGCAGTGGGTTTTCATTCTATACCGGGTATACAGCAATTCATTTGCTGAAATATAAAGAGTAAAAAATAGCTATCAAGAAAACCTTTGTATTTCCAAAATGGGCACAAGATAAGGTGTTGAGAAGCAGTGGTTATTTGCACATCTCTGAATTCCGGGGGGCCCATACTAGCATGTGAATTACAGGGCATTTCTCAAATAGATGTCTTTTTTACACACTGACTTACATTTGAAAGGGAAAAATGTAGAGAAAGACAAGGAGCAATAACACTTGTTTTGCTATTCTATGTTCCCCCAAGTCTCCCGATAAAAATGATACCTTACTTGTGTGGGTAGACCTAGCGCCCGCGACAGGATATGCCCCAAAACACAACATGGACACATCACAGAAAACAGAGCTGTTTTTTGCAAAGTGCCTACCTGTAGATTTTGGCCTGTAGCTCATCCGGCACCTAGGGAAACATACCAAACCTGTGTATTTTTTAAAACTAGAGGCCTAGGGGAATCCAATATGGGGTGACTTGTGGGGCTCTGACCAGGTTCTGTTACCCAGAATCCTTTGCAAACCTCATAATTTGGCTAAAAAAACACATTTTCCTCACATTTCGGTGACAGAAAGTTCTGGATTCTGAGAGGAGCCACAGATTTCCTTCCACCCAGCGTTCCCCCAAGTCTCCCGATAAAAATGATAACTCACTTGTGTGGGTAGTACTAGCGCCCGCGACAGGAAATGTCCCAAAACACAAAGTGGGCACATCCCATTTTTTGACAGAAAACAGAGCTGTTTTTTGCAAAGTGCCTACCTGTAGATTTTAGCCTCTAGCTCAGCCGGCACCTAGGGAAACCTACCAAACCTGGGCATTTTTGAAAACTAGAGACCTAGGGGAATCCAAGATGGGGTGACTTGTGGGGCTTTCACCAGGTTCTGTTACCCAGAATCCTTTGCAAACCTCAAAATTTGGATAAAAAAACATATTTTCCTCACATTTCGGTGACAGAAAGTTCTGGAATCTGAGAGGAGCCACAAATTTCCTTCCACCCAGCGTTCCCCCAAGTCTCCCGATAAAAATGGTACCTCACTTGTGTGGGTAGGCCAAGCGCCCGCGACAGGATATGCCCCAAAACACAACGTGGACACATCACAGAAAACAGAGGTGGTTTTTGCAAAGTGCCTACCTGTAGATTTTTGCCTCTAGCTCAGCCGGCACCTAGGGAAACCTACCAAACCTGTGCATTTTTTAAAACTAGAGACCTAGGGGAATCCAAGATGGGGTGACTTGTGGGGCTCTGACCAGGTTCTGTTACCCAGAATCCTTTGCAAACCTCAAAAGTTGGCTAAAAAAACACATTTTCCTCACATTTCGGTGACAGAAAGTTCTGGAATCTGAGAGGAGCCACAAATTTCCTTCCACCCAGCGTTCCCCCAAGTCTCCCGATAAAAATGATACCTTACTTGTGTGGGTAGTCCTAGCGCCCGCGACAGGAAATGTCCCAAAACACAAAGTGGGCACATCCCATTTTTTGACGGAAAACAGAGCTATTTTTTGCACAGTGCCTACCTGTAGATTTTGGCCTCTAGCTCAGCCGGCACCTAGGGAAACCTACCAAACCTGTGCATTTTTGAAAACTAGAGACCTAGGGGGATCCAAGATGGGGTGACTTGTGGGGCTCTGACCAGGTTCTGTTACCCAGAATCCTTTGCAAACCTCACATTTTGGCTAAAAAAACACATTTTCCTCACATTTCGGTGACAGAAAGTTCTGGAATCTGAGAGGAGCCACAAATTTCCTTCCACCCAGTGTCCCCCCAAGTCTCCCGATAAAAATGATACCTCACTTGTGTGGGTAGGCCTAGCGCCCGCGACAGGAAATGGCCCAAAACACAACGTGGACGCGTGGATTTTGGCCTCTAGCTCAGCCGGCCCCGGGGGGGGCAGAAATGGCCTAAAATAAATTTGTCCCACACCCCCCAAACTCCCCCCTCCCACCCGGGAGCGACCCTTGCCTATGGGGTCGCTCCCCCTGCGTGACATTGGCGGCAAACAAAAAAATCCCCGGTGCCTAGTGGTTTCTGCCCCCTTGGGGGCAGATTGACCTACAATCGGCCAATCTGCCCCCAAGAGGGGCAGAAATGGTCTAAATACAATTTGCCCCCCAGGGGAGCGACCCTTGCCTAATGGGTCGCTCCCCATCTCTAAAAAAACAAACAAAAAAAAAACACAAAAAAACTATTTGCCCTGGCGCCTAGAGGTTTCTGCCCCCCCTGAGGGCAGATCGGCCTAATACCAATAGGCCGATCTGCCCCCAGGGGTGGCAGAAATGGCCTAAAATAAATTTGCCCCCCCACCCCCCCTGGGGAGCGACCCTTGCCTACAAGGTCGCTCCCCTTGCGTGACGGCGCAAAAAAAAGATCCCTGGTGCCTAGTGGTTTCTGCCCCTCTTGGGGGCAGATTGACCTACAATCGGCCAATCTGCCCCCAAGGGGGGCAGAAATGGTCTAAATACAATTTGCCCCTCAGGGGAGCGACCCTTGCCTAATGGGTCGCTCCCAATCTCTAAAAAAACAAACAAACAGAAAAAACACAAAAAAACTATTTGCCCTGGCGCCTAGAGGTTTCTGCCCCCCCCGGGGGCAGATCGGCCTAATACCACTAGGCCGATCTGCCCCCAGGGGGGGCAGAAATGGCCTAAAATAAATTTGTCCCCCCCCGGGGAGCGACCCTTGCCTACAAGGACGATCCCCTTGCGTGACGGCGCAAAAAAAAAATCCCTGGTGCCTAGTGGTTTCTGCCCCCCTTGGGGGCAGATTGACCTCAAATCGGCTGATCTGCCCCCAAAGCGGGCAGAAATGGCCTAAATACTATTTGCCCCTCCAGGGGAGCGACCCTTGCCTAAGGGGACGCTCCCCATCTGTAAAAAAACAACAAAAAATCCCTGGTGCCTAGTGGTTTCTGGCCCCCGTGGGGGCAGATCGGCCTAATAAAAATAGGCTGATCTGCCCCCATGGGGGGCAGAAATGGCCTAAAATCACTTTGCCCCCCAGGGGAAGACCCTTGCCTAAGGGGTCGCTCCCCTAACGTGAAAAACAAACAAACAAAAAAAATTCCCTGGTGTCTAGTGGTTTAGCCAATCTGCCCCCAATGGGGGCAGAAATGGCCTAAATATAATTTGCCCCTTATGGGAGCGACCCTTACCTAAGGGGTCGCTCCCCACACCTAAAACACAAAAGAAAAAAAAAAAAAAAGTATCCCTGGTGTCTAGAGGTTTCTGCCCCCCCTGGGGGCAGAAAAGGCCTTAAAAAAAATGCCCCCCTGGGAGCGACCCTTGCCCAAGGGGTAGCTCCCTTTTTGTCACTTTCCCCCCCCAAAAAAACATCCCTGGTGTCTAGTGGGGTTTCAAAAGCCGGATTGCAAGCAATCCGGCTTTTGAAACCCTAGGAGAGACTTCAAAGGGAAGGAAATACATTTCCTTCCCTTTGAAGCCTCTCCTTGCCTCCCCCACGTGATCGAAAGAGAAATGCTAAGCATTTCTCTTCCGATAGCGCGATGGGAGAGGTTGTGTGACGTCACGGGGGTGGGGGGGGGGGGTCGGGGGTTAAATGTTGTCCAAGTTACCATCATCATTAACCATAGATCGATTTGATATCTTGCATTTTCTTTCATATTCGGTGGCATATATTTGATCCATCCTTTTGATTATGTCTGGAAAAAATATCAAAAGGATAATCAAAAGAATAAAAGAGTATGCTGATGGACCTCTGATAAGTTAATAACCTCCATGTCTCTACAAAATAGTTTTTTTTGCTACCAATTTGTTTTTACACTCAGTGTTTGCTTAATTTTTTAACTATATTTACCTCCTTTCTTCAGTTGAGTTGGGTTTGTGCTAAGTGAGGCAACAAATGAAAAATATTTTTATGCTTCTCTTTCCAAAGTATATTTCCATTTTAGGTTCGTATTTTTCTGTGTGTTATATTCCTTCTAATACCCTGTCTCTAATTTGTTCCATGTCTTTTTTGCTTCTGGAGGTAACTCTCACACCCCATTTTTCTTATTCGTTTTTGTAAGAAGTTGGATAAAAGGATCCACATAGGGACTACCGTGAAGGAATACGTAGGTAGGTCCTTAAAAAAGCACCTCGTCCACAGTTCACCAGGATTAACTGCTAGGAGCAGTTCAAAATCAAACACAAGATGGAATCCTGCACACATCATAAAAAGGGAACATCCCAAAGATTACCAAGCAGGTCACTCCACATAATAAAGTATGCCTTCAATAACCTTAACAGTAAAATTGATATAAATTGAAACACCCAAAAAAAAAAAAAAACTAAACTGAAATGTATATGTGCTTATAAATCTGCAAGAAAAGCAATCACATGACATCAAAGAGAGAGCACATAGAGAACTCTTAGTTCATTTACTTAATGCAATCCGACTCAAGTTCCATATATAAGCCCATCCTGATTCTTTACAGCTTTTCCAAATCTCTAAATCACTCTCATTATTTCAGAAAAGTTTGATGCACCTCTAGTCAGAGGATACTTTACCACCAGGACATCACCCACTACAACATGGATATCACATACCGCCTTCCAAGAATCATAAAAACACTTCTTGCTCAACATTTTAGTCACCTCACAAGCCTGAGTACTTTGTGCATCCCACCTGACAGTCTTATCTTTCTCCCCTTTAATTATCCAGGGGATACCACAGTGTTGGATTTTCTCCCCCAAAGCATTTCAAAATGGAATGTTACCATTGCTACTTTGTGGATTATCCTATCACCGTCTAATCTTCCTTATTTTATCACTGACCAAACACTCTAAACAGTCACGTATAATCATGTAAATTTGCACCTATTTGGCCACCAGTATTCATTCCACAACAAACTCTTTGTCTTACTGATTCCCTGAAGACCGAAATGAGCCAAATCTATGATTCTCCTCTGTAACGATTTGGTGGTACCAATCTGATTCCTCTGATAAGCATAGCCTCATGTTCTGCAAGCTCATCCTTTACCACTGCAAAACAACAAAACGCTGAATCCCTACGAACCTTGGCATGCCAACTAGATCCTAGTGTGGCCATTACACTGTTCAAAATGGGGTATTCCAAAACAACATGCTTCCCCTCCTCTTTTGATATGACCCTAAAAACTGAAACTGCACATATCGCATCTAGTCTTACCCCTCCACATCTTAGCTTTCTTGTACATATTACACTGCCAATCTAGACACACAGTCTGCAGCTTTATTACATTCTCCAGAAATGTGTTTCACAATATAGGGGTATTCTTGTAAACCTGCAATCCAAATGGTAATGTGTGCAGTTATTGCATCAAGTCCCTTACTATTAAAAACTGCAACCAGCAGTTTATTATCACTCTAGAAATGTGTACCCCAGAGGAAATTCTTCAACTTCCTCGTGGCCCAAAATGCAGCAAGTGCCTCCTTTTTGATTTCCAAACATTTCTCTTCTGCCGTTTTAAAACTCCTTTAAGCAAACACTTTGGTACTAGAACTCTCCTCAGAGAACCTGTAATAACACAGCCCCTAAACCAGCAGAACTGGCATTATTTACAACAACTTAAAAAACACACTTTTTCCTAGGAATGTAAGCACTTAAAACCAGTATGGAATTCAAATTTATTTTAACCTCACTACACTCTTATTCACAGTCCTCCAACCAAATTAATTCTGCACCCTTTTTTGATAAGAACTACCTTGGCAGCCAAACCATCAATGAACTTAGAGTAAAACACTATCATGCCTCAATATGAAGGAACCTTGTCTTTATTTTATGGAGAGAGCATAGAATTCAGAGTCGTAAAGAGATCTGGTTTAGGCACTACACCTGAAACCGTAATAAGATGCCCTACTTTTTGCCCTTCTTTTTATATGACCTACAAGTGACTTTCAAAGCAGCACATTCCTTAGAATTTGCATAATGCCCAGACAACCCACACCTAAAACAATTTACTATTAGTTTCCTGTGTTCGACCGACTAAGCATCGTCTTTCTCTATGCTTGCGAAATCAGTGTGAGTGGAGAACATCTACTGCACAACATGCTTTAAAGAATATGTAACCCTTTTTCAATTAGTTTAGATAAAAGAAGATCGTCTTTTAACCAGATTTTTTCCCATAGCCTGTTGTGGTGACTATTGATCTATTGATCATAAATTGATCCCTTATATGTTCATCCAGCCCAAACCCAAATTTACAGAAACCTTATTTACTTAATGCAGTCACATATTTGTCAATAGATTCGCTTTCTTACTGTACTCATTTACCAAAATGACAACGGCCCACCACTGTTCTGACTTTGAGTAGAAAATGAAGATTACGTTTTTATTTTTAATTTCATACTCATGTGAATCAACATGTTCGTTTAATTTAGGTACTTCAGGTAGTTTATCATAAATGTCTTGTCCTTCAGGTCCAAGAAAATGCATGAGTAGAGACGTTTGCCTTTCCAGTGAAAGGTTGTTCCCACACGCACAGGCATAACGACCAAACACTTTCTTCCATTACGCCCATTTAATGGGTGGCTACTCTGGAGACGTGAGAAACAAAGGAGGAGCTGAAGCGTTTTGCATGTTGATACAAAGAATACAATAAAATGTTGGCTACTTGGCACTAAAGGTGAAGTGAGAGTTGCTATGTGTAAGAAATTGGATTATTGGTTAGGGGATGTAAGCCCCACTCAGGCAACAATTACAATCCTCGTCAAGGTGAACCACAAAGGGCACTAGCTTAACCTGGGCTTAAGTATCTGGTAGCATGGCACAAACCAGTCAGTCTTAACTTAGGGGGAATGTGTAAAGTATTTATGCAGCACCCAAACAGTAATAAAGTGAAAACAGAGCAATAGAGAAACCAATTTAGAAAAATAGAGTACATTTTAATGAAATAAAAAGATACCAGTGAGACAAATATCCAATGAATAGAACTGAAGATATTCAGCTTTAAAATGCTAAGTGAAAATCTCACCTAGAAGCACAAAGCGCCACTTGTGGTCATCTGGTCACGCTAGACTGGGAGAAAGTCACACATTCAGGCCGACTGTGATGGAGCATGGGTCAAATAAGGGGCCTAGGTTAGTCTAGCTGAAAAGTTACCTTCTAAGTCTGGTGCAAAGAGTTCCGTTCATGGTAGAAGAGGGAACGAGGAGCAGATAGTGCATTGCGGATGGTCGTCACTGTAGCGAGAAGAGCAGGTCGGGAAATCGCAGGCTGTTATTGCTGTAGCATGAATAGCCAGTTGAGGGTTGTGGATGATTGTTGCTGTAGTTTTGAGTTGAAAGCCTTCAAAGTCTATCATTACTGTAGCATGAAGTGCAGCACTTGTGTTGCCGGTCGTCGCTGTCAGTCACTGTTGTGCAAACAGCAAGTCTCACAGTAGCTTCATATCAGCGAGCGGCAGGGTCTCACCTCGAACTGTCCTGTTCGTGCTCGTGGGAAACCCAAACTTCAGGATTTTCACTTTTTCTTGTGTCTGTAGCTCACTGTGGAATGGCCTAGGATGAAGGTAAGCATGTAAGCAGGTCCAGTCCTCAGCAGGCTGTCCTCAGCAGCAGGCCAATCCTCTGGCAGCAGAGCAGTTCTTCTTCTGTAACTTGTCCATGAGTGTTCTTATGGGTGGATCTGTAGGTCCAATATTTATACCTGGTGCTCATCTTTGTATGGGGGACTTTCTGTCCTACCCCACATCTGGTTCTGGAAAGTTCTTCCCCTATCAAGGCTCCAAACTGAGGTGAATAAAGGCAGGGCAGGTCTTGTGTCAGATTCCTTTTTGTGTACAGGAGGCAAAACCCTTTGAAGTGTAAGTAGGGCTGGGTACAGTCCCTCCTAGTTATCCTTCCAGGGTGGCCCATCTTGTCCACATCTAAGTCCCCTTTGCCTTACTATCTGGAAGCAATACACAACCCCCAACAGCAGAGCTATTCATAGTAATGTGACCCAGGACACTCACAGAGGGTGCAAATGGTTGGCACAAGAAAATGGCAACTTTCCAAAAGCATCGTTTTCAGAACTGTGACCTAAAATCCAATTTTGGCACTAAAGAGAATTTTAAATTACAATTCATCTGAGTGTAAACAGTATATTTCTACCTGCTCTGAATCCAAAGTGAGCACCTATAAAGATAATAACATAATCCAGGGTTAGTCCAAGAGAAATATTGGCTTTGCAACAGTGAAGAACTACTTAAGGAGTTCTTCACTGCCAGAACAGGAACAACTTCAGTACGCGTCCTATTTTTTAATACAATGCACCATGCCCTATGAGCCTTTAGTGCCTACCTTAGGGATAACTTATAAGCATTAAAAACAAAGGTTTAGACATGGCAAAAGGTTTATTTTTTACAGGCTGGAATGGCAATTTAAATCTGCACTACAGGATGCAGTGACAGACTTGAGACATGTTTTAAAATACTTCTTTAGTAGGTGGTACAATGAGTACTGCAGGCCACCAGTAACATTTAATTTACAGGCCTTGGGTACATGTAGTATCATTTACTAGTGACTTACAAGTAAATTCAATGAAGGCAATTAGGTGAAGGCCAATTTTACTGATTAGCAGTGGTAAAGTGCTCAAACGCCTAAAGCCCAAAAAACTTAAATCAGCAAAACAGGAAGAGTAAAGGCAAACGTTTAGGGCAATCCCTTGACAAGGAACACTATAAATCTGGGAGTCAGAAAGAACCTGTTGGAAAATTTGTTGAAGGAACAGAGAAAACAGAGCTTGCCAATCTAAATGTGCTTGACACTTGCTGTGCACCTTCGTTGGACTAATGTGATATCTAAACACTGTTTTAAAAGCACAACACAAAGTGTAATTCTCATCCAAATCTTGAGGTAAATCGAAATTGTAGGTTCAGACATTTGTCCATTGAGCTGTCTGAAATTGAAGATATGGCCCTTTCAGCCTGGAGCAGCCAAATGGAAGAAAATTACACTAATACCAATATAATCCAAGGAGATCACAGCGTGTTGAGGTGCCAACAGGTCTACTAGTCACCATATAGAGTTGACGGAATAAAGGATCCATAAAAGGAATACCATAAAGGAATAAACAAGCAGGTTCTGTAATCAGCACTTTAACCACTGATCACCAGGATCAACTGACAAGAGCAGTTTAAAACCCATCAAACACAAGATGGAATCCTGCACACATGATAATAAGGTAACATTCCAAAGATTACCACACTTTGCTTCCTTTTTTCCATTTACCTTTTACCAGTCATATTTAACTGCTTTTTTTGAATTATCCTTTTCTATTTTTCTAATTTCTTCTGTTAAAGGGGTAGCCCAATGTGCCTTGTTCTTTTTCAGTTTCCCATTCCCTTCTTTCTCCTTTTTAGCTGTTAGCCCTTGTCCCTCCTTCTCTATTCATTTCATTTTTCAAGGGAGCCCCCAGAACTTTGTGCTCCAGCGGAGCCCCTTCTTCTATGTCCTGCAATAAATCAGCATAGCATGCAGAATATGCCAGGTCTGGAGACATCTCGAATGCTGGCTCCCTGAAAGGTCATAAAGCTTCTGCAGTTCAGCAGAGGTGATCATTCTGTCACCTGTCCATATATCCCCCATCTTGAAGGTACCCAGAAAATCCCACTTCTGGTGACCTTCCACTTTCTGAAGGTCTTTCAAGAGTTGAGTCTCTCACAAGGGGGTCTCCAGTGTCAGTCTGTTCTTCCAACCCAAGTTTTGTGGCACTGTTCTCCCGAGTTGAACCACCAGGGACATCAGGCCATAAGTCTTATCAGAGATCCCCTACCATACAGTAATCACACATAACTCCTGACACCCAATACCCTCATGTCTACAAAGAGCAATGGCTCCTGCTGCAGGGCATAAGTCCAGTCATTGATGACCAACAATTGGTATGCCCAGTACTAGAGGAGAAGGTTCAAAAGCGCAGCTCCCCGCCACCCCAATCCCGTGTCCCCTCCCTCCCTGGATTGGGTTTGCTGGTCAGTGTGGACAATAGACAACATCACAGAGTTTAATCATTATTTTTATAACCAATACATGACTAATTGCAGCTACATGATGGTTTTATATTACCAACATCTTCAATGTATTTTTTCACTCTTTTAGGTCTATTACCAACATCTTCAATGTATTTTTTCACTCTTTACGGTCCTGTTAACTCTCCCACATTAACATGAATGCTAAAAGGTTTTTACTGTATGGGTCTTTGCCTTGTGAGAATAACTTTTTTTTCTGACATCTCCCAACATTAATAATAAACTGATGTTTTGTGGGCAAGCTGGTCTGCTGGCAAACAACCCTAGCTGATGAGATAAAGCCATCTTAATACTTTTCGTAACAAGTATGATATCTAATTGTTTTTTGCCATCAAATGGTTTCCAAATAACCCCCGTTGATCAGATAATATCATTTTTATATTTATGGCAACCTGTAAAAGACTTATTTTTATGTCAACACAAGGATCTTTTTTCACTTTTATTAACTATTCCCAACATGACATACAGGGCCTCATTACTAGTCTGGCGGTCTGACTGCCAGACCGCCATGGTGGTGGCCACCAAAAAACAGTCATGTTGGCCGTCATACAGACCGCCGCATTAAGAGTTACACGGCCAAGCCCGCCAAAATCTACCAAAATCCTGACACCGCCAGGACTCTTGTGGGTGGAAAAGAGGAGGTCCAATCACCGGTACTGCCAGCCCACCAACCAACTACAGAACCTATTACAAGTCAAAAATCGCTATAGCGGTCTTGCCATGGTGGTGCAAACCACAATGGTCAGTGGCCCTCCAGTAAATCACAACACCACATGGGATAGATTTGAAAACAATACAGCTGACACACATTCACACACACAATACACCTACCAACCACACCATAAAACACATCCCTTCACAAACCACAATCCTTTGTGTTAGAAATGGGGTCTCTAATTGACAGTCAGTTTGCACCCTCTCCAAGTAGGGACCCTCACTCTAGTCAGGATAAGGGAGATACCCGCTCAGATAACCCCTGTTCACCACCCTGGTAGCTTGGCACAAGCAGTCAGGCTTATCTCAGAAGCAAGGTGTAAAGCATTTGCATATAACACACAGTAATACGTGAAAACACTACAAACGGACACCACACCAGTTTTAGAAAAATAGCCAACATTTATCTATGTAGAACAAAACCAAATATGATAAAAATCCAACATGCAGTAATACAAATATGAATTCTGCAAGATTTACTCAAAAATGCAGTTCCTTAAAGTCGATAGCTCCACCTGGGGCTATCACGGCGTCGTGATCAGCAAAACCAACAGTTTAGGCCGGCCGCGGCATTGCGGGCCAGCTATGGTGTCGGGAAGACCCGCAAACAGTACCTTGGATTTGCAGGGTGTTGTGATCCTCAGGGTGAGCTCCGGGGAGCGGCGTCGCTGACGTCACAGTCTCGGTTCCGGAGTCGGTTGCGGAGTCGTTGGGCCCTGGAGGTCACACGCGTTGCGGATCGAACTCCAGGCTGATGAAGTCAGGTGTGCCAGTGTGGATGGCGTCAAGGCTGCAGTGCGAAGCAGGACGATGTGACATGCGGTGCCCACATGTCACGGAGCAGGCAGCGGCTTGGTGACAGCATCCAGCGGTGTTGGTGAGACCAGGGCTGCGATGTGAAGTGGGGCAGTGCGACGTGCGGTGTCCACAGGTCACGGTGCAGACAGTGGCGTTGTCGTTGCTGAAGCACTGTCATCGGTAGGCGCAGGCCAGCAGTGCGGGCCGGGATGGTTCTTTGTGACCCTCACGAGTGGTTTGCACAGGCCACGGTGCAGGCAGGATGCCTGGTAACGACACAGGAGTCGATGATGTTGGTGCCGGTGGACCGGGGCTGTGGTGTGGGATGGGACTGTGCTTCGTGTACCTCACAAGCGGGGTCCACAGGCCACTGTGCAGGCAGCAGCGCCGGTGTCAGCAGGAGCGTCGTCGTCGGGCATGCCCTGGCTGCGGTGTGAGTAGGCGATGCCGGAGTGCGGGGCCCACAGGTCGTGGTGCGAGCAGCAGCTCGGTTCAGTCATCTGATGACGGCATCCGTGAGACAAGGGTCGCGAAGCGGGGCAATGCGACTTTATTGTGGTGTTGGCAGGTCACGGTGCAGGCCAGAGACGTAGTTAGCGGCGTCACCGTGGTTTCGCCTCTTGAGCAGCACAAAACACACAGTTCCCAGTGCTGAAGGTCAAGGAAACTGAAGTCTTTGGTGTCCCTGAGACTTACAATAGGAGGCAAGCTCTACTCCAAGCCCTTGGAGAATTTTCTCAAGCAGGAAACACAGCAAAGTTCACCCTTTGCACTCTTTTCAGGCAGAAGCAGCAACTGCAGGCCAGTCCAGCAAAGCAACACGGCAAAGAGACAGTACTCCTTCTTCAACTCTTCAGCTCTTCTCCTGGGCAGCGGTTCCACTTGATTCCAAAAAGATTCTAAAAGTCTGGGGTTTTGGGTCTTCTTCTTATACCCAGTTCTGCCTTTGAAGTTGGCAAACTTCAAATCAAAGTCTCAAGTGTTTGCAAGATCCTTCCTTGTCCAGGCCAGGCCCCAGAAACTCACCAGGGGGTCGGAGATGGCATTGTGTGAGGACAGGCACAGTCTTTCAGGTGTGAGTGACCACTCGTCCCCTCCCCTCCAGCACAGATGGCTAACCAAGATATGCAGGCTACACCCCAGCCCCCTTTGTGTCACTGTCTAGAGGAGAGGAGTGAACAGCCCAACTGTCAAACTGACCCAGACGGGGAATCCACAAACAGGCAGAGTCACAGAATGGATTAAGCAAGAAAATGCCTACTTTCTAAAAGTGGCATTTTCAAACTAACAATCTAAAAACCAACTTCACTAAAAGATGTATTTTTAAATTGTGAGCTCAGAGACCCTAAACTCCACATTTTTATCTGCTCTCAAAGAGAATCTGCGCTTTAAGGATATTTAAAGGCAGCCCTCATGTTAATCTATGAGAGAGATAGGCCTTGCACAGAGAAAGCCGAATTTGGCAGTATTTCACTGTTAGGACATGTAAAACACACTAGTATATGTCCTACCTTAAACATACACTGCACCCTGCCCATGGGGCTACCTAACTTAGGGGTGCCTTACATGTAGTAAAAGGAAGGGTTGAGGCCTGGCAAGTGGGTACACTTTCCAAGTCGAATTGACAGTTTAAAACTGCACACACAGACACTGCAATGGCAGGTCTGAGTCATGTTTACAGGGCTACTAATGTGAGTGGCACAACCAGTGCTGCAGGCCCACTAGTAGCATTTGATGTACAGGCCCTGGGCACCTCTAGTGCACTTTACTAGGGACTTACCAGTAAATCAAATACGCCAATCATGGATAAACCAATCAACAGTACACTTTACACAGAGAGCATATGCACTTTAGCACTGGTTAGCAGTGGTAAAGTGCCTAGAGTCCTAAAGCCACCTAAAACAGGTCAGACAAAATAGGAGAAAGGAGGCAAAAAGACTGGGGATGACCCTGCAAAAAGGGCCATTTCCAACACAACCCCCACCAGCCTAAAGCCAGGGGAGAGCAATCAATACCTTGATGTACTTCCCTGATTAAGACGATAGAATAGGGATCCAGGACCACAACAGCAGGGGAATGTTCCAGTTCTACACCTTCCTGACTCCAGTTGGATCCCTGCAAAAAGGGACATTTCATACACTTTGCATCTACAATGCAACATACAGCAACAGCAGTGCAAAGATTAGAATGGGCACCAGTTCGCCACACAGAAGCCACACATCACACATCCTCACTACACCCCCTAACACTTATTTGCACTTTTTTCTTCTATCACTATAGCTAATACCAGAACAGTGTATCCCAGTAAAGATTACATCCTTTGGCAACTCCATATTGGAGTGTATGAACCTGATGGGCACTTAAATGTGTTGTGTGTGGGTAGGACAGGCAAAGGCAGCAATGCTAAGGCCAGCAGGCACTGGTAATGTCACTCCACTCAGCCACAACTGTGTTCTCTCCTCCTATGGCTATTAGACCTGACAGCCACAGGTTTTTCATCCCCTAACTTTTTGCCTTCCTCCCTCCACCAGTGCTAAATTGCATATGCTCTCTCGTTAAAACATGGTAACTTTGGTTCATCCCCAGTTGGCATATTTGAATTACTTATGAGTCCCTAGTAAAGTGCACTACATGTGACCAGGGCCTGTAAATTAAATGCTATGAGTGGGCCAGCAGCACTGATTGTGCCACCTACATAAGTAGCCCCTTAACCATGTCTCAGGCCTGCCATTGCAAGGCCTGTGTGTGCAGTTTCACTGCCACTTTGACTTGGCATTTGAAAGTACTTGCCAAGCCTTAAACCCTCCTTTTTCTTCATATAAGTCACCCCTAAGGTTGGCTCTAGGTACCCCATAGGGCAGGGTGCAATGTTGGTAAAAGGCAGGACATGTACCTATGTGTTTTATATGTCCTGGTGGGGAAAAACTCCTAAATTCATTTTCCACTACTGTGAGGTCTGCTCCTTTTATAGACCAGCATTAGGACTGCTCTCATATACTTGTTTGAGTGGTAGATTCTGATCTGAGAGGGGTAACCAGGTCATGTTTAGTATGGCCAGAATGGTAAAAGAAAATCCTGCCTATTGGTGAGGTTGGATTTTATATTACTATTCTAGAAATGCCAATTTTAGAAAGTGAGCATTTCTCTGCACTTAAAACCCATCTGTGCCTTACAGCCTGTCTCCAATCAACGTCTGTGCTGGGCTGGTTGACAGTACCTTTGTGCATTTCACCCAGACAACCACAAACGCAGGACGCTTAGTCACACCTGCACTCATCTGCATATTGAAAGGATCTTCCAGGGCTGGAAGGGTGGAGGGCCTGACACTTACATTTCAAAGGCTAGTGGCCTGCCCTCACACAATGGACTGCCAAATCCCCTACTGGGACCCTGGTAGACAAGACTGCACTAAAAGTGGAACTTGTGCACTTTAAAACCACTCTTTGAGATCTTCCCCACTTCAAAGACATTTTTGGGTATATAAACTGGGTCTCTGACCCCACCAACTCAGACAGTTCTGGACCTGCACCTGAACTCTGTCAGAAGAGCTGACGGGCTGCCCAAAGCAGTCTCTGGACTGCTTTGCTGCAAAAGGCTGCTTCCCTTCTGTTGCTCTGCTGCCCTGCTGCCCTGCTGCCCTGCTGGCCTCTGACTGTGCTGGAAGGACTCTGCCTTCCCCCAAAGTGCTCTCCAAGGGCTTGGCTTGAGCTTGCCTTCTGTTCTGAAGTCTCGGGGACAGCAATGACTTTAACTTCTAGCTTTTTGATAGTACCTGACTCCAGCAACCCCGGAATGACTTCAGCGATGCCAGTGACGCCTCAGCCTGCTCCCACTCCGTGGACCTCGCTGCATGCAATAACCGCGGCCTGCAACGCAAGTCCAACATTGCTGCGACTCCGCTGACGTCACTTATGGTCATCACAACACTGTGAAGTTGACACATCATGGCCTGACTGACGGGAACCAGCGACCCCACAGGTCACAAGGAATCTACGCATCGTGGACAATGACTAATCCTCTCCCCCTGCACCCGGACGGAAACGATGACTCACCTCCACCTTCGCATCACGGAAGCCGTAATGGACTGACGTTGCACTGACTCCATCGGAGCCTCTTTCCAACTCCGTGCAGCGTCCTTGTTCTTTGTTTTCAAAAGGTACTGTACCTGGGGGTCCGTGTGACTCCGTGACCGGCACCGGTGGTGTCAGATTATTGGGAACAACTCCATCAACGACGCCATGATAGCCACAGTTGGAGCTATTATGTTTCCTATGCGCTTTAGTTGGATTTCATCTTTAGAAATTCATAACTTTGTTTGTGTACATTGTATTTTCATTGTTTCAATAGTATTTTATTCAGATAAATAGTCTCTATGTTTCTATACCTGGGTGGCCTTTTCACTGTGTTATTGCATAAAGTTCTGCACAAATACTTTACACATTGCCTTCTAAGTTAAGTCTGACTGCTCAGTGCCAAGCTACCAGAGGGTGGGCACAAGATAATTTGGATTGTGTGACTTATCCTGACTAGGATTGTGGTCCCTACTTGGACAAGGGTGTATACCCCTGCCAACTAGGAACTCAATTTCTAACAATGACCTTTCTCCCTCTAATCAACCATTCAACTGTACTCACCTGAGTGGATTTCCAATGTATATTGTGTCAGGAGGACAGGCAATGACTGCAGTGCTAAGACCAACAGGCACTGGTAATGTCACCTCACTCAGCCACAACTGTGTTCTCTTCTACTATGACCATTCTCCCTTTAATCAGCCATTCAACTGTAGTTCCCTGAGGGGGTTTACAATGTATAGTGCGTGGGTAGGATAGGCAATGACAGCAATGATACGGCCAGCAGGCACTGAACCCTCACTGCACTTTGCCAATACAGTGTAATCTGGTACAATGGCAATTGTACCTCTACTCAGCTATTCAACCGTACTCTCCTGAGGGTATCTAAACTGTATAGTGTGTGAGGAGGACAGCCTATGACAGCAATGCTAAAGGCCAGCAAGCAATGTCTAACCAATGCAAACCAACTGCCCATTGTGCATCTGTTTAAACATCCTCCCGCATCAACTCGCAATGAAAATATACTCACCTAGGAAGATGACTTATGTATGCTGTTTGTAGTACTTGGTGTAACATTACTGTAAATCCCAGGAGAAAAAGTCCCTGTGACTACAATAGCCAGGACACTGTACCCATGACATTGTCTGTTAACCCCTTTGCTGCCAGGCCTTTTCCCCCTCAGGTGCCAGGCCTTTTTTTTGGCTTTTTGAGGCAGTTCGCGCTTAGGCCCTCATAACTTTTTGTCCACATAAGCTACCCACGCCAAATTTGCATCCTTTTTTCAAACCTCCAAGGGATCCTAGAGGTACCCAGACTTTGTTGGTTCCCCTGAAAGAGAGCAAGAAATTAGCCAAAATACAGCTATTTTATTTTTTTATTTTTAAAAGGGAAAAAAGGGCTGCAGAAGAAGGCTTCATTTTTTCCCCTGAAAATGGCATCAACAAAGGGTTTGCGGTGCTAAAATCATCATTTTCCCAGCTTTCAGGAACAGACAGACTTGAATCAGAAAACCCAATTTTTCAACACATTTTGGGCATTTTACTGGGACATAACCCATTTTTAAAAAAATTTGAGCTTTCAGCCTCCTTCCAGTTAGTGACAGAAATCGGTGTAAAACCAATGCTGGATCCCAGAACGCTAAACATTTCTGAAGTGTACGCAAAATTCATTGTGTAGATCCTACAAGGATTTCCTACAGAAAATAACAGCTGAAATAAAACAAATATTGAAATTCAGGTAAAAAAACAGCCATTTTTCTCTGCATTTTACTCTGTTACTTTATCCTGCGATGTCACATTTTTGAAAGCAATATACCTTTATATCTGCTGGGCTCCTCTGGTTGCAGGGATTTATAGGGCTTGTAGGTTCATCAAGAACCCTAAGTACCCAGAGCCAATAAATGAGCTGTTCTTGCAGTGGGTTTTCATTCTATACATGGTATCCAGCAATTCATTTGCTGAAATATAAAGAGTGAAAAATAGGTATCAAGAAAACCTTTGTATTTCCAACATGGGCACAAGATAAGGTGTTGAGGAGCAGTGGTTATTTGCACATCTCTGAATTCCGGGTTGCCCATTCTAGCAGGTTAATTATAGGGCACTTCTCAAATAGATGTCTTTTTTACACACCGTCATACATTTGGAAGGAAAATATGTAGAGAAAGACAAGGGGCAATAACACTTGTTTTGCTATTCTGTGTTCCCCCAACGCTCCCGATAAACTTGTGTGGGTAGGCCGAATGCTCACGACATGCAGGAAACATGCTCAGGAAACGTAACATGGACAAATCACATTTTTACATTGAAATCTGATGTGTTTTTTGCAAAGTGCCTGGCCGCAGATTTTGGCCTCTAGCTCAGCCGGCTCCTAGGGAAACCTACCAAACCTGATCATTTTTTAAACCTAGACACCTAGGGGAATCTAGAATGGGGTGACTTGTGGGGCTCTCACCAGGTTCTGTTACCCAGAATCCTTTGCAAACCTTAAAATTTGGCTAAAAAACACTTTTTCCTCACATTTGGTGACAGAAAGTTCTGGAATCTGAGAGGAGCCACAAATTTCCTTCCACCCAGCATTCCCTCAAGTCTCCCGATAAAAATGGTACCTTACTTGTGTGGGTAGGCCTAGCGCCCGTGACAGGAAATGCCCCAAAATACAACGTGGACACATCACATTTTCCCAAAGAAAACAGAGCTGTTTTTTGCAAAGTGCCAAGTTGTGGATTTTGGCCTCTAGCTCAGCTGGCACCTAGGGAAACCTAATAAACCTGCGTATTTTTTATATCTAGACACCTAGGGGAATCTAGGATGGGGTGACTTGTGGCGCTCTCACCAGGTTCTGTTACCCAGAATCCTTAGCAAACCTCAAAATTTGGCCAAAAAACACTTTTTCCTCACATTTCGGTGACAGAAAGTTCTGGAATCCTAGAGAAGCCACAAATTCCCTTACACTCTGCGTTCCCCTAAGTCTCCCGATACAAATGGTACCTCACTTGTGTGGGTAGGCCTAGTGCCCACGTAAGGAAATGCCCCAAAACACTATGTGGACACATCAAAATTATCAAATAATAAACGACCTGTTTTTGCAGGGGGGACCTGCGTTTTTGGTCCTGAGCTTAGCAGCCATATAGGGAAACCTACCAAACCCAAACATTTCTGAAAACTAGACACCCGAGGGAATCCAGGGAGGTGTGACTCGCGTGGATCCCCCAATGTTTTCTTACCTAGAATCCTCAAAAAAACTCAAATTTAGCAAAAAAATCACATTATTCTCACATTTCTGTGTGGGATCACCGCACCAGGACAAAGTTACTACCACCTAATGTTCCTCTCAGTCTCCCAGTAAAAATGATACCTCACTTGTGTAGGTGGGCCAAGTGCCTGTGACAGGGAAGAGCCAAAAACATCTCGAAATTGAGAGGGAACCAAAGTGGGTCCCGATGGCCATTGTGAAAAAAACATTTCTAGGCTGACAAGTGCAGCAGAATTTCTGTCGGAATAGATGAGACAATGCTGGGTTTATTTCTTGATTCCTGCAGATTCCAGAAGGTTCCATCACAAAAATGTGGGAAAAATTTGTGATTTCCAGCAAAGTTGGAGGTTTGCAGGGCATTGTGGGTAAGAAAAGGGTGTGGGGTGCATGTGAAGCACATCACCTTGGACTCACCAAGATGTTTAGTTTTCAGACATGTCTAGGTCTTGTGGATTGTTCTACCTGGCAGTGTCCCAAAGTCCAAAAACTGCAACCCTCACCATTCCAAGTGGGACGATTGTGAGAGTTAGCCAAGCTCTCATGGCCCAAGTGTAAAACCAAAACCCAAAATAACCAAATGCTCGCTTGCTTGCCATGGGATAAGATGTTTTAGTGTGCGGGGAGAGAGCTGAAAAACTGTTACCCCCTTCAGTTGGGGTGGGAACATAACCATGCCCATACTGGTTGGTAGCCACCACCACACAATTTTTTTTTTTTATTCCCTAGCACCTAGTAGACTTTCTGCCCCACAGGGGTGTTGATCGGGGGCGATTGCCCCATCTGCCCACTGTTGGACAGAACAACTATGGCCCCATTTATTTGGGGTTGGGGTATGGCTATACTCCCACCCTCTTATTATGTAAAGAAATCTTCTCTGGTCTCTGGTGGGCTTTCTTCCCCCCTTGAGGTCAGATAGGCCTTCTAAAAATAGGGGCAGATATGGCCAATAGTAATGTGCCCCCATGGGGAGCGACCCTTGCCCAAGGGGCTGCCCCCCCAAACAAAACACACACATATACACACACTATGGTGCCTAAGTGGTTTCTACCCCCCACCCCGGGGCATATCGCCCTAATAGAAATAGGCTGACCTGCCCTCAAGGGGAGCAGAAATGGCCTAAAATAAATTTGATCGGGCAGCAGAAATGCTTGCGAGACATGAAAGGAAAGGAAAGGCCTTTCCTTTGCCTGCCCCCTCCTCTGAGCAGAAGAGAAATGCTGAGCATTTCTCTTCCGCATTGCACTGGAATCATGCTTACAGCGCAATGGGAGGTGACCTCTGTTGAGGGCAGCACGCAATTGCGTGCTGACGTCATCAGACGTCATTGGGGGGTCACGGGGTGACCGGGGGGTCGGGGGTTGAAGGGGAAGCGATTCCCCTTTCAACCCTGCCATGGGGGGGTGGGGACGCGGCCCACTGGGGGAGCACTAGCTCTTCCCCTGAGTGCCAGTACTAGGACGTAATGGTTACGTCCATGGCGCCTCAGCGCCACGCCACCGGACGTAACCATTACATCCTTGGCGCCCAAGGTGTTAACTCACCAATGCAGTTTACACACCTGAGAGGGAGCAAGAAATAGGTGATAGGTCTAGGTGCTGGCCTTGGTGTCCCCCCCATGATGTGTTTGCTAGCGGTACAATTTTATTAAAAATAAAAAAAATCTAGGATGGTGTTAGTACTCGTGGTTGTTGTCGTCCACGTCAGCATTGATTTAGTTGTCTTTCGACAGGCAGGAGCAGCGACATGACGTTGAAGAATTGCTCCATGGCGGCTCCGGGCGTGTATGGCTGTCTGCAGGTGAGTGTTTCCATTTATACTGTTTGTTTCCGCCTGGTACTGCGTGGTGGTTGGACCACGGTGGTCACCTTGGCAGTGTGCAACCTCGTAATAGGTCATAACATGGCCTTCGCCGGCTTGTTTGTGTCTCGAAGAGGCCGTAGCAGTCTGTGCTGCCTGGTGGTGACGGCGGACCTCTGGCAGTCTTCTGTTCGCTACGCCGCCAAACTCATAATATGGTGATCTGCTCCGTCAGACTGTTAGCAGTCAGACCTCTAACATGGCGATCAAGGGACCGCCAAACTCATAATCAGCAACATAGCCTGCATTGTTTATTTTTTATGTGGCACGTTTCCCCTCCCACATAAAACCTGAAACCTTTTACGCCTGTCGGAGGGGGAATGCACCGGGCGATTAAGGGCCTGCAACCATGCTTAAGACCCTGTGCCACTGTCAGCGCGATAGCATGTAGGACTGGGAGTAAATGCTAGGTTTAGGTGCCGGGCAAAGTAAGTTCGGGACACTGGGAGACAGCATTATTTCTGCCAATATATTAACTTTAGTCTGTAATTTTTCATGACTATTTTCTTGTCACTTATTTTGATATATTTTCCTCCCATAATTTGCAGTGTGTGATAATAAGACCGCCCTCCTCCTTCCGCAACCTATGGGGGCTATTAGGCCCGTTCTAAGATAGGCCTGGGGCCACTTGTAACACAAGAAAATTTTGATAAGCATTATCAGTAGAATCTATTCGGGGTAAGCATAATACCTTAATTTCTACATTCCAAATTTCTACATTAATATTCTAGAAGCACAAAAAACATTAACTATTAAACACCACAGGGGGTTCTTCTCCCTAACCCCCTCCCTCCTTTTTGATCTCAATGCCATAGCGCAAATGTTGATAGGGTGTACGCATGGGAGCATGAACATTTCACTATTGGTGATAATGATGTAAATCCAGATCAGTATGGTGCACAAGTGGTGGAATAAATACGAGGTTAGCACTTATGATGACCATTCATTTTATCTGATTTGTTTTGGTTTTCTCCCTCAAAATGTGAGCAATAGGAAATGTACTTGGAGAACCGTAAGCATAAACATTCTCTCCAAAAGCTATAGAGAATTATAGGGCATTGTCCCAATGCTTGATAAATGGGCCTATCTCAACAAGGTCCTGTTGAAAGCCACTTGACCTAATAGGGCAGAAATGGCTCAAACATGCATACAGCTCATTTTTAAATATATATGGGATGTGAAGGATCAGTAGTTCATCTCTTACCTGTCTGCTTTTGTTTTTAATCTTACCCTTACTCCAATACATATTAAAGAGTAGTCCTAGGAGTCAAATGTAATTTTAATCATACAGATGCCACCCAACTCTACATAGAAGTATTCCCTCCTGGTAGAGGTGTTACCTACCTGCACAATCTCTGAATCCAGGTAAGGGAACCGATGATGAAACAATCCACTAGGCTATGCCAATGGAGATGATATTCGCCACTGGCAAGAACTAGTGGGTGAGGGTCTCCAAAAATGACTCTTTTGAGACTTTGTAATTATAACTTGTGGGTTTTACTATCTTTTGACGGTTTCTGTTTTTACATTGGGAAGTAGAGTGAACTGTCAAAGCTTCTCTCTCCCCACTCTTGATGTTCTGATATTCTTGGGGCTCCCCATCCCACAACAACAGTTTTGTCACCTCATCCACCTGCTGGAGAAAAAGATCAGGAACCCCAAGGGGGATGTTCTGTTGAATATATAGGAATGTGGGTAAATATACAGTGGTGTGGAAATTAATAAAATATCTACTTGTCCATGTGACAGGTTGCTTTACAAATCTGTTTGTCCTGTAAGGAAATTCACTTGTCCCTTTGGTGCCACTTAGTGCCACTCCAAATTATGACAGCAATGTGTAAGACCTCTGATAATAGCCTCTCTGATTATGCCAGGGCTCATAATATAGTAGGGTTTTAGAATAGCAATTCCCTTCTTTTGCCACCTTTTTGCAGATCTACATACTGGGGCTAGAAGTAGCAGCAAGCAATAGTTTCAAGGTTGAAATGTCCTTCTCAGTCTGTGCAAGCCTACTAACTTGCATTTTTAGGGGTTTTCACCAACTCTTTGCTAATCTTTTCCCCTATTTAGAAAGGTTGGACATTTACTCCTGAAAAGGGCAGTAGTAAAACTTCTTCCACAGTGGTCGGAGGGAAAGTGAACTTCTAAAACGCTTAACAGAGTTTGGCATAAGCAAATCTACACATGCATATATGTTCATACTAAAATGCACTTCACAAATATTTTCTAGGATTACGATTTCCTGGCCTACTTCTGTAAGCTCTTGCGAATTCATGAAAGCCATATATCTGCACTAATGCAAAGACATGTACCATAGGTGCACTTTTGTGGCTTTTTTTAAGAATTGGGTCCCTAATTAGGTCTGGCATGAACCAAGACCTTTTGTTTTTATGAAACTCTGTCTCTGTCAGCGCGCTTAACCATGAGTGACAGCATTCCTCTCTTTCACAACAAGCATATCAGCACACAAAGTAGGTTTGTTCAGTGCCAGGGATTACTGTGGCAGTGTGTGCTTTTTGATTGTTATAATTATGAGGGACTGACGCTTCCCACAACAAAGTTTTACAAAAAACATTTCAAAACAAGACATGCATTGACAAAACCAAAAGGCTGGCCACCAATATTAGACCTATTGTTTTTGTCAATGCTTGTTTGTTCTTGAATCTGGTTACACTGATTTTCCATTATGAATATTTATTGGAAATACTAGCATGCATCAACACATTTTACTAGAAATGGTATCTAAAATTTCACAGGCGTTTGAATAGGCAAATATGTTTTTTCCTAGCTGAATTTTTTGTGAAAATTGTATTTTGAAAGCTAAGAATCATCAGACGTGCTTTCAAGCTTCTGCAGATAGTTGCATCTTATCAGAGGACATTATGGGAGCATTATATCTAACCTTATAGTAGAAACCTTTACAGATGTGTACACATATTTTGTTGAAACTTCTCAGTAGTGCAGTCTGAGGTTACAACTTTTCCTTTGAGTGCTCACCCTAATAATAAAGGCCCTGCATTAATGAACTATAAATACATAATGTAACTGCATTAACAAATGGACCAAATATTTCCTTAACTGCATACAATTATCTTCAAAACCATAATGTAGTACGGGCAACTAAAGGTTTTGTGCTGCAGGTGGTTGAGCCTACTTGTCCCAAGGACAAAATAAACTTGTTGTCCTTGAATCCCAAGCAATATGTCCTGAGCATCAGGCTGTATGAATCTCACATCCCTGAATATATTGTTCTGTCGAGGGCCGTCCTGCCGAATAGTGACAGGACAGGAAGCGCCAATGACCCACGTCCGTATTGTGCTCCTCCACTATTCTGTTCAAACTGCAGCTATGAAATAACACTTGCTTAGTCATCACATATAATCCCAGATAGGTAAACCCCACCTTTCCGATGTCAAGTGGGCAGTCCCATTCTGGTGCAGGCTTCCAGTATGTTAGGCGGTGTAGTAAACATTTACGCAAATTTATGTGGACCCTTGAATAATCAGCAAATAACCCCGGGATTTCAGGGACCCTTGGGATGAATGCTCTGGGTCCACCAGATGTAGCAGGATGTTATCCCACTCTGGATCACATTGTAGACCACGATCAGGACACCATGTCACACTAGGTCACCAATGGCTCTATGGCCACCGCAAAAAAAGCAGCGGGACAGAAGGGATCCCAACCAGAATGCCCCTGAGATGACACCATTGACCTTGATCCTGGCAAGTGGTTGGTTATACAACAGCTTCACCCATGCCAGGAAAAAGGGGCCAAAGTCAATTTTCTCCAGAATGTCCTTGGTATGGCCATTTGAGCTAGTCGACTGCCTTCTTGGCATCCAGGGCCAGCAACACCGGGGTTAGTGCATGAGGTCTCTACGAGCCAGACAGCTGAAAAGCTGTTCAAAATTATGCATAGTTGCCCTGTAGGGCATAACGACCATTTGGTCAGGATCTATTTAGGTGTTGACAATCTGACTCAGCTTGTTAGCCAATGAAACTCATTTTCAAGTCAGAAAATGTTGGCTTAACATGCTCCATTACTGATCTCCAACACTAACTGCAAGAGCCCTTTTTATTTACTGCTTTTGGTCAAAGATGGGCTATTTCTGGAGCCACTGCTTGCTCTGTTCACTTATTTCTCTCTGCACAGACATCAGAGCTATCTATCATATGTCACAAAAACCGGAACAGTCTTTCACTTAACAAAGCAACATAGTTACCCTCACTATCTTTGGCAGCTTAATCTTTTGCTCTGCTGTCTGATATCTCAGTCAGTGAAGTCAGCAAATCTATCCGTCACCTGTCTCAGAGTGAGCACAACTGCCTCTTGACTGTAGCAAACAGCAGAGATATGTCCCAGGTGTTCTGCATAACCCCATAATAGAAAAAACCCACTAAACAACAGTGTAGCAAGGGTGCAATGGGCCTGAATGCAAGAAAAATATATGCCACCCTAATGCCAGTTGGCCAGTTAAATACTGTCATAATTTGGAAACCCCAACCTTTTTGGCAGAAATGGTTACGCTTCCACAATTATGTAAATCTCAAATTGCAATCAGCTAGGTGCTTTAATCCCAGGGCTGAACTGACTTGCAACCTCCCACTTCAATTACAAACAAACCCTCAGTGGGGAAGTACTCAATTAGTCAATTTCATTCAATGACTATTCTACAACATGTTCAAACGGCAAACATTTCAAAAGTGCATAATGCTGAGGCATTATCCTTGATCATTGGCCATTTAATAAAGAAACTCAAATGTTGAAAATGTAAAAATATATTTCTTCTTTAAAAACAAACAATAATAGCCCAGCTAACGCATTTCATCCCCACAAGGAACTTCATCAGGGCTGTGAAGAGACATATAAAACAAATTTTGCAATATTATCCACATCCCCTCAGCATTAACAATAGGACCATTTGATAATACTCCTCCATATAATGCTTATCTCCAGCAATACAAAATATCATATCATCCATATAATTGGTGGAAGGATCTTATTCCTTACGCTCTTTCTTCATATTGCATCATTACACACTATTAGATATTTTATGAAGGTCAATAACATCATCCCAAAATATCAGTGGTCCAATATCCATGCCTTTCATGTCCATATATTCATCCTCCTAAAGAAACATGAATCCATATTATCACAAACTATTGATAGCTCGGTATTAAAATGAACATCATTATATGTCCTAATCTTCAAGGGTACATCTATTCTTTCCTGAATTTTCAAATCACATGGCATTTCCCAAACCTCTGTGTATATTAAACCTTTTGCTGCCAAGCCTCCTCCCTCCCCCTCCTGTGCAAGCCATTTTTTTTGCTATTTGGGGTAGTTCACGCCCAAGCCCCCATAACTTTGGTCCACATAAGCTATCCACGCCAAATATGTGTCATTTTTTCCAACATCCTGGGGATTCCAAAGGTACCCAGGGTTTGTGGATTCCCCTGGTGGGGACCAAGAAATTAGCCAAAATACAGCTGAAATTGGTTTTTTGGGGGGAAAAGAGTGCTGCAGAAGAAAGTATGTTTTTTCTTTGCAAATTGCATCAACAAAGGGTTTGTAGTGCTAAATCACCGTCTTCCCAGCTTTCAGGAACAGGCAGACTAGAATCTGAAAACCAAACTTTTCAACACAATTTTGGCATTTTACTCCGACATACTGCATTTTTCATTTTCTGACCCAGAACCCCCTGCAAATCTCATATTTAGCTAAAAAATCGCATTTTCCTCACATTTTTGTGTGGGACCACTGCACCTGCACAAATTTCCTACCACCCAGCATTCCCCTCGTCTCCAGCTAAAAATGATACTTCAGTTTTGTAGGTAGGCCAAGTGCCTGCAGCAGAGAAGGGCAAAATATTGTGGAAATTGAGGGAGATCCAAACGGGCAGTTTTTTTCATATGATTTTAGGCTGACTCTGCTTTGGCTACTCACGCAAGTGGGGCAGAATTTTTATCGATACAGCTGGGGCAGTAGGAATTTTGTGGATTTCCATCACAGAAATGTAGGGAAAATATGTAATTTCAGGAAAAGTTGGAGGCTTGCAGGGCATTGTGGGTAAGAAAATGGCGTGAAGTGCATATGAAGCACACCACCCTGGACTCCCCAAGATGTTTAATTTTCAGATGTGTTTCGGTCTGGTAGGTTTTTCCAGGTAGCAGCGTACAGAGGTCCAAAAAGTGCAGCCGCTCACCATTGCAAGGGGGACGATATAGGGAGGTAGCCAACCTCTCTTGGCCCATATGTAAAATAAAAACCCAGTAGAGGCAAATATCCTCTTCCTTGCCATTGGGATGAGATGCTTTAGTCCGCAGGGGGGCTGAAAGACTATTACCCCATCCAGTTAGGGTGGTGGGGTACAACCATGCCTATGATGGTGGGCAGCCCCCCACCCTCTATTTCTTATAATTCCCTGGTGGCTAGTGGGCTGTCTGGGGGGTGGATCGGGGAAAATTACCCCATCTGCCCCTGGATGGTTTCAGAAAGACAGTTTACATATTTGGGGGGGGGGTGGGGGCATTCGAAAGACCATTTGGGGGAGGCCCCCCAATCCAAAGTTTTTTTTTAAAAAAGTGATCCTGGTGCCTACTGGACATTCTGTCCCCCCAAGAGGGGACAGATCAGGGGCTATTGCCCATTTGTCCCCCAGGAGGGTGGAAAGACTGTTTACATGCCTGTACTTCACCATGCAATACCACACAGGTACATTTGTTTTTAAAAAAAGGTAGCAAAGGTATGGATGGAAGTAAGGAGTGGCAAGGATATATTTAGGGTTTAGGGGTGGATATGGATAAAGGATAGTAAGGGTAACTTTATGGATTGGGGAGTGTTGGGGTAAAGGGAGGTGCTGGTATTTTTAAATATAGGGAAGTGGGCTGCATATCATGACCAAAAGTAACTATAACTCGCACCCTTTGATTGGGTGGGTGGGGGACATTGGTAAGACCATTTTGAGGAGGCCTCCCCAATCCAAGGTTTGAAAAAAAAGTGACTGTGGTGCCTTGTGGACTTTCTGCACCCCTCCTCCCTGGAGGGACAGATCAGGGGCTATTGCCCCATCTGTCCCCTGAGGGGTGGAAAGGCTGTTTACATACTTGGGGGTGGATAGGGGCACTGGCAAGCCCATTTTGGGCAGCCCTCCACCCTAAAGTTTGAAAAAAAAAAGTAATCCTTAGTGCCTAGTGGGCATTCTGCCTACCTCCCCGGGGGGGCAGGTTGGGGGTTTTAGACCCTGATCTGTCCCCCGGGGGGGCGGGCAGAAAGACTGGTTGTATATGTGGGAATAGATGGTGTGCATGGGCTAGCCCATTTTAGGCAGCCCCCCATCCCTATACATTAGAATACAATGTCCCTGGCGCTTAGTGAGCTTTCTACCCCCCTGGGGGGCAAGTCAGGGGCTTTTGCCCTGATCTGCCCCCAAGAAGAGCAGAAAGACTGAAATATTGCCCCAAAATAATGGGGGAGCAAAAGCCCTTGCCCAAGGGCCCGACTCTCCCTCCCTGGTGTCTAGTGGGTAGATCCCTGCTTGGGGATCACCTCCATGAAGTGATCTACAAGCAGGGATCCACTATAGATGGGGTACCATTGGAAAGGGGAGACTCTCCTCTTTCCAACGATACCTCTCCCGACAGCCTCGGTGCTCGGGGCCTGGAATAGCCCTGAAGCAGGGAAAGTGAAATGTGCTCATTGGCTCATTTATCTTTCGTTTTCATTGAAGTGATATCAGTGTGCCAAATGTGCTGACTGTCATTTTAATGAAAACCCTAAAGAGCCTCAAGAAAGAAAATGCCTCTGGTGCACGCAGCAGAGGGATTTCCTGCATGTGTGCAGGGGTGCCTTCCTCAGCACACAAGTACTGTGTCTGAGGACGGCTCCAGGTAGTCCTCGACACAGAAGGGGTTAAACATCTCCTAACGTTATTTCACACTCAACCCCTTGCGTACACTAGTAGCAGAACTCACACTAACGCTTGAATTAATCTCAGCCACTGGAAATCACTTGAAGTGTCTCCCAATCCTTCGCTATTTTGCACACTACTCACCACAGTTTGGGCCCAGCTATATGCAACTCAGTCTTGACCCTGGTCCAATAGGAACAATCCAGCTGGAACTGCCAAGTCAGGTCCTCCCTGAACTGGAACACAAGTAACCCAGGACTAGTTTCACCCTAGTTCTAAGCTCATCAGCAAGGTACAGCTTTGCTCCAGGAACACTGTGTGCACGGGACCTACATCTGGGCATATTCGTCCCCCTTAGGGTGACACAATAAGTATAAAAAACAGTGATGGATGGAATGCTTGGATTAATCTCAACCACTGGTAATCACTTGGGCTGCATCCCAATCCATTGCTATTTTTCACACCATCTCACTCCTGCTTGGTCCCTGCTAAATGAAATAAGTCTACATCATGCTCCAATAGGAACAATGCAGCCCAAACTGCCAAGCCAGGTCCTTTCCGAACTGGAACACAAGCAATCCAGGACCGATTTCACCCTAGTTAAAAAGTGATCACACACATGGTGGTCTGCTGACCGTAGTAGTAAATCATCCCTGTGATGAGCATCATCTGCGAGTCGTAATTTGCGATCTACCTCACTAATATTCATAAGGCAGATTAGACCAACCCCCTATGATTCTGATTTTTATGAATCAACCTATTAGTACATAGGTTGGTTCATAAAATTCTTTACTGGTCACAAAAACACTAGTCACAATTTGTGACAATTTTTTGTTCCTCTGACTGTAAATGCTTAGCCTGATGATGCACTGGTAAGAAATGAAGTGGCTGCAGTATTACTGTAGGTCAATTTTGCCCCACAATAGTGACATTCAGCCCACATACATGGGTGTTATGCAGGCCCCACAACCCCTTTGCTGCAGGCTGGGCTACCTCTTGGGGGTTGTGACTTTGGGGAGTCCTTCTGAGTAGCCTCTTCCAGCCCTATGCCAATTAATATCTATGAGACATGGGACACTCAGGGGCCCCTCATCCCATTCTTCAGAGGGGAAGGGCGGGCGGGTGGACTTCATTTTGCATTAGGCCACTGCACATAGCTAATGCCAGCCTCACTGAGATTTCAGAATTCCTGCCCAGGGTCATGTGCTGCCATGTGCTGCCACAGCCTGCGTAAACCTAACTTCTCCGGATTCTGAGGATTTCCATAAATATCCCTTCCTGCTTCGTCTCTCTTATTGCGTGCTTAGCGACGCTTCCCTTCAATGACAACTGATTGCCCCTGAAGTGAGGATGAATGTGCAGAAAAAAAGCGTTAATGCCTAATAAGGAGCGGCATGCTCGTAGGCATGCGAGTGTCGGTTACAAGGTGCAACGCGCACTTCAAGGCGCGCGCCAGGCTTTGAAGCAATGAGACCTGGTAGCCAAGGCGAGAATATCAATTACAGCAGGTGGACCGTTTAAAAAACATATCTAAAGAAATGCAGAGCCTGTTTAAATTAAATTCCTCTTCGCTCTTCCAATCCCGTCTTTTCGACAGAAGGGCTGTGAATTCCATTTGACTGAAGGCGTGCTCCTGCCACTGTAACAAGCCCTCGCCTGTACGTCGGTGAGGCGCAAATACCCGCGAGGCCTCATACCTGACCCAGGAATTCCAGCCACTTGCATGATACGCGCACATTATATAGAAGCCCTCCGGGGCGCCCCGTACCCTCCGAGCAACTCGCCCTACCTACAACCTACTTAGCTTGGCAATGATTCAGCAAAATGGGGTAATTTGAAACTCGTTTCATTCGCATGATTTGGTGAACTCACGGAGGGCTCCGAGTGTGGGTGGGTGTTAAAAACACGAGTCGCATTCCTGTTGTTGTTATCGTGGAAACACGTCCTTATGTCCTGATGTTTGCAGATATATATATATATATATATATATATATATATATATATTTCAGAAATGGCTGCTTTAAGTTTTTTCGCTTGTCTCAGCCTTGCTTTGTTGTTCTGAGTGCATTGACTAATTCGATGCAAACTAGGCACAGACAAACTCACTGGCAGAATGCCCTGCTCCATGATGGCCCAACCCCAGTGCTTAATTAGTTCTTCTTGTTTCCGGTGCTGAAGACCAGCACTTATTTTTGAGGGCCGGGGCTTATTCTTCTGCCTCAAGCATTTGCTGAGAGCAAAAGATACATATGGGAAAGATGGAGGAAGGGGAAAACGAAAAAGCCTCACAAAGGGAGAAAGTAGAAAGCTGCAAGAGTGACCTGAATGGGCAGGGAGTGGCTTTATGTGAACTGAAGAGTCCCGAGATGGCTTCAGTATTACGCCGCCTCAGTATTCGGTGCTCCCACATTTAATTGCAGCAGCCGCGTGTTTAAAAGGAGGGCTTTGGGCACAGAACCGGTAGGTTTTTATTTACAAATTAAGCACTGCCCAACCCTGGAGTAATATGAACCCTCACACCATGCCTCTGACTTGTAGGGCTCTGGCCCGGATGCTACTCACAGCTGCCAAACCTGACAGATGACTAAAAGTAATGCGGTGATCATGTTCACACTTTTCTGTGAGCTCTACACAAAAATGGAGCATAGAAGATGTTGCTTCACTCTGTCTTAATTGAAGTGCGTTGCGCGATGGTAAAATTGGAGCGAAGGCAATTTGCAGTATGGTCGATCAATACATAGTGTGAAGTGGAAGAAGCTGATTTTCCGATTTCGTTATTACTTTAAACTGCTTTAATAGTTCAAAGTAGTGCTTAATTTGAAAAGAAGTGCCGGGATCCAAGGTAATTTCAAGAGACTACTGCTGCTTGTGCCAGCCACAGCCTCTAACATCGATACTAAATTGTAGATTCAACACACCTACTAATCTTCTGCTTACTACAAACGCAACAATTTAGACTACTCCAGACACCCAAAGCTGTAAGAATTGTCTCTGACGTGCTGATATTATTCAGTATTAATGTACATTTGTTAAACTGACAAAAACTGAGTGTGGCCGTGTGGTGGACTTTTATAAGTATTGGTTTTCGGCCCGGCAAACGCCATCTTAAATTATGCTCTTTTTTTCTTGCTTCCTATTGCTACTAGAATACAGTTTTTTATGGTGAACTTTTTAGTTTGTACTAATTTTGAACATTTCATGACTGGCGCCATTGATTGAGCTTAACCCACGTTCAAATGACACACCGCCACAGCAATCATATTCCACCCAGCCCCCTCTTGTATTTTGAACTAATAATTACTGAGAACACAATCCGGTCTGGCCATATTGCCTATAAAATTTTGTAAATAACACTTCCAAATAATTAGATGAAAAAATAAATATTTGGAAAAGGGACATGTCCTAAAGTGTTTATTCTCAAAATATATTGAAGTAAGAGCAATGTGAAAGGAGTATGGTTAAAGGGTATATGATATAATGTATAGAGATACATCAATGGAATTAGGGATACAGTGTTAAAAGGCACAGATTAAGGGTTTGGGTATAGAGTTAGGGGTATACATTTAAGGGTTAGTGGTTAAGGGAAAGGGATTGAGGGTATGGTTAGGGGCTGGAGTATAGAGTTAAAGGTTTGTTTGGCATGCAGATTACAGAGTATAGGGATAATGCGTAAGGGGTTACGGGATAGATATTATTGGTATAGCGATAAAACAGAAGGGTTATGGGACTAGTGCCTTGGGTTAAGGGTTGGAGTTATCCAGAGATTAAGGGTATGCGGTTAGGGATATAGGGTTAGAGATACAGGGTTAACAAATTAGCATGCACATCTAGGGATTGGGAGTTAAAGGTGTGTGACATAGGGGTCAAGCGTTAGGGCTTTGGAATTTATAGTAGGTAAGCATTATGAGCAAGGGGTCAAGGATTAGTAGTATAGACGCAAGGATATAGGAATTATGGTACAGAGGTTAAGGGTATGAGGTTAGGTATGGGTCTAAGGTCAAGGGTGTGAGGTTTAGGGTTGTAGGTTCGGGACACAGAATTGAGTGTATGTGGTAGAGGGGCCAAGGGTATATTGGTAAGAGTACATGGATATAGCTATAGGGTTATGGCTTAGGTTACAGAGTTAAGAGTTAATGATTATCGCTGTCGAGTTAAGAGTTAGGGGGTTGGAGTATAGGATTAAGGGGTTTGTGTATAAGGTTAATCACTATGATTAAATCTGGTTAGCGTTACTGTTGAAAATTTGTATAGGAATTGTTTACAATTGTTGCAGTCTCAATCTCATATTTAATTGGCTCTTTCAATGCAATTGACATCTGATTTTCTGCAACTTTATTCAGTATCTGGATTGAGGAATGTGCCAAGGCATTGGTAAGTGGAGAATGACAGCTAAAGCGGTGGTGCCATGAAGAAGAAAGAGTCAGGGAAAGAATATTCGTGAGATGGCTGCAAGATAAATGAGTTGAGGAATAAAGGCCATAGGGCTATGGAACAGCACGAGAGGAGGAAAGCAAGACAAGTTATGTGCCCCCATGTAAGTTAAAGTCAATTATGCAGAAATTTGTGGTCAGTTGCCTTTTATTGCATTTCTTTAGGAATGGACAAGTGAGGTGTCGACAGTAGACCAGGGGATCAGTAACGAAAGTAGAGAAGGGAACATAAAATACTACCAGTGTCACACACTATATATTTCTGCAATCAATGCATTGCCACAGACTTCCTTATTCGTCCTTAGACTTACTTTTCTTTTTTACTTCTATTTGAAGGGATGGAAGAAGTCAGGAGAAGACAGAGTGGAAGGTGGGGAGAATAAGAAAGGGAGGCAGTATAAGGATGAATGTTTGATGGGGCAGTGGCTTGGCAAGTGCTGTAATTGAGGCAGGAGTTTGTATGGAGAGGTGGGTGGCTAGTGGAGGCTGGATGGTGAAAGGGGGTGGTGGGAGTCATGGTTGTAATATAAGAGAGTTTGATGAAAAGAAATGCAGTGAGATGTGGAGTTGTGTGAGAAGAGACATGGTGATAGAGTCGGTAGTGGCTGGAGACAGAGTCATAAAGAAGCAGTGCTGTTGGAGAATTACCAAAGGGGTGGTAAAGAGGAGGCCAATGGGGTACAGATTTTAGTGAAGGAGAGAAGAAGTATTAGGAAAAAGAGGGAAAGGAAGAAGTTGTAGGATAGGACATAGAGCCTGATTCAGTCCCTGGTGGGCAGCCTGCTGTCTGTCAGGGTCACCTCCTCCAACACCCCAGCCAGACTACCGGCCGCCAAATTGCAGGATCTTTTTTGGTCCAGGGTTGATCTCTGTGACCTCACAGGAGTCACAGCAGCTCCCCTGAAGCACTGAGGGTATGGTGCACAGCTGTCATCATTCAAGCGGCTGCTCACCAAACCTTTTTGCTTTTAGTTATTCAGAAACAAACTCCCAAAGAGGTGAAGAAGTGTTGAATGTAGGTCAGTTAGATGGATCTCCACTCTGCTCAAAGTCTCACTCTATATGTTCTGAAGAGGTTTGTCATTATACTATGGATGGGGAGCAAAACTTGCAGGTTCCTTTAATATTTGAGATTACAGAGATTGAAATTGGCGATGGTGAAGATGGCCAAACTGTCAGGCTGCTCTGTCAACCTGTGCTCTTTGGAGCCCGTACCACATCCAATGATCAAACTATAGAGACCCTAAGAAAGAAGGCAAATAGCTGGGACGGATGGAAACATTAATGGAAGTCTTCTCAGCTCATCCATGAGCACTGTTGAACCGAAGGGCCCTCACTTGTGCTGCTCATTGCAGAGCCCTCCTGCTGTGGGAATTAGAGAAAGCCGCAACAGAAGACACCAACCACTGGAGAAGAAACAGGAGATGGCAGAGTAAGCCAAAGCAGCAGCCAAGCAGTGCCAAGAGAGCCTTGAAAGCATTGAAGAGTGGCCTAGCATAGATTGCGGCAGGTGCAGTGAAGCATTGTGGCATGGGCCCTTAGCAAAGAGTAGGAATGTGGTACAGTGGGGGGAAACACCACCAGATTGCAGGAGGAGGGGGGAGGGATAACAATGTAAAGCATCTGCGGTAAATTAGGTCTGCGCAGTAATGATGTAAGGTTAGAGACCAAAGAAGCCCAAAGAACAGGAGCCTACACCGTAGCATGGCCCGCAAGTTCTAACTTCAATTGGTTTAATGTATAAATCAGAAATTACATAGGGTAACGATACTAGGGTACTGATCACAGCAGAGCATACATCAATTGCTGTGCTCAAAGTATGAGAGAAGTTACTGAGTGAAACATTGATGTTTGAGAATTCACAACAAACACATGGAATAATCATGCGGGCTACAGAGCCCCTGGTGAATGGAAGAGACACTCAGCTTCTTTTAATTCATAATTAATATTAATACTCACCTAATGCCACGTGACACCCGAAAAGTGCTCACTTACCCCACGGTGCTAACTACAATAGTAGCTAGTTAGCTGTTGATGGCCAGGCCTGCCCAACAACGCTTGGCATCTGGACAGAAAAGAAATTTGCAATGACCCCCTCAGCCATTCTTGATCTAACCGCAGACACCATTCTAAGAGAAATACTTGGGATTGAAATTGCATTGTAAAACATGGGCTCTAAAATTACTGAAATGTCGTCTGAAACTGAAGGATGAGAGTGGATATGTTATATTTTAATAGCTGTCTAGAATCCATAGAGCACAGGCTACCAGTAGTGGAAGATACAATGGATAAAAGGCCAGACTGGGGGAAAGAACTATGGCCATTGACTTGGAAGACAGCTCCTGGATTCCTGACTGATTTTATATCCCAACTACTATACATCCAATTCCCAGAATGTATAGAGCTCCAAAGGTATCACAGGATCAATGCCCACACAATTAGGAAGAACAAACCCAACCCAACATAATGTAACCAAAGCACCATCAACACACACAAGTAATTCTAAGAGTCGTGGGAAAAGGAATGCATATCCGTGCTAGGCGACCTAACTATCCACATATTGCGAATTACTTACATGAAAAGGTCCTAGGCCTTCCACCGTGCCTGAGGAAAATGGACACCAGATCTGGGGCTTTATTTAGAGATTGGTGGGTAAATGTGAGGAACGTTAATTTTGAAAAAAACACTCGAAATTTCCTTTTTTTAACTATACCCAGGGTACCCACAAAGAAAAGAGATATATTTTGGGTTTATCCTCAGGTATTTTTATTTCTTCTGGATCCCTGCAATTATCCAGTTCATATTTATATTGAGCTTCCTCAAAACGTTGAGTCCATCCCAGAGGTACTTAACGCCTAGGATTGGAGAAGGACTCCAATGACAATGTCACAAAAATGTGGTTGAGGTGTCCGTTTCCATTATCGTTTGATACCAATGATACGTTTTTGGGGAAAAAGCAGTGTTTTACTAACTATTGGGCTTTTTGTGAGATATTATATAAATAGGGAGGCTGTGTGACAGTCCTTTGTCTTCTCATTTTCTTTTGTATGGAAACAGGATGGGATACTCCCCCGCAAATGTGATGGATATAGCATCCACTGTATTACAAGAGCATTACAGCCTATAGCACTTGTACTATGGTGGATGCAATATCTGTCACATGTTTGACAAACTATCCCCTCCACCAAACGTCGGGCAACTATTCTGTTGAGTCTAGACAGGAAAACAACAACATTTTACTAATCAGAATAATTGAAATACTTCTTAGACAACAGAGCGATATCCCCACAGATGTGCTTCAGGTAAATCTGGAGAAGAAAAAGCCAAGAGATCCCCCTATCACTGGCCCAGATCCAAGACTTGGCATTGGCCAACATACCTGCTGATCCGCGTCACTGCTGATGCTCAGACATGGAGGGACCATATCAGATAGTGAAAGCACCAGCGGCATAACGAAACTTAAGGGGTCCCCGTTGCAAAGTACACAGAGCCCGCCCATACCCCCTACCTCCTCATGTCATCCTATACGAATAAGGCAAGCATACACAGATGGAACGTGAAGTGGGTTCCTAAAGGGCTAATGTACCTTGGGAGTATGGTTACTAGACAGCTGGAGAACATACTAGATGACAATCTCTCTTTTTTAATTTCCAAATGAAACATCACTTTGTGAAATAGGCTCAATTAAATATATCTTTATGGAGGCGTCGAAAGGCTGCCGAGATGACAGTGGCGCCTTGCTTCAATTATGTATTTGGAATGCTATTGTTGATCCATATTTCAGTACTAAGGCATATTTTGACTGACATTAAAGTATTCATAAAGGGGAACACTCAACACGGTTCACAATAGACAGATTTTATACTAGTCAGGTGGCCTAAGGCTGTCACATATGAAATCCTACTACAAAGTGAACCATTTAACTAAGCAGAATTTCTACAGCCAGTGGAGCATAGATCCTTATCGGTGGAACTTGAGAAGCACATACTATGCGTTGCACCTGGAATACTTCCAATTTATAATTCCAGTCTATATGAACGGGGTAGACAGCCTAATTCTCAATGTATTGGGGCAGGGTGATGACAGGAGAGCATGTCCATAGGAAACATGGACTGAATCCATGGCCCAATCAATCAGGACCCATACCGCATTACACCAGAGAGGCTGTGTAGTATTCTGGAAGGAATGGAGCGAACAAGGTTTAGTGATATTAGATAATAGGGTCTATGAAATCCTTTACTAGGTTTAGAGCTGAATATAACCACCTTCTTGCCCACTAGTGGCAATATTGACAACTGTTCCACTGCCTTCAAAGCAGACTAGGGTCTGAGGTGGTTAACTAAATCATCCATCTTATGAGACCTGAAGGTCTGCAGCCAACACAGGGGTACAGTATCAGATTTCTATGGACTGGTTATAGATCTATTCCTTGCTGAAGCGTGCATGGAAGTGGAAGTCAGTCTTCATCCAATGGATATTTTTAGCTGACTAGGAAGCAACAGAGATAACAAGAAATTTACAATTTAACTTTTGTGGAGTCCATTTGGCCACATAATGAGGACCAGGAATCGGTATGCAAAGTTTAGTCGGTTTATTACATTAGTAATCAATCTAATATAGGTGCATATCAATATCATAGTAAAAAGATACAGAATCAGAACCGGCAAGCGGAAGCACCGGAATAGGTTCAGGCTCAGAAGTATAAAGCAAAGAATAAAGTCACAGCAATACAGACACTAAAAAACAGAAATTGGCATTTCTTAAAGAAATTTGGATCACCCTTTCTAAACATGAACAGAGTTGAGGGTCATCTAATCCGGGCTCTAAGTTAGAATGGGAGTGTTTAGAATAGAGGTCTCAAAGGATTCAGGAACAAAGGAAAGAAGGTTTCAGCATAATGAAGACTCAAATAGAAGTCTTCTGAAAAGAGAAACTGGTGTTTAGCGTGAAACAACACACACGCACAGACAAAAGGAAGCAGAAAGGTCTGTACCTCTCAAAATAAAAAGAGAATCTGCTGTACCATCTAACAGTGTGACAACTAATTTAAGGCCAAAAAGTTCCAGAAGCATTCGTATCTCTTAACTTATCACCAAAAACACAATTACTTCACATTCTCATAGTGTACATCTGCAACATCCGTTGATTTTCCCATCCCACAGAGCTAGAGAGAACAAGTTAACCATGAGCACCCTCTTTCCTGATATGCGATAAATAGGAGGCTCCTTCTTCTAATTAAATTGTCCTGTTTTTGCCAAGACTTCTCTTCTCAGGCCTCCTGATCACTAATACACAATATTCCCTTCTCTAGCTATAAAATCCCGAAAAATGCACCTGCAAGGGAAAAGAAACACGCAGAACAAGGAAAAATACATTTGATGTTAAGAAATGAAGGCATAGTCAAGCTAACTTTAGTTAATTATTTTCCCTGTGCACTTTGAATAAACAATTATATGTGCACGCATAATGTCAGTATAAATACAAAGCGTAAATAAATGAATTCATGATATGCAATGTACTTTCAATAAATGCAGTGTATCTTGGAAAGCAAATGTAAATGCAAATGAGAACTACGACATGTGTAGCAAAACATTAGAACACACACATATATAAATCTCTAGTGTCTACAGTGAATACACCTCAGTAATTCTTGGTGCTTCACTTTACATTAATAAAGTTAAGACACACATAGTATATACTATCGGGTATACATATATATTTTGCTTCTGTGTAGGGTAGAAGCCTAAATTGCACTGCTCCAACGTTAATGAAAAATTCTGAAAAACGCATAAAAACACACGGGTAGAAAGAACTGCAGAAATACTCATGATAGGTAATTGAGAGGGGCTAGGCAATAATTGTCCTATTTTTGTAATACCGACTTGTTTTGGACACCATTTAAGCACTCTGATTACTGGTGATGCGGCTAACCCAGTTGTGATCTGGTACATCTCTTATTGTGCTGTTCTATTTATAGGGCGGCACTACGGACACTACTGACTGCATATTACTAACTGCAGTGAACAAAGCCAGTAGTTCATGAATTGCCGAGCTCACACCCCATCGTGCTTTTTCTTAGGGAGTAGCATTAACAGGGCACAGTCGCAGATGGATAGTGACGTCCCAGCCTCTGTTAAGATATGTTTGGTACGCCATTGGAGGAATCCTACAATACCTACCCGGAATGAGTAGATGACATAATTGAAAGCTGCAATGCATTCCAGAAAGGTACGTTGTCAACAACAACTTATACATTTTCAGAAAAATACGGAAACCCTCAAGGGATATCACTACTACAGACTGGGACTTAGAAAACCCAAAGACACATAGGTGGTCATTCTGACCTCGGCGGTAAAAGGCGCCTACCGCCGGTCAGAAATCCTCCATAATCCCGCCGCGGTCGCGGAAACCCGCCACGGTCATTCTGACCCGCAGAAGGCAAACCTCCGAAAATCCGACCGCCACAACAGACCGCCAGACCAGCGGTCGGCGGAAAGGTGGAGGTGACCAAACCTCCACCGCCACGCCAACAGAAATACGCCCATCCCATTACGACCCACGAATCCACGCGGCGGTCATTCAAACGCGGTATTCCATTGGCCGGACACACCGGCGCGGTCAGAATACACACCAACGAACAAAACTCACCCACATTGGACGATTTGAATCCCACACACCTGATACACATACACACACCACTCCCACACACACAATACAATATAAAACACCCACCCACATCACCCACAAACCCCTACGCTTACAAAATCGTAAAGAAGGCAAGAGCGAGACACCAGCATCCAAAACATAACAGCCACAGCCACTCAACACCATCACCCACACACTATCCACACACAAAACAACACACACCACCACACTCAACTCACTTAAATACACATACTCCACCCCACACATCATACACACCACCCCATGGCACCCCAAAGACAACCCCGCTTCACAGACGAAGAACTCAGGGTTATGGTGGAGGAAATCGTTCGTGTAGAGCCCCAGCTGTTCGGCACACAGGTCCAATACACCAGCATTGCCCGGAGGACGGAGCTATGGCAGAGGATTGTCGACAGGGTGAACGCAGTGGGACAGCACCCCAGAAATCGGGAAGACATCAGGAAGCGATGGAACGACCTACGGGGGAAGGTGCGTTCCATGGTATCCAGGCACAACATCGCCGTGCAGAAGACTGGCGGAGGACCCCCACCTCAACCCCCACAATTCACATCATGGGAGGAGGAAGTCTTGAACATCCTGCATCCTGACGGCCTCGCAGGAGTCGGCGGAGGAATGGATACTGGTAAGTTGAAGCTTCAATACTGCTTCCCCCCCACCTGCATGCCAAATCAGACCCCAACCCTCACCCCCATCCTCGAACCCCACCCTCACCCCCACCCCCATCCTCACCCCCACCCTCACCCCCACCACCATCCTCACCCCCACCACCATCCTCACCCCCACCCCCAGCACACCTATTCCCCGCCAATGTCTCACCATCACAACCCACACATCCCAAAACCTAGGCCTGCATGCGTCCACTAAGCATGGACACCCATCACCAAAGCATGCCCAATGCATATACACATCCCCCCCACAAGCCACCCTCACCAAAGCCCCCACACACGAATGCCAGCACTTGGGGACACGGGAACCCACAGATACACCCATATGCCACACATTGAAACTATAACCATACCTCTATACCCCTGCAGGACCCGACCGTCAACACACTGCGGCGGAGGGGCCAGAATTATCCACACCCCCCACCCAAGAGGCCGTCAGCGATGACAGCAGCTCTGTCGATCTGGACACCGATGACCAGCCCGGACCATCGGGGACCTCTGGACAGTCGGTTCCCCTCACACAGGCACAGGCCACTATAGACCCTAACCCCTCTGGGAACACCAGCACAGCTCCCACCCAGCGGGCCCATGCCTCTGTCTCCAGGGCGCGTCAATCTGCGGTGTGTCTACCACTACAGGGCACCCAGGATAACCCACCACCCCAACAACAACAGGGACCTGGGGGCAGTGGTAGTGGGCACACCGGCCAGGGGGCAGAGGCCCAGGGAAACAGGGCAACTCGGCGGGCAGCTGTGCGACAGGGGGGGGAGGAGAGGCCCAGGGAACCCACTCTCCACGAGGTCCTCACCACCATCATGGGAGCATACAACCGCTCCCAGGAGACGATGGCGACGGTACTGGCCCGGTTCCAGGAGATCCAGGTGCTGCAGGAGGAACACTATCGGGGGTACAGGGAGGACATCCGAGCCATCAACACCACCCTGGTTACCATGGTAGGGCTGCTGCAGGACCTCGTAAACAGCAGGGCGGACACTGAACAACACCCAAGGGCCCCTGCCACTAGCCGGGACCAAGAACAGCCATCCACCTCCGCCGGCGCTAGTGGACAGGAGGCCCCCGCACAGCAGCAGCCCACCAGACCCCCACCTCCTGCAGGAGAAGAACCACCCCGCAAGAGGGCCCTGAGATCTCGCAAGACAGAGTAGGATGTCAAGACCCCCGCCAGCAATGGATACCACCTGATGTCATCCCACTGTCCCACATTGTCACCCTGTCCATCCTCGAACTGCCCATGCTCCATCTCTCCACAGGCCTCTGGACAATGCACCTGTGTGACTGTTACTCTGGACTCTGCCATGGACATTCCTTCACCATAGCCCCCACCCACTTGAAACCACCCATCCCATTTTGAGCACTTCAATAAACACCTATTTTGCACCAAAATATCAGGAGTCTGGCTGTGATTTCAATAGATTGTAATTGACATGACAGTGCAAATATGTCCTTGTACATGGTGAAGTCAACAAACAGCTGCCACAAAGCTGTAGTCCATGGGGAAACGAAGCACAGGACTCGTAGTGGGGACCCCAGATCTGAAATAGGGAGGGAAAAGCCAAAACTCAGTCATCATACACTGGGGCAAATAGACAGGCAGCAGAGATGCTGCAGAGTAGTTAACTTTTACTAAATTATCTTTGAAATGTTACCTGTGTCCTATTGGAAGTACTGTTCAATGATTCTGTCCCTGTTGTCTGTTTCAGCCCCGTCGTCTTCCTCCTCGTCACTCTCCTCAGGTTCCACCGCTGCCACAACACCACCGTCTCGACCATCCTCCTGCAGGAAAGGCACCTGGCGGCGCAAAGCCAGGTTGTGAAGCATGCAGCAGGCCACGATGATGTGACACACCTTCTTAGGTGAGTACATTAGGGATCCACCGGTCATATGCAGGCAGCGAAACCTGGCCTTTAGGAGGCCAAAGGTGCGTTCGATCACCCTCCTAGTACGCCCATGGGCCTCATTGTACCGTTCCTCTGCCCTGGTCCGGGGATTCCTTACTGGGGTCAGTAGCCACGACAGGTTGGGGTACCCAGAGTCCCCCACTAGCCATACACGGTGTCTCTGTAGCTGTTCCATCACGTAAGGGATGCTGCTATTCCTGAGGATGTAGGCGTCATGCACTGACCCTGGGAATTTGGCATTTACATGCGAGATGTACTGGTCAGCCAAACACACCACCTGGATGTTCATTGAATGGTAACTTTTTCTGTTCCTGTACACCTGCTCCCTGTCTCTTGGGGGAACCAAAGCCACATGGGTCCCATCAATGGCACCAATTACGTTGGGAATATGTCCAAGGGCGTAGAAATCACCCTTCACTGTAGCCAGTTCGCCCACCTCAGGGAAAATGATGTAGTTCCTCACGGATTTCATCAGGGCAGACAACACTCTGGATAACACCTTTGAAAACATGGGCTGAGACATCCCAGAAGCAATTCCCACGGTTGTCTGAAATGACCCACTTGCCAAGAAATGGAGTACTGACATGACCTGCACCAGAGGGGGAATCCCTGTGGGTTGGCGGATGGGGGACATCAGGTCGGGCTCCAGCCGGGCACACAGTTCATGGATAGTGGCACGGTTAAGACGGTAGGTCAGGATAATGTGGCGTTCTTCCATTGTCGACAGGTCCACCAGCGGTCGGTACACGGGAGGATTCATCCGTCTCCTCGCCCAACCCAGCGGACGGTGCCTAGGAAGGACAACATGGAGCACACAGTCAAGCAACCCACAGGTACGTACTCACAGCTAGCACAGTATACGATTCTCTATGCAGTGAATGGCGTGTATGAGTGGCTATGCAAGGCCTAGGCCTGTGTGACGCAGTTGAAATTGAGCCATGTGGGCCCTGGAAATGGCGGCTGCCTGACCTGTGAAGTGTGACAATGGGATGTGAGGTCAATGCGCTGGCGTGGCACACCGCGGCGGGCGGCGGGCCAAGACCGCGGCGCGAAGCCGCATTGGTTAACATTGAAGCCTATGGGTTTCAGGAGCCAATGGCGAAGGGCGCCGGCGGTTGCGGGACGCACCGCCGCGGTACGCACCGCCGCGGACGTGACCGCCATTTTCTATCTACTTATCCACTTGCGACTTGAACTTTCACAGGAGAGGACCTATACTGCAAGTGTTGCTGTGACCTCGGTCTGGAAGGGACAATGGCTGCTGCGACTGGGGAAAGGGCCCCTGCCTTCACTGGAGAGGAGTTGGAGAAACTTGTGGATGGGGTCCTCCCCCAGTATGCGCTACTCTACGGTCCTCCAGACCAACAAGTGAGTTTAATTCTATCTGGATTTGGGGCCACTGGCTGGCTTGGGGGCCTGGCGGGGATGGGGTGCATGTTGGGCATGGCGGGGGGCATGGCGGGGGGCCTGGCGGGGATGGGGGGCATGTTGGGGCTGGCGGGGGGCCTGGCGGGGATGGGGTGCATGTTGGGCATGGCGGGGGGCCTGGCGGGGGGCCTGGCGGGGATGGGGGGCATGTTGGGGCTGGCGGGGGGCCTGGCGGGGGGCCTGGCGGGGATGGGGGGCATGTTGGGCATGGCGGGGGGCCTGGCGGGGGGCCTGGCGGGGATGGAGTGCATGTTGGGGCTGGCGGGGGGCCTGGCGGGGATGGGGTGCATGTTGGGCATGGCGGGGGGCCTGGCGGGGGGCCTGGCGGGGATGGGGGGCATGTTGGGGCTGGCGGGGGGCCTGGCGGGGATGGGGTGCATGTTGGGCATGGCGGGGGGCCTGGCGGGGGGCCTGGCGGGGATGGGGGGCATGTTGGGGCTGGCGGGGGGCCTGGCGGGGGGCCTGGCGGGGATGGGGGGCATGTTGGGCATGGCGGGGGGCCTGGCGGGGGGCCTGGCGGGGATGGGGTGCATGTTGGGCATGGCGGGGGGCCTGGCGGGGGGCCTGGCGGGGATGGGGGGCATGTTGGGGCTGGCGGGGGGCCTGGCGGGGATGGGGTGCATGTTGGGCATGGCGGGGGGCCTGGCGGGGGGCCTGGCGGGGATGGGGGGCATGTTGGGGCTGGCGGGGGGCCTGGCGGGGGGCCTGGCGGGGATGGGGTGCATGTTGGGCATGGCGGGGGGCCTGGCGGGGGGCCTGGCGGGGATGGGGTGCATGTTGGGCATGGCGGGGGGCCTGGCGGGGGGCCTGGCGGGGATGGGGGGCATGTTGGGCATGGCGGGGGGCCTGGCGGGGGGCCTGGCGGGGATGGGGGGCGTTGGGCCACTGGAAAGGAAAATGCTGAGTAACTTGAACGTGGTATTTCTCCCTCCCTGTACGTGTCACATAGGTCCGCGCCCATGAGAAGATCGGGATTTGGCGTGCCATCGCCAAGGAAGTCCGGGGCCTGGGGGTCCACCATCGACGGGGCACCCACTGCCGCAAGAGGTGGGAGGACATCTGCCGCGGGACCAAGAAGACCGCCGAGTCTCTGCTGGGGATGGCCTCCCAACGTAGGCGGGGTGCCTGCCGTCAACTGAGCCCCCTGATGTTCCGGATCCTGGCGGTGGCCTACCCTGATTTGGATGGGCGCGTGAGGGCAGCACAGCAGACACAAGGGGGTGAGTACAAGCATCATCTACTCTGTTGTGGTGCAGTGGAGGTGTCTGGGTGGGGGAGGAGGGCTGTGGGTCCCCCTAGGCCAGGGCGATATCTGTAGGCTGGGCACCCCCGTAAGCCCCTGTGTCCCCAGCCACCACCCTCAGTAGTGTGTCAGTACAGCCATCCCTGGGCCGTGTCATCCATGGGTGCAGTTGACAACTCTAGGCGTGTAGGGCATGTTCCACGGAATGCGTAGCGGACCCCAAGTGCGCAACTTAGTGCAGGGGGCATCTGTGTCTGTCATGTCCGCTAACTGTACCGGAGATCCATGTACTCAATATCCCTTTATTTCTCTCTCCCCCACCCTTTTTGTTTGTCTTTCTGTGCTTGTGTGCATCAGCATCATCAGGCGGAGGAGAAGTGGCATCGGGGCAGGAGGGAGCTGCATCTCACATGGCCCAGGAGGGCCATGCCACAGAGTCAGACTGGACCAGTGAGACGGAGGGCGAGGGGAGCTCCACGACGGGGACGACTGGAGCCTGCAGCGACACGGACACGTCCTCGGAAGGGGGCTCCCTTGCGGGGGTGGCACCATCCGTGCCCCCCGCCATTACAGGTACAGCCGCCACCCAGCGCACCATCTCCGCCCTCCCAGCAGCCCCTCCGCGTTCGCCCCGTGACCGCTCTGCCAGGAAGCCGGGCATCTCCTTCGTCCCAGGCATCTCAGGCCCTGCCCCTGTTACCCCCGCTGCCCTCAGTGAGGAGGTCATTGACCTCCTCCGAACGCTCATTGTTGGGCAGACTACCCTTTTGAATGCCATCCAGGGGGTGGAGAGGGAGGTTCATCGCAGCAATGCGTACCTGGAGGGCATTCATTCGGGTCAGGCTGCCCATCAGCGATCGTTCCAGGCTCTGGCCTCAGCACTGACGGCAGCCATTGTCCCTGTCTCCTGCCTGCCTCTACTAACTCCCTCCTCCCAGTCTCCTGTTCCTCTGCCTGTCCCACCCACACCATCAGACCAGTCTGCACACACCTCAACACCCAAGAGAAGCTCATCCAAACATAAGCACCACAGATCACCCAGACATTCACACACGCAACATTCCGATGCAGACATGCCAACAGTCACTACCACCTCTGTGACCCCCACCTCCTCGTCTCCCTCCTCCCTCCCTGTGACGTCTACACTCACACCTCCATTCACCTCACCATCAGCCAGTGTTTCCATCACCAGCACACCCTCCACTCCAGTCCGCACACGTGCAGTCACCATCCCCACTGCCATTTACACGTCCCCTGTGTCCTCTCCCACTGTGTCTGTCACCCCCTCTTCCACACCACACAAACGCAGCCACCCACCCACCCAACAGCCATCCACCTCACGACAGCCTATCCCTCCTGCACCTGCACCCAAAGACAGCAAACGTGACTCACCTACAACCACATCCTCTCCCTCCACTCCCATTCCCACTGTACCTACCACTCTCCATTGTCCCAAGAAGCTCTTCCTCGCCACTACTAACTTCTTTCCTGACCCTGAGCCCCCCCCTCCTTCTCGTCGGGGTAAGAAGAGCACCTCAGCCACCACCAGCCCTGCAGCCCCCTTGACAAGGGTGCAGGGGTATTGGAGCCCGCCAGCCCGCATGTCTGGATCTTCGCCCAGCAGCAAGGGGACAGCCAGCCCACCCCCTGGGAAGAGGAGCAGAAGGCGGAAGGGGCGCCGCAGGAGCCCGCCTTCTACATCCCCCCCGGACACCACCCAGAGACAGTCACCTGCCACAGCTCCAAAGGGAGGAAAGGGCCACAGGCCGACGACTAAGGAGGGCAAGGGCAGCAAGTTGGAGAGGTCAGGCAGCAGGCCTGCTGCCCAGGAGGAGCCCACAACCCCCATAGCCGCTGCCCCGGGAGGAACCGGCACAGCTGCCCCGGGAGAGCCCACCAGCCCCATAGCCGCTGCCCAGGGAGGACCCAGCCCAGCTGGCCAGGAGGGCCCCACCACCCACAGCCCAGGTGGGCAGTGAAGGAGCACCATCCCCGCTGCCCAGGAGGGCACCACCAGGCATTTAGCAGTTGGCCATAGACCGTCCGCCGTCTCAAGAACCGCTGAACTGGGCCCTTCAAGGCAAGAACCGCTGAACTGGGCCCCGCCGTCTCAAGAACCGCTGAACTGGGCCCTTCAAGGCAAGAACCGCTGAACTGGGCCCTTCAAGGCAAGAACCGCTGAACTGGGCCCCGCCGTCTCAAGAACTGCTGAACTGGGCCCCGCCGTCTCAAGAACCGCTGAACTGGGCCCCGCCGTCTCAAGAACCGCTGAACTGGGCCTTTCAAGGCAAGAACTGCTGAACTGGGCCCTTCAAGGCAAGAACCGCTGAACTGGGCCCCGCCGTCTCAAGAACCGCTGAACTGGGCCCCGCCGTCTCAAGAACCGCTGAACTGGGCCCTTCAAGGCAAGAACCGCTGAACTGGGCCCCGCCGTCTCCAGAACCGCTGAACTGGGCCCTTCAAGGCAAGAACCGCTGAACTGGGCCCTTCAAGGCAAGAACCGCTGAACTGGGCCCCGCCGTCTCAAGAACCGCAGAACTGGGCCCTTCAAGGCAAGAACCGCTGAACTGGGCCCTTCAAGGCAAGAACCGCTGAACTGGGCCCCGCCGTCTCCAGAACCGCTGAACTGGGCCCTTCAAGGCAAGAACCGCTGAACTGGGCCCCGCCGTCTCAAGAACCGCTGAACTGGGCCCCGCCGTCTCAAGAACCGCTGAACTGGGCCCTTCAAGGCAAGAACCGCTGAACTGGGCCCCGCCGTCTCAAGAACCGCTGAACTGGGCCCTTCAAGGCAAGAACCGCTGAACTGGGCCCTTCAAGGCAAGAACCGCTGAACTGGGCCCCGCCGTCTCAAGAACCGCTGAACTGGGCCCCGCCGTCTCAAGAACCGCTGAACTGGGCCCTTCAAGGCAAGAACCGCTGAACTGGGCCCTTCAAGGCAAGAACCGCTGAACTGGGCCCTTCAAGGCAAGAACCGCTGAACTGGGCCCTTCAAGGCAAGAACCGCTGAACTGGGCCCCGCCGTCTCAAGAACCGCTGAACTGGGCCCCGCCGTCTCAAGAACCGCTGAACTGGGCCCTTCAAGGCAAGAACCGCTGAACTGGGCCCTTCAAGGCAAGAACCGCTGAACTGGGCCCCGCCGTCTCAAGAACCGCTGAACTGGGCCCCGCCGTCTCAAGAACCGCTGAACTGGGCCCTTCAAGGCAAGAACCGCTGAACTGGGCCCCGCCGTCTCCAGAACCGCTGAACTGGGCCCTTCAAGGCAAGAACCGCTGAACTGGGCCCTTCAAGGCAAGAACCGCTGAACTGGGCCCCGCCGTCTCAAGAACCGCTGAACTGGGCCCTTCAAGGCAAGAACCGCTGAACTGGGCCCTTCAAGGCAAGAACCGCTGAACTGGGCCCCGCCGTCTCCAGAACCGCTGAACTGGGCCCTTCAAGGCAAGAACCGCTGAACTGGGCCCCGCCGTCTCAAGAACCGCTGAACTGGGCCCCGCCGTCTCAAGAACCGCTGAACTGGGCCCTTCAAGGCAAGAACCGCTGAACTGGGCCCCGCCGTCTCAAGAACCGCTGAACTGGGCCCTTCAAGGCAAGAACCGCTGAACTGGGCCCTTCAAGGCAAGAACCGCTGAACTGGGCCCCGCCGTCTCAAGAACCGCTGAACTGGGCCCCGCCGTCTCAAGAACCGCTGAACTGGGCCCTTCAAGGCAAGAACCGCTGAACTGGGCCCTTCAAGGCAAGAACCGCTGAACTGGGCCCCGCCGTCTCAAGAACCGCTGAACTGGGCCCCGCCGTCTCAAGAACCGCTGAACTGGGCCCTTCAAGGCAAGAACCGCTGAACTGGGCCCCGCCGTCTCCAGAACCGCTGAACTGGGCCCTTCAAGGCAAGAACCGCTGAACTGGGCCCTTCAAGGCAAGAACCGCTGAACTGGGCCCCGCCGTCTCCAGAACCGCTGAACTGGGCCCTTCAAGGCAAGAACCGCTGAACTGGGCCCTTCAAGGCAAGAACCGCTGAACTGGGCCCCGCCGTCTCAAGAACCGCTGAACTGGGCCCTTCAAGGCAAGAACCGCTGAACTGGGCCCCGCCGTCTCAAGAACCGCTGAACTGGGCCCTTCAGGGCAAGAACCGCTGGCCCTTTGGCAGACGTGGCAGGGCAGGATCTATCTCGGGCAGGGCTGCAGGATGTCCTCTGGCCAACTTGCCTCCTCCAGTGGCAGTGGGGTCTGTTATGGACTGTATGGACTGTGGCTTTGCTCTCCCCAGGATGGCCCAGTGGGCAGGCCACCCACTGTATGGACTGTATGGACTGTGGCTTTGCACTCCCCAGGATGGCCCAGTGGGCAGGCCACCCACTGTATGGACTGTGGCTTTGCACTCCCCAGGATGGCCCAGTGGGCAGGCCACCCACTGTATGGACTGTATGGACTGTGGCTTTGCACTCCCCAGGATGGCCCAGTGGGCAGGCCACCCACTGTATGGACTGTGGCTTTGCACTCCCCAGGATGGCCCAGTGGGCAGGCCACCCACTGTATGGACTGTATGGACTGTGGCTTTGCTCTCCCCAGGATGGCCCAGTGGGCAGGCCACCCACTGTATGGACTGTATGGACTGTGGCTTTGCTCTCCCCAGGATGGCCCAGTGGGCAGGCCACCCACTGTATGGACTGTATGGACTGTGGCTTTGCTCTCCCCAGGATGGCCCAGTGGGCAGGCCACCCACTGTATGGACTGTATGGACTGTGGCTTTGCTCTCCCCAGGATGGCCCAGTGGGCAGGCCACCCACTGTATGGACTGTATGGACTGTGGCTTTGCTCTCCCCAGGATGGCCCAGTGGGCAGGCCACCCACTGTATGGACTGTATGGACTGTGGCTTTGCACTCCCCAGGATGGCCCAGTGGGCAGGCCACCCACTGTATGGACTGTTTGGACTGTGGCTTTGCTCTCCCCAGGATGGGCCAGTGGTCATGGAGTCCCCTCGTGGATCTGGCGTCGTGTACTCAAGTGGCTGAGGTGCCCCCCCTTCCCTTCCCCCTGAGGTGCCTGTCCTATTTTCTTTCTGATGCCCCTGCAGTGTTCTCTCCGTGGAGTTCTTGTCGTGGGACTGGGCCTTGCCCCTTTGCACAGGACCCCTGTGATCCACGGACAGTGGTTGGACTACATTTAGTAGCTGTATATATTTTGTACATAGTTTATTTATTTATTTGGATTACTGGTGTCCATATTTCAATATATCTGCCCGTTTATGATCTCTTCTTTTGGTCTTTGCATTATTTCGGAGGGGGGTGGTTTGTGGGTTGTGGCAGTGATCTGTGGGAATGCATTGATGTGTGTGTTGTAGTGAGTGTGGGTGGGTGGGTGTGTGCCGGTAATCTTTTCCCTCCCCTGTGTCGTAGGTGCAGTACTCACCGATGTCTTCCGCGCCGCCGGGCGTGCTCCTGGTATATGAGGAGGAATAGGAGTGCGGGGATGACCTGTAACTCTGGCTCCATACTGCCGGAATCTCGCGTGGAGTGCGTAGAGGTGAGCGTTTTCCCGTTCGTAGTCTGTTTCCGCCGTGTTCTTATCGGCGGTGCTCCCGCCCCGGAAAAGGTGGCAGATTGGTGGGTCGTAATAGGGTGGGCGGTACTTTGTCTGCCGCCGGGCTGTTGGCGGGAACCGCCGCGCTGTTTGTTTGTACCGCTGTGGCGGTCGGAGTGTTAAGTTGGCGGGCTGTGTTGGCGGTTCCCGCCAGGGTCAGAATGCCATTTTTAATACCGCCGGTCTGTTCGCGGTCCGACCGCCGCCTCTCCGCCGACCGCCAAGGTCAGAATAAGGGCCATAATCATGGGACAGGTGACCCATAGTGTCCATCTTTTTCTGGGAGTATACTGCTACCAAAAGTCTGATGAATTAGGAGAGGGGTTTGGACCAGACAATTAGCAAAGACCGCGAAATCAGAAGTACACCTTAATGGGAATTCACATTAAGTGCTACACAGAACTGAATGCTGATTTGTGCACTGCGCTTCGTAAAGGGTGCATGGGCCAATGCCCATCATCATCACCATGATATATCCCTAGTTCTACCCTCCACCCTTCGTATTCCTTGAATTCTGATTTACCCTTGGTTCCTTGTTTATTTTTCTCTTTCCTTCACTCTTCTCTACTAAGCACTCTAGAATAGCAGGCATACATTATGTTTGATTTAGCTGATAGGCGACAGTAGGCAATTATCATATGTATGCAGCAGTGCGAGATGGCAAAATGTCACTCGTACTTTATTCATGAATATCATAAAACAATATGACTTACAATGTATGTTTGTTAACAGAGAGCTCTAGTCATTGCAAACTTGAAATTATACGTGAAAATATTAAATAATTAAATGCATTAAAATATTTAGATTCTTGGATATTATGGAAGCATTTTGCATTTTAATCTGGATGTTGATTTCCCAAGAACTGTTCGTTGTATTGGCAGGTAGCTCTGGTAGCGGGTAGATGCACAAATTTGTATATGGCCAATACTGAACAACAGGCATCCTCAAGGACTCCTGTTGCATTTGGTTGCATTGTTTTTTGCATTTTTTTTTGTTGTAATTATTTTATTAGCAACAATGCAAAAATGGTATAGAACAAAGAAGGGAGGATAGTGTCCCCACATCAATTTGTAAATCGTACAAACTGCAGTTTATGGGAGACAGGATGGACTAAGCACCGTCAATCGTAGTCCTGCTCACTCTCAAGGACGGTAATAACTAATAAACGGAAAAGCCGGAGAGGGATAGCAATAGGGAAATGGAGCAGAGAGAGAAGGAGGGGGGAGTGGAGGGGGAGAAGGGCGCAGGCTGAGGGGCAAGTCTTTAGGGCGTGACAGATGTTGCTGAATGTAGGGGTGTTGTAGTGGTGTACCTGTACAGTGGCATCAGAGGGGTGTACGGTAAAGATGGCGGCAGCTAAGCAGCTAAGCAACACAATGTTCATTCGTGGTGGGAGTAAGAATAATAATGGGGGGGTAAATATGGGGAAGGGAAGGAGGGCTTGGTAAAGGTAGAGGCTAGAAGCTAGGAGTTAGAAGCTAGAAGTTAGAATCTGGCTTCCAAGGAAACAAAGACAAAGACAAGAGGGGGAGCGGAGGGAGGGGTCGGGGTGAAAGGGGGAGGGGAGAGATGAGGAGAGTACGAGGGGGGCAAGAGGGGTGTGTGTGTTGGGGTGGGGAAAACGGGGAACAGATGTGTGAAAGTACATGTTAGCGGGGGAGTGGAGGCGGGAGGAATGCTATTGTGAGGTTGCTAGCAAAAGGACGGGGAGGGCAGGTAGCAGAGGGGGTTATCAACAGACCAGCGGCAGTGGGGGGTCTGTAAAAAAGGGAGCCCACACCTGATGAAACAGGGCAGCCTGATCCTGGAGGTTATAGATGATTCTCTCATGTGCGGCTATACGAGTCATTGTCGATATCCACTCATCCGGGGTGGGAGGGTCCACTGATCTCCAGTGGCGGAGGATACAACTTTTCGCAGTGGCTAGCACCGTATGCAGCAGTCTCTGGAGAGGTCATGATAAGGCTGGGAGGGTATCCATATCGTGTAGTATGGCAAGAGAGGGAGGCAACAGTGTTGGGAGCAATATTGAGGCAGACAAAGTGAGTCCTACAGTTTCCCACAGGGGCTGGATCGATGGGCTTCCAATGAGAATAAGAAGTAGATCGCAGTGTGTCTCTGGACAGCACCAGCATGTCACATGCGGGAGGAGCCCTGCTCTATGTAACCTCACTGGATGATCTTACAGAGGCAGAATTTTAAGTGAGCTTCACGGTTGCCCCTGTCGGGTGCTTCCAGTAGGTCTATCCAGTCTTCTGCATCAAAGGTCCGCCTCAGACGGGTTTGCCATTGCAGGCGTAGGTTCTCCAGGAGGGGTAGTGATTATTTATGACGCATGATGACCTCGTAGAGGCCTGCCATGACACCTTTGTGCTTCCCCCATGTCTGAAGATAGATCACCACGGGTGAAGGTTGAAGTCCCCAACGGACGATGCCCGTATTGTGTTGCAGGCAGTGCTTGAGTTGCAAGTATCGCCATTCCTGCCGTGGATGGAGATTAAAGTCCTCTTGCAATGTGGCGAAGGATTTGATCACTCCATCTTGTAGGATCTGGGCCAAATAGATGATGCCAGAGTCCCTCCAATGTGGCCAATTAAAAACCTTCCCACCTATACACAAGCTATCAATGTTCCACAGGGAGGCCTGGGCGTGTAGGAAAGGGTGAACTCCAAGAAGGTGGTGAGCTTTCCTCCACGCTGCACGTGTCGCCTTCAAAATCAGATTCATGGTTTTGGGGGGGTGAGATAGCACAGTAAAGTCCACCGAGGCCTCCACCGTGTGAGAGCATCGCTCTCTCCTCTATTACCCACTAGGGTAACTCCGTCGGTGCCAATTGTGACAAATGCAAAGCCAGGGCATAATGCTCCACTGAGGGGAGTCCCATTCCCCCGTAGGATCAGCGCACCATTAGTTTAGCTGGTGCGAGGCATGGGCGCATTGAGCCCCATACAAAAGGTTCTGATTGCTGCATCTATGGATTGGAACATGGAGAGAGGCACTTGGAGGGGCAGAAGGCCTAAAATGTAGATAAAACGTGGCACCGTAGCTATTCTCACCGCCTTCACCCTGCCCCACATGGAAAGGCCCAGGTGGGTCCATTTATCAAAGTCCAGCCTCATTTGCGTAATAAGAGGGGTACGGTTGTCTGTCACCATATGGTCCAGGCCTCGGTTGACCAGTATTCCCACATATTTAAGGTGCTTTGGAGTCCATCAAAATGGAAAAACGTGATATCAGCCTTTGTTGTCACCTGCGAGAGGGGAAGGGCCTCGCTTTTCTCCCAGTTTACCCGACAGCGGATATAGGTGCAAAGTTATCGATGATCCCCAGCAGAGCTGGCAGGGGACCTTCGAGATCAGTTACAGTGATGAGTATGTCGTCAGCATAGAGGAAGATTTTGGAGATCCCATCCAGTAGGGTTAGACCCTGTATCGAGGGAGAGGTGCTGATAGCGGCTGCAAGAGGTTCCATAGCTAGCAAGAACAAAAGGGGCGAAAGGGGGCATCCATGTCAGGTCCCTCTGCGAATGGGGAAAGGGTCAGAGAGAAAGCCCCCACAATTAACCCGCGCTGTGGGGGTGATCATATAGTAGGTGGACCTTGGAAATGAACTGACCCCCAAGGGCGAAATTCACCAGGGTCGCAAACAAGTATGGCCATTCTATGCGGTCAAATGCTTTCTCAGCATCCAGGGATAGGGCCAGAGCATCCCTGGATGGGGCCAGAGCAGCTTCCGGTGTGTTCCTAGATTCCCATAGGGTGTGGCAGAGGGTATGCAGGTGATTTCTGGAGGTGCGACCCGGCACAAACCCCACTTGAGTATGATGCAGCAGTCTGCCTGCTTTCTCCCCTTACTCATAATGTCTGCCCTGTATGCGTTGTAACGCATACTCGGCCTGTGAGGTATATAGAGCATTTACGGCCATGCAAGCACGTTCCAAGCGTCTACACACGGGGAGGGATGGGCGTCAGTGTATTGCCTCATCATTTGCCTAACATCAGCTTCCAGAGTCGCTCGCTTTGCTCTCCTGTCTTTGTTCGACACAGCTGCGTCTCTCATCATCTGTCCATGTATGGTTGCTTTGGTCGCTGCCCACAGGATCCTCTTAGAGTCGGTGGAGCCTAAGTTATTCTGGATGTATGCGGACGCATGGGCTCGTAATTATGCCATACCTTGCGGGGAGCGATAGCGGTGAACTGCAAGTTCCAGGGCTTGCGGCCTGGGGACATTAGGCCCATTTGGACAGCTAGTTGTGTTGGGGAGTGGTCCGAGAGTCCGCTTTCCAGTATCCGAGCGTCCGAGACATGCAACACTAAGCTGTGGGAGATGAGAAAATAGTCTAATCGGGATTGTGTGCCATGTACCGGTGACAGAAAGGTATATTCTCTGTCGGTCGGGTGTGTTAATCTCAAGTAATCTACCAAACCATGATTCTGCATCACGTCAGACTGGAGGGCTCTGTCTCCATTATTGGCCACATCTAGGGGGCCAGTCCTGTCTAGTACTGCGTCCCTTGCCAGGTTCCAGTCTCCCCCTATGGCGTATCGGGTAGCTCCTATTTGCAAGAGGCGGTTGACTTGCAAAAAGAACAGGCGCTTAGAGCCCGTAGGAGCATAGGTGGATCCCACGCATATTGAGGAGTCACCGCGCCTTAGTTTTTACTGAACACGTAGCGGCCCTCCGGATCCACCCATGTTTTAGTGACAGTGAAATGTATGCTCTTCCGTAAGAGTATTGCGACACCACATTTCCTTGGGACGCCTCCAAACTGTTCTCGGGGAGTGGGGCTGCAACTGAATAACGCCGTTCCTACCCAATCACGGTACAGCTGAGTGTGGGTGTATGCGAGTTTGGGTAGGGGTCAATACAAGAGCAATCAAAAAGGGTTGGATACAGGGAGTGGGGAACAGGGGGGGAGAGAGAGAGTTGGAGGGGAATGACGGGGGTGCCAGTAACTGGTATAAAGGGTGGACCAGGACAGAAGGTGAGATGGTGGGGGGGACACGGATAGAGGGAGGAGGTGAGGCAGAGGAGGGGAGATCAGAAGGTAGGGGGGAATTTTGAGAGAGAGAGACCAACAGAGAGATAAGTAGGAAAGTAGGTGGGGAGGGAGAGAAGAAGAGGAAAGGTGCTGGGGGAGGGCAGAAGTGTTAGGGGTGAATGCAAAAAACAGGAAGGTAACGATACAAATCCCAAACTGGAGGGTCAAGGAAAATAAATAAAAAAGATGGGGGGAGAGGGGAATGTTGCAGAACACGATAGCCCCGCTCGTCGGTAACTGTAGTCTGCGGGGGCGCATATGATGTTCCAGGGAAGTCATCGCCCCCTCTATTCAGCGGCATATCAGTAATAGCGCCCGGCGATAGAGCTCACGGTAAGGGCTAGAGTGCCGCTCACATAGTATAACATTAGTGCTTGAAAAAACATCGAACAAACAACAGCAACTCTCAGTAACTGTCTGAGTCCACAGTTCAGGTAAATCGTGGGGGGTCCACAGAGTCAACCTGGGTATGGGATGCTGGGTTCACATAATCTGGCCAGGTTGCGGACCACAGAGTTGTCCGTTTGCCATTTCCTGTAATCCTGTGAGAGTATATTGTGACCCTGGAACAAGAGAGACATAATATAAGTAGGTACAGTACTCATCTGTCTGTTGGTGCAGTGGAGAGTACGTTATACCACACGCAGGGTACCAGTGCTGCCAGCGGTAGTGTTGTTGTCACGCACTATTTGTCTCCGTTCACAGGTGGGAGCCGTGGAGGGCTTGAGGGGGAAGCGAGATTTGTCTCTGTCTGCCACTTGTGTGTGCATTGCCACCGCGAGTAGCACCTGCCCTCTGTCGTAATAGTTCTTCGAGAGCCTCTCTAGGTCTCTTCCTCGGGCGGGAAGTCTGAGGCACATCGTTCCGGTCTCTGATTCCTGTGGTGAGTTGATCATAGTCACCATACACAAACTCTGGGGTTGGAGTAGTATGGTCATATCCATGGGGCGGGTTTGTAAGCTGTCGAGAAAAAGGCGCAGGTCCTCTGGATCATAGAAGTCCTTGGACACGTTGTTTTTAGTGATCCACATCCTCACTGGTTCAAATAGACCAAATTTCACCTCCAACTGGCGTAAACGGGGACAGAGGGCCAAGAATGCTTTCCTACGTTCACTGGTTTCTTTTGAGAAGTCAGCAGTCATCCGGATCATTTGTTCATTCATCCGGAATGGGCCATGCGTGTAAGCTGCCTGTAGGAGTTGTCGAGCCTGCGTATGTAGCAAGAGGCAGGCTATGATTGGTCGAGGGTGGTTTTCTCCATCTCGGCATTTGGGGCCAAGTCTATGCGCCCTTTGAAACTCCGAGGGGGGGTCAAAAGACAGACCAGTGAGCTTGGGTAACGTCACCTTCAGGAAGGGCTGGACATTTGCTCCTTCTATGCTTTCTGGGAATCCCAGAAAGCGGACATTGTCCCTATGACTCCTGTCCTCCAGGTCAATGAGCTTACTGCGGAGATACAGGAGCTCTGGGTCTCTGTCTAGGGTGAAGATGGCCTGTGCCTCCACTGTCGTCAACCGTTGCTCTAGACTGTCACCGGCGATTGGAAGCCAGCAATGTCCAGACGCATCGACTTTGTGTCCTCCGTCAGAGAGGCCATCATGCTGTCCATCCCTTCCAGTCTGCGGCCCACCGCCGATATCTCCTACAGGATGTGGTCCATGGTTGTGCCCTGTGCATGGTCTGTCATGGTGCAGGACTGCCCGGGCGAGTGTGCTTTAGGTGCAGGGGCGAAGTCCGGGAATGCTGTAGGGCTTCAGAGAAGATCAGTTGTCTTGCTGGTTTGCCGGACTGCTTGTTCGACAATCTGCCCCTTGGCATCGCAGGGTTCGGGGTGCAGGTAGCGAGTGGTAAAGGCTCTAGGTGAGATGTGGTCCTCTCTTTACGACCCAATATGACCAGTGAGCTGCCCCACTCCATAATGGTGAGCGCGTCAAGAGGGGAAGGAGAAAGGGCCTCCCGCTCTCAGGGCTAAGGTCTGAGGCTCCGGGAGGACGTCGAGCTGTCCAGCTGTGTTCTCTTCTCACTAGTGGTAGGTCACGGCCTACCCTCCTGCATGGTCCAACAGTCGCGCTCAACTAGAAGTCCGGGTTCAGGGGGGGACCACTGTAGCACAGGACTCTGCTTGTCCTCAGAGTAGGGAGGTGCACAGTGCTGCCAGATTGCACCCCAGGCCTTTTCTTTACGCAGCAACGCCCAGCATGAAGGCGCTTGGGCAGGTAATAAAGCCCTGAGGGCTGGCCTTAGGTATCTGAGGGTCACCTATTGGGGCGCGCCCCCTACCGAAAGTCATCCAGGGCGTTCTTCTTCTTGTCACCCTCAGCGTTTCGAGGTGCAGCCCCCCTTCATAAGGAGGGGGAGAGGTGTGCAGTCACACAGTGCCTCAGGTCATCGCGGGTTACTCCACGTGTGGCTTCCAGCTTGTAACCATCCTCTGTGTGGTGGAATCCGCAAGCTGCGATTTCTTTCTTCCTTTTTTTTCTTCTTATTCCATGCTGTGGCGTCGACCCCGAGAGTCCGGGGCACGCACCCTAGTCCCTCGGAGAGTCTCTGTCTGAGACGGGGGGCGCTGAGACATTGGAGTGGGGAGCACGCGGGCGTCAGGGGCAATCCCTTGGCGGGGTTCCTCCACAGCGCATACCTTTTAGAGGCTCGTCCTGACCCGCTCTCTCCGGGCTGCTGCGTCACGCTGGTCCGGGGACGTGCGAGAGGCCACGGTCCCACACCTGGTCGCAGGCCTCCGTGATCACACTGCATGGACGGAGGTGATCGTGGCACTCCTCTTCGCCGAGGGGCCCCCTGGCTTCAGCTGCACTCTGCGTATCCCCGGCGACTATGTGAGGGGGTGCATTGCATTCAGAGCACCTCCCCAACCGGTACAAGGCCCGCCACCGAGCGGAGCACCCTTGCTAGGCAGCCATCTTTGATCGTGGCCAGACCACGCCCACCTGGTTGCATTGTTAAATGTTTACATTTCTTTGAAAATCCATCCATGTGTGTCTATCTATCTATCTATCTTTAAAAAAAGGTTGAAGCTTAATTAAAGTTAGGAAAACTTTATTTCTGTACAAAAATAAATTAAACTATACAAACATTATATACTATTAACTTGAAGTTATAATGTATGCGCCATCCTAAAATTATTATAATTTCCGCAACTCTGTAGGGAATTATAATTTTAAGTCATAACTATTATGTTACAGCTGTCACTTTAGAATTTGTAATGTTTGTGTAGTTTAAGTTGGTTTTGTGCAGCAATAACTAATTACATTTTCCTAACTATAACTAAGCTTTAATGTTTATTTTTTACAATGATTTTCAATGTTTTTTTTTCTCTAAAAAAGTGTTTCAAAACGTAGACTGGGATGTTGTCAAGTGACATAAGGTAGAGTAGAATGTTGTAGAGTGGCGTGGCATCAGTGCTTAATTTGTGCCTGTTGTTTCCGGTGCGGAGCACCAGCACTTATTTCTGAGGCTGCGCTTAATTTTCTGTATCAAGCATTTACTGCCAGGAAAAGACACGTGGGAAAGACTGAGGAAGAGAAAAAAGAAAAAGCTTCACAAAGGGGAAAAGCGGGAAGCTGACAGAGTGAGCTGAAGGGGCAGAGAGTGGCTATACATGGACTGAAGAGGCCCGAGGTGGCTTCAGGATCACTCTGCCTCAGTATTCCGTGCTCGCACTATTAATTGCAGCAGCCGCGTGTTTAAGAGGAGAGCTTTGAGCACCGGCTCCTTTTTCTTTACAAATTAAACAGTGCATGGCATAGAGTGGATATAGTGGGGTAGAGTGTTGTAGAGTGGAGTGTTGTTGAGTGGAGTGTCGTAGAGTCGAAAGAAGGACAGTGTCTTAGGGTGGAGTGTCTTACAGTGTCATAGAGCAGACTGGCATAGAGTGGAATGCAATTTTGTACAGTGAGTGTCGTAGAGTGAAGTAGAGGGTTCTCAAGTGTGGTAGAGTAGAATGGCATAAAGTGTCATAGAGTGGAGTGGCAGGGTAGAATAGCGGAGCAGAGAGGAGTAGTGTGTCCGTGTAGATTGGAGTAAAGTGGTGAGCAGTGGCATAGAGGGAGTTGCAAAGAGTGGAGTATAATGTCGTAGTGTGGAGGGACATAGAGTGTCATAGTGCTGTGCAGTGGAATAGAGTGGAGCAGCATTCAGTGTTGTGGCATAGAGTGAAGGGTCATGGAGTGTTGTGTCATACAGTGTTGTGGAATGGAGTGACGTGGTGCACAGTGGAGTTGCGTGTCATATAGTAAACTAAAGTAGCATAGAGTGTAGTGGTGTGTCACAGAGTAGAATGGAGTGGTGTTTCATGGAGTGGCGTGCTGTAGAGTGCCTTAAATTGGAGTATTGTAGAGTGGAGTTGTGTGTCAGTGAGTGGAGTGGCATGTCTTTGAGGTTGAGTAGCATGTCAGGGTTGAGTGGCGTGTTGTACAGTGGAGTGGCATAGAGTGGAGTAGAGTGGAGTGGCGTATGGTGTTGTGACAGAGTGAAGTGTCATAGTAGTGTGTTGTGCAGTTTTGTGGTGTAAACTGTCATGGCGTAAAGTGTTGTGGCATAATGTTGTGACATAGAGTGCAGTATTATGGCGTACAGTCTAATGCGATAGAGTGTCGGGCACTGAGTGGAGTGGCATAGAGTGGAGTTGCGTGTCATAGAGTGGAGTGGTATGTAAAAGAGTGGCATGTTTTCGAGTGCCTTAGAGTGGAGGGGCATAGAGTGGAATGGCATGTTGTAGAGTGGAGTGGTGTGTTGTAGAGTGGAGTGACATCTCATAGAGTGGCGTGGCGTGTCATAGAGTTCAGTGGCGTAGAGTGGCGTAGAATAGAGTGGCATGTCATGGAAGGGAGTGGCTTAGAATGGAGTAGTGAAGTAGAGTGGAATAGAGTGGAGTAGTGTATCACAGAGCAAAGTGTAGTACATGACATGGAGCGTCGTAGAGGGAATTGCGTAGAGTGGCATAGAGTAAATTGAATGTCGTAGAGTGGCATGGAGTGGAGGAGTGTGTTGTAGAGTGGATTAGAGGGGAGTGATGCAGAGTGTTGTGTCATACGATGTTGTGTCAGAGTGTTGGGTCATTGTGGAAAGTTTTGTGGAGATTCATCAAAGGGTGGCAAAGTTATCACTCGGAATTCTAACTATAATAACATTATGTAATGTAAATGCATATATATATATATATATATATATATATATATATATATATATATATATACAGATATATATCTGTATAAATATATATCATTTAAACTAACATTTTTACTTAATTATAACATCACTTTAAATTTAGTTTTTTTCAGTGAATTTCTGACGTTTGTTTTAAATGCAAAGTAAGATATTATTGTCCATCTTAACTGTAGGGTCACTTTTACCTTTGGTTTTCAGTTAACATATATGTGTGCGTGTGTTTGTGCGTGTGTGTGTGTGCTTGTGTGTGTGTGTGTTGAGGGTGTGTGTGCGAGTTTATGTGTGATGTTAGGAGGCAGTACATAATAGAGAATGAATAAAATACACATGGATTACTCTAATCTATAACTAGAATACACAAATCGGGTGATATAGAAAATATAATACACACAAGAGTAAATCAAAATGGAAAGAGATAAAACACAAATCAACAAAATAAGAAGGCAGTATACATGTATTATATTAATACTTCTCTTAAAAGTTGCAAAATATTGTGGCCATGGTTTGGAAACGGGATTCTGTGGCACAAAAGATAAGCACACTAAAACACAGAAACCGACTTCATGGTATTGGAAAAGGAAAATGGAGAATGCAGCTAGTGTGTTTTAAACCTTTAATTGGTCACTTCAGATTTAAAAGCCAAACTCTACAAACTATTTCCGAGAACAATTAAGCTTTTCTTCAAATCGCCATAATGCTTTCTGGGCCTGACGTTAATGTAAAGGAGGCCAGTTCATTAGATGAGGGATGCTGAGCCAGACTGCCGTTTGCTGGCAGATCACTGATTCACACTTTAATATGGGGTCATAGGGCATGTTTCTGGTGCGTGTTTATTCATCCTTGGATTCTGTATGCCCTGCCAAGGACATATGATAGGCTTAGCACATTTCTGCAGGTAGTAAGAGTACATTTTTAGGATTCTCGCCATTTTTGTCAATCCCTTGCTGTCTCTGCTTAAACAATGAAGCGCTTTCAAATTATGACGGGCTGTCTCTTCAGTAGTAAAGCGTGGGTATAAAGTTTTAGGAAAAAAGTAGGTTAAAATATTCCCTCCCCCAGCCATATTTCGAACACATACGTCAAACGAATGTACTTGTACACCAATTACCCTTGTTCACATTGTGCATATGTATGCATTTTGCATAACGCTACCAACCACAGAACGTGTTGATTTATACACAGTGATTTAGGATATTTATGCATTTATTCTGCACACAAAAAGCCCAACGTTAGGGTGACCGTTAAGAGTGGCGGGACTAGCACCTTCGCGGTATCGTAATGTTGGCAGTACTTTGTTGGTGATTATGTGACGGGCTGAGGTGATGCGACGCAAAGAAGTTTGTTAAACCCTTTTGTGTTTTTAAAGGAGCAAGTGCAAATGCGAAAAAGGCTTATTATGTTCTAGGAGAGCGAGGTAGACTGTTTTCCTCTGCTCTGAGAGACAGTTCGCTTCAGGGAGTTCTTGGAAATGGGCTGTGCAAAGACTGTCTCTTGAAGGCTGCCATATTTAATTGTCCTTCCACTGATAAAACCGACCTACATGCTTTATTGACCCTTCATTGCGTAAAAAATGTCACCAGCGGGAAATAAGTGTTACTCCCTGCTGGAATTATTGCTTGGCAGTGATAGGGTGATTCATTACCACCGGCAGCATGGAATTTCCTTTAAGATGTCATCCAGCAACTTAAAAGTGAATGCCTCCAAATCTGAAATACTCACTTGAGGCAAATAAAAAACGTATGACCCTCGCTGTGCCTGGCCTGGCGATTCAGGACCACGACCAAAAATATCCATGGAGGCAGGGGCGTAGGAGACAATACATTTCTGGTGGCGAGGACAGGGACAGCCTTGGGGACTTTTCTATTGATCCTGTATCAATCGTCTATTGTTTGTGAACTGCAGGCTCCGATAAATGTACACAATCATGGAGTTTGGACTTGAAAGAGGGAGACAGGAAGGCATGTTGTCACCGTTTGAAGAAATGTTTTATTATTATTTACATTCACAAAGTATTTAGACCAAAAGTGTAAAGAGCACATTGATTAACCTTGCATCTTCATGCACCAAGCAAATAAAGATAGGAGGGGGAAAAAGGAAGAACAAACCCTTTAAACACCTCACCAATCCTGCCCCTCGCCTCATGCAAACTGAAACCCCACTGGAGATATCAAAGCGATCAGGTACAACAATTGTAAACTGTGCTCTGAAATGCTACTTCTAATAACACTACTCCTCTATGTGATCTTGGGCAACTCAGCTCCACATCAGTCAGAACTGGGAGCATTTACACTAAAGAAGCTCTTGGTGTTACAAGCTATATAACACATGGGATTCTGTAATCCCTGTGCAGTCTCTATTTTCTTTAGAATCAGCTACTTGTGATGCACCAAGTCACCGATTATAAAGTAAAGACGTCAGAAATCGACAATTATAATGTTATTACAGTTGAATTCTGATGTCACAATGCCTTCTGCCAGAGCGAGCAGCCAAGGTGAAATGCAGGTGAGGTCACAGAGCTTAATTAATGCAGCTGTTTAAAGCAACAAATGGAATGTTGCTTTCCTTTCTTCTGCTCTATTTTAGTAGCTTACAATGATATGTTTTAAGTGGTTTGTGGGAAAGTTGATGGTGTAACCATGTATAATATGGGATAAAGTACTCCCAAGGCGATTATGATAAGAATATTGTAAGTCAACTTGGAGTTCCATACATTATAAACAGGAATTGGCTAAGCCAATGGGTCTCGCCTATGCAAGAGCTATTGGCTTTGCCAATTTGTTTTAGCTATGTGCACACTAGTATGGCTACTGTTCAGCATGGCTAAAAGTTAATGGCGTAAAGGAGAATGGTGTGCTGTGGAGTGTCATCGATTGATGTGGTGTAGAGTGTCACAGAGTGAGTAGAGTGTTGTAGAGTGGAGTAGTGTCATAGACTGGAGTAGAGTGGCAGAGGGTTGTAGAGTGGAGAGGCATAAAGAAGAGTGGAGTTGCATTGAGTGGAGTAAAGTAACGTGGAGTGGCGTAGAGAGAGTTGAGTGCCATTGAGCATAGTACACTGTAGTATAGTGGAGTGGCATAACGTGTTGAATGGAGAGGCAAAGAGTGGAGCAGACTATTGTAGATTGAAGTGGCATAGAGTGTAGTGGCGCATAGTGTAGTAGTGTGTCATAGAATAGAGTGGAGTAAAGTGGCATGAAGAGACTTAGAGAGAGTTGCTTAAAGAGTCACAAAGTGGAGTAAACTGTTGTACAGTGGCACTGAGTAGAGTAGAGTTTAATGGAGTAGAGCATCAGAGTGGAGTATCAAGGAGTGTAATGTAGAGTGAAGTAGAGTGGTCTAGACAGAAGTGGTGTAGAGTACAGTGGTACAGAGTAGGTATAGAGTGCAGTGGCATAGAGAGCTTGAGTAAAGTGGTGTAGAGTGCATTGGTGTAGAGTGCACTGGTTTAGAGTAGACTGCAGTAGGTTAAAGTGGCGAAGAGTAGAGGGGTACAGAGTGAAGTGGCACGGCATAGATTGCAGTGACACAGAGTGCTGTGGTGCAGAGTGCTGTGTCGTAGAGTGAGTGGTGCATGGTAGAGTGAAGTGGCGCAAGGTAGAGTAGAGTGGCGTAGAGTACAGTGGGGAAGAGTGCAGTGATGCAAAGTAGAGTGCAGTAGCATAGAGTGCACTGGTATAGAGTGCAGTGAAGTGGCATAGAGTTGAGCAGTGCAGAGTAGAGTGCAGCGGTGCAGAGTAGCATGGCGTAGAGTTCAGTGGCAAAGAGTGCAGTGCTGCGGGGTAGAGTCGTAAAGGGCAGTGGTGTAGAGTAGAGTGGCATAGAATGCATTGGTGTAGAGTGTAATTGCATAGAGTGGTGCAGAGCAAAAAAGAGTGGCATAGTGTGCAGTGTTGCAGAGTAGAGGATCGTAGAGTGCAGTGCTGTAGAGTGATGAAGAAAGTGGCATAGTAGTGCAGAGTAGAATAAAGTGGCAGACTGCAGTGGTGTAGAATAGAGTGCTGCAGAGTAGAGTATAGTGGAATATAGTGGTGAAGAGTAGAGTGGTGCAGAGGAGAGTGTAGTGATGTAGAGTGCAGTGGCATGGAGTGGTGCAGAGTAGAGTGTCGCAGGGTAGATTGGAGTGGTGCAGAGTGGAGTAGCATAGAGTGGAGCTGCATAAAGTGCAGTGGTGTACAGTAGATGGTTTCACAGTAGAGAGACCCAAAGATATTCGAGGTCCTCTATGTACCTTTTTACTACACGCTGTTGAAGATGACGATGTAGAACCATCAAGCTCCTCTAGCCTAACCCACATATCAGAGTAAGGATTCTATGCCCATGAAATGCTGCCATTACTCAGATATCTGACAGACTAGAATACAATATGCCATCTAACCACTGCAATAGTCAAACTGCACCATGCTATTTAGGGCCTTTTACAGGCGCTTTTATGGGCATGATCTGCATTAACTGTATTTTCCTGTAACATTGTGAAATGTGTGCAGATTTATGCAAATAAAATGATGTGAACATTGTATTGCTGATGGCTTGGTTGGCTATCAACAGGGCCTCTGGAATTATGGGTTGGTGCGCTGGAGTGTTTTTCACATAATTGTGGATTTGCTGAGTGTTGCCACAAAATCCATCATCTGCTGAATAATCTGCTTATTTAAACACAAAAAATCTAATTCAAATGGTTCAAACGTTATTAAAAACACAGTGACACAAGTTGCTGCACAGTGGAAGGCTTCTCTGCAAAAGTTGACTGGTAACCTTTCTTTTGCTTATTGCTATATTTAGGTGTTAAACTGGTACTAATGAAGTGTAGCCTAAGCCCAGAAAGTGTCAACAAGTGCAAAAATGACAAAATAAGAAAAGTTTATCACATGCTGCATAATTTGCCTCTGCTTGCTGCATAATTTAGTCAACCCTTTCACATAATTTTGCCCTCTCTTGCCGCATAATTCCAGTGGACCTATTACCAATGTATTCACATGTAACTGTTATTCTTTATTTGCCAATTGTTTCTGTCTGTACACGTGAAGCTTGAAAATTAATAAAAACATATAATACAAGTGAAAAAAAAATGTTATAAACAGAAACGATAATACACTTCAATATGCTAATGATAACAACAAGAATAATAATCACACTAGACAAAACTGCCCAAAATGAAACGTGATTCCTCCCTGTTACCCACGTTGTAATCTATCCCTTCTTTAAGTAGATAAAAAAACATTATGCGTAAATGTTAGCTTAATTGTGTAGTGTAAAAAGGTAAAATCTGGGCTCAGTCTCGCCCAGTGTGATCTTAGGCAAATACAAATACTACATTTCACAGTCTCCTTTCTAGCATGCAGGCATCAGGCTCAGTAGGACTCTGCTCCCTCTTTACTTCTTCCTCATTGTCTCGCAGGGTTGGTCTTCAAGGTGGCAGGTGGGGGCAGGGCAGAGGATGGCAGCAATCAGCAAACACTGTTGTCTCCTCTCTCCCTTTGTTCTCATAGGTGCTTAAGGCAGAGAGCTGTAAACAGCATAAACAGAAGGGTAGAGGGCTTAGGTGGCCTCCTGACTCACCTTCATTCCGTGACCGTCAGATCGGTCACTGATAACTTAAGGGAGGTAAGCAGTTTAAGTGCAGGGCCATTATAAGTAGCACTTTGGCACGATAATGGCCCTGCAAATCATTGAAGTGAGAGGGGAAATTCTTTTGTCCCCCCATCCTCGTCCCGATGTCTCCCACACTCCAAAGTCTGTGGTGATACATTCCCCGCATCCCCCACACTTCCTACACCAATGCACGGAGGTAAGAAACTTTGGAATTACCATGGACTATGAACAATAAAATGAATGCCCAAGTGAATAAGCTATCCAGATCAACCAAGCTTCCTCACATTGAAAATGCTGCAGCGCATCTCCACACACCTGGGATTCACCCACGGGGTCCAAGCAACAATCTGTCTTGTCCTATCAAAACTAGATTAGAATAATAATATATATCTTGACTCTTTATCAATTATGAAATTACAGAGAATGAACAACTGTGCTGCCCTACTGCTCCTACACATTAAGCCACAAGCACAAATCTCCTCTGCCTTGAAGACCCTCCACTTCTTACAAGTTGCCAGAGGATCCTATTTCTAGTTGCTCTATATAACCCAAAAGGAAATACATGACCCGTTGCTTATCAGAAGCTTCATTACTTTGAGCCCAGGTCTTCCTCGTTCCAGTCCTTACAGATGAGTTTATCTTCCCTGCCCATGGACATTGCTTACCAAGCCTGACTTTTAATACCTCTCCAAATATTTCTACCCAATTACCCACAAGTATTGAAATATGTCATTCCTGAAGGATGCTTCCTGTACTAAATAAGCTAGGTACAAAAATATATCAGTTAAAACTGGGAACGTGGGAGTGATCCAGGACTAGAACAAGGAAGACCTAGACTCGGAGTGAACAAGATTACTGGTAAGTAACTAGGTCTCTACCTCCTCATCCATCTTACTCATTCAGTACTTACAGGTGAGAAAATACCCACACAGATATTGATTGAGCTAATGCACTCGTTTGAAAAGGAAAGAAAATTTACAAGGCTGAATGCAGCACCTATAATTTTTTGATTCCATTTTAACCACACCAGAAAAGTAATCGTTTAAACAGAATGAACAGAAAATAATACTTGTTAGCCTTAGCCTGTAAACATCCAGTTGTAATCAATAGTGAAGCAAGTATGTATGACTGGGTGCCCATATTGCAGCACAACAGATGTCTCACATGAATGCTTCCGTTAAAGGCTACACAAGAAGAGGCTGCATCGCTGGTGGATCTACCCAGATTATGAGATGGGATCTTCTTCTATGAGATCTTATGTGCTTTAGAAGGGGCCAGCTTAATTGACTTTGATAAAGAGGAAGATGAAAGGTGAAGATCTTTACCTGGAAGACTGAATGTGACAAACAGGGAGTCATCTTCACAAAAAGATGTGGTTCTTTTCAGATAGGTGATTAATGCCCTGTGCATTTTGCTTAATTTCTTCCTCTAATAAAAGATTAGGATAATAAACAAGCAATACTATGGGGGTCATTATGAGTTTGGCGGTTCCCTTAGCATCATGTTGGCAATGCCGGTCGTACCACCAAAAGGCTGGCAGAGAGGACTGCCAAATTATGACCATGGTGGCCTTCACAACAGAATACAGCCAAAGCACTGCCAGCACCACCAGTGCAGTAAGGCCGCCATGGACAGCAGCAGGCACCTTAAGGCCAGCAGAGACCATGTTTCCACTAGACAGATTACAAAGTTGCACCCCGCTGCGGTCGCACCACCATGGAAACCCTGGCAGAAACCAACTGTATATAGGGGGACACTCACCTTCAGGAAACCATACCCATCTGGAGCCGCTATGGAACCTGAACTACACGTCTTTCCGCTGCTCCTGCTCGCCCAACAACTCCGGAACCAGCAACGACGGTGGCAAACTTGAATACACACACTTACCTGTCACTGTCACACAATGGCAAGGTGACAACGCACACACAACATACACACCCGGTATGGGTGGCGATGGTGACACCTACATGTACTCGTACACTGTTATGCACATTCACACACAGCCACATGCACACACGCACACACACAGTACACACACCACGGCCAACACACACTACCAAAACACACACCGATCTGCAGACACACAGCTCCGGCACTGACAAGCACAACAACACACACCACCAGTACAGTACACAACTACGCAACAACCGCAACACCTCATACGCGTCAACACTCCACAAAATAACCCCCTCCTGACAATACATACAAACGACACAAGGCAACAACACCTTTGTACCAATACACACAGTCACACAGCCATACAATGAGGCATACGGCACACCACACAAACACATCACACAATGCAGTTTGGACATACCAATCACCACAGACACGCACACAGTACAACTACACAAGGGCACACCACACTCGAAATATCAAATGCCAACACAATCAATACACACATAACAACATAAATGAGTGTCCCAAACACACACATGCCCAATACACCATTCCCATGCATCCCTGCGGGACAAATGCAAAGCACACACCCACACAGGCAGCCCAGACACAAATGGTAGCACAACCACCATACACACAAAACACACACACACAAAAGTATCCAGGCAAAACCATAACATCTAGGAGGAATGAAAGTCAGGACAAATATGTAACGTTGGAACCAACAACTGGTTGGCCCAATTGTATGAGATTAAATAAATAAATAATACCATGAATTAATAACTATGTACAATACATAAAAGCCCTCAGGCCAGTCCAAATAAGAAAGTGAAACATGCACAGATGGCATGTGTGACTGCCCCAACTTGACTCCTGACAGCTAATTTACCTCCACTGGTAGGGGCATTAAGGGGGCAGGCAGGCACCTCAGGGTTTGGGGGGCGGAGGGGAAGGTTTGGGCTTAGGTTTGGGAGGGGGTCTTTGGGCTTGGGAGGGGGGGCTTAGAACGTGGCTTAGGGGAGGGCTGGGAACACTTTGTAAGGGTCGACTTCTTGGCGAGGGAGGGTCATGGGTAGTAGCAGGGGGGCAGGGGAGGACTTGGAGGTGGTAGGACTGGTCCTGGGGAAGGAAACTGATCTCTTGGGGGTCACACGGGGTGGGAGAGGAGTATGGAAAAGGTACAACTCCGAGAGGAAAACTTCTTAGACACACAAGAATGGTCATGGCAAAAGGGTTTGGGAGTGGAGGGAGAGGGAGTGCTTGTAGGAGATGTCATTATGGATTTTGTGGGTGCATGTGTGTGCGAGGAATGCTTGTGTGTGCTAGGTGTCTGTTGGGTGGGTGAGTTTGGGTGTTTATGTTTCTTGGGAGGAGGGGGGTGGAGGAGCTGGGAGTTGCCGTGCTAGATGGGTGACTGTCTGTTGGGGTGGTGGCTGCAGGTATAGTGGGTGTGTTACATGTGGGTGTGTCTGTGGTTGTGGTGTCTGTGGATGTGGTGACTGGGGTGGATGTCTGCGAGTTTGCTATTGTGCTGACTGTGGGTAGGATAGCAGTCATGGCTGTATCGGTCAATGTGGGTGTGGTGTCTGCACGTGTGTCCGGTGTAGTGTCTGTGAAGGTGGCAGTGGTGGGGAGTCTGTGCAGGTAGAGGGTGTTGGTGTGTCTGCAGGTGGGTGTTGTTTGTGTGCATGTCAGTGGTGGGTCTTGTGGTGCTTGTGTTTGTCTGCAGAACCCCTGACTGTTGAGGTGGATGCATGCTTGTCTGTCTGTAAGCTCTGGCTGGGACAGGGAAGAAGGATGTGGGATTGGGAAGAGGAAGATGGAGGGGGGACAGAAGACAAACGTTGACTGGCTGCCATCAGTGTGGAGGCCAGAGCCTGAAAGGATCTCTGTAGGCCAGCCAATGCACCGTGAATGCCCTACAGGAATGCATTGCTCTGTTGGACTTGAGTTGCAGGTCCCTGGATGGCATTCATGATGGTCGACTGACCCACAGAGAATGGACCTCAGGAGTTCAATAGCCTCCTCACTAAGGGCAGCAGGGCTGACTGGGGCAGGGGCAGAGGTGCCTGCGGTGAAGGAGACGACCACCCTCCTTGGTGAGCGAGCATGGACAACTGGGTGGGGATCTACAGGAAGGGCGATGGTAGTAAGGGGGTGGTGGACAAAGGTGGTGCTGGGGTGGTCCCAGATGGGTCTACCACCACCAGGAAGTGTCCACTGGAGGAGGATTCCAAAGATCATGATGCAGAAGATCCAGTCTCCCCTGTGGCACTTCCCACACCCTCCTGGCCACTGGGTCCCATGCTGTTGCTGGTCGCAGCACTCTGGGTCCTGTGGCCAGCAGCATCCCCACTCACCTGTGCCCCGTCTCGTTCACCTGCCGATGCTGATGCACACAAATAGAGAGAGAGGGAGGGAGAGACAGAGAGGGAGAGAAAGGGTTATCATATTCATTACATACACACAGGTAAACATGCACAACTGTAGGTATACAACTCCCGGCTAGGCTATCTCTGTTGGCATTACACATATCCTACATCATGTCACAACATGTCACAACTATCCACCCCTTTATGTCATCCTTCACACCCAGATCAGATCCCAAGTAAGTTTGCACAACTGGAGTAGTCCATTTGTACACCTGTAAAGCCATGTCGGCATGCTACTCATGCCCTGGCAGAAGTAGGTATGTCAAGCATATTCCTGATTCTGTCTCTCCATTCTCCTATCACCAATTGGAAGAGCAGGTGAGTGATCACAACACATCATGCATGTCCTGAAACAGCACCTGACCAGTCCATCTCAATTACTAATGTGCATTGATAGTGTAGACTACCCTATTCACAGACCACCCAGCACCTGCCATAAATATCACATGGCTGGCTGACCCTCTATACATATATGGCAACATGGGTACCTGAACTGATGAGCCCAGAACACGTGGGCCTCCCATACAGGTGACAACTGATGTGTAGAATACATGTCTAGAGTACAGGCATGGCATGACAGTCACACATTCACAGAGGGATACCTGCAGGCAGAAAACACAGATACACCACATCACTGCATAAATGCATGTGCAGCTACAATGGCCTGCATAGCACACATGATACACCCATTCGCAATCACTGAGTGCAGTGTCACAACAACTATTCTTCAGGCAGGTACAATTGACAGAATGGGCCACCTACCATTCCACCTGACATGTAGTTACAGTTCCAGGACATGACAACATGAGTAAACCAACATCACTCACACCATACCTCACATGTGATTACCTGTACCTAACTCCAGACTACACAAATTACAGACGGAAATGACATGTTCACATGATGCACATATGGACCTACATGACTGCCAGTGCGTATACAACAACTGCCATCACAACAAATACCTCCTTCTGAAATAATGGAACAACAAAACCATTACTTCATGATCACATAAGTGATGCAATACCTAATCCTCACCAGACAGAACACATCAGCTAGGCTAAGGGTAAGAAATATTTTCCCACGTCATATGTTGTGCCCCCAAGTAACCATTGAGACATGATGTAGGCAGCATATTTCCTAGGTTGCTAAGGAATTGGTAGGGCATTGCCACACATTGCATTGACATAGCATATTGTAAAAGGCTAGCTCTGCCAAGGAACTTACCTCCTCTAGAACCAACCCTTTGGGACAGTGATGAAATGCCCACATGTCAATAACATGGAAAAGCATGATGAGTTTATCTACACAAATCAGACACCCAAAGTTGAAGGTTCTTGCGCTGCAACCTTCACATACGCCACAGAATGGAGATGAAAGTCCAATGGGAATAAAACTACAAACACAAATATGTACTGTCTTACAGAGGCCATATCTGTCGTGTAAATGAGATGGCAGTCTCACATGGAGCCCATTCCTGTAACAGTACCTGTACCAATTAAGTGAATCATCCAGTTGATACAACAGGTGATCAGCACAGATGGAAGTGGTCAGACACCTTAGAGCCACTAACGCACATATGCAGATGGATGGACCATGTTTGAGTCAATGGGTATGGTGAAACACCAGCTCACATCCATAGAAATGGCAGGATGAGGCAACACATGTGGCATTGAAATTTGAGCATCTACACATGCAGTCATGATGATGTCCTGATACAGGAGTCCAACACTTACACATAGCTAACCATGATGCCATATCACATCTCATACACAGGCAAGGTGGTACCAACTGATTCCCACTAGTCTACAAACATCCATCACTTACTACTTTGTCAAAGAAGCCACAGTGAGACAGCAAACACCATACAACCAGAGCCAAGTACCAGGAAACAGTCAGTCCCTACCTCTTTGTGGCTGCTGTGCTGCCCTCAAATGCCCATCCACCTCAGGGTAGACCACCGTCAAAATACGGGTCTTTAGGGGAGTCATGGTCCGACAGGCACCCCTCCCACATTGGGAGAAAATCTCCAGCTGGGCATCCGTGGTCTTCTTGGCCCAGCGTCTCAGGTCCTCCCACCGCTTCTGACAATGGGTGCTCCACCGGCTGTGGACCCCCAAGTTCCGCACTTGCTTGGGGGTGGCACGCCAGAGCCCCTTCTTCTGATGGGGGTTCACCTGCATAGATGACACAGAAAAAAGGAGAAAGTCATGTACACATGCCCCATTCCAACAGGAGTTGACACTACATAACTGTAACAGCATGTGAGCACACATACCCATCCTCTCAGCACACATGCCTGTATGGTATGCCACATGCATGCTTCAACTACAACTACTGTTCACATGGCCAAATCACCATCACACACAACACCAAGCATACATGGTTGGACCATTGAGCTCACCTGTTCCTCTGGTGCCCCATATAGCTGTCCATACAGAGGTGGGACCTCCTCCACCAGCTTCTCCAGCTCTTCCTGTGTGAAGGCAGGGGCCCAATCACCTGCAGGACGTTGCATGATGCTCCCAGAGGCAGTACACAGCAGCTCACGTAGTGGAAGTCTTGCTAGCAACAGTGTCAGGAGTCAAGTGAGCAAGACTGCAGAAAATAGCAGTCACGGCCTCCATGTACAGTTCTGTCACCGCCACGGTCATCGCCATTGGCCCCAGTCTGCCATAGGCAGGAATGTTAACCTATAACAAGTTGCACAACGGTTGCGACCGCTTACTGCCATGATGACTTCCGCCAGCAGACTTAGGCCACTTTCAACTGTCCAGAACAGTAGGTCAGGCGCCTGCCATTTTGGGCATATGTACTCAATGCATCTGCTTAAATAAATGCGTCAGGTACCTATTTGTCCAGATATCTGCGTCACATATTGTTGAAACCTAATGGTTGTGGTACATGAAGGGCCACTCATGAGAATATGATGTGTTGAGTCTATATATATGTGGATAGTTCTGTGTAGCGACTCTGAGGTACATAGGTGTCGAATAACTATAGGTTGATTTAATTACATATGTTTGATCATTGCAGGACTGCACAGTCACCCACACGTCCTATCCGACTTACATTTCAACCAATGTGCTGTAATGATGGTGTATGATGTACATTTCTACGGTCTGTAATGTTTATGTCAGCACTGCTACACATGTCAGGTGTCTGCTACAATACCATGTGCTGCTGATGTGTACCTACTGCATATCTTATGTCATTCTCTCCTCTAAACATAGGTACCCTGCCATGAGGGAAATGAGACAATCACCAGTGTACCGTCCACTGGTAGACCTGGCAACCATGGAGGACAGGCATGTCATCCAGACCTATCGTCTGACTCGCCAGCCCATCATGGATCTGTGTAGACAGTTGGAGCCAGATCTGAATCCAGGCAATCACAGTCCATATTGCATTCCTCTTATCGTTCAAGTATTGACAGTGCTACCTGGCCACAGGGGCATTCCAGAATACAGTTAGCATAACAAAAGGGATGTCTCAGCCCATGTTCAGTCTGGTGTTGAGGGATGTACTGTGTGCTTTCTTGAAACACCTGGACAGCTACGTCAGGTTTCCCCAAACAGCCCAAAGAGCGAATATGACCTATGTGAAGGCTGACGTTTATCAGTTGGGACAGATTCCTCATGTGGAAAGGGGCCATTGAAGGCACACATGTTTCCCTGGTCCCTCCCAGTGTCAATGAACAGGTGAATAGGATCAGGAAGAACAATCCACTCCATCAACGTGCAGGTGGTGTCCCTGGCAGAACAGTCATCTCCCAAGTGACAGCCAAGTTTCCTGGATCAGTCCATGACTCCTACATTATGCAGAACAGCACTTAATGGCACGACTACACACAGAGAGGGCCTGGCTGGTTGGTAAGTATGCACCATAATGTGTTTGTATATAATGTGCCCTGTCATCACATTCTGCCCACTCTCTGAACCGTCAATTTTAATAGTTCTACCATTATGTTCACAGGTGACTCTGGCTATCCAAACCTTCCTTGGCTGTTGATACCTGTGAGGTACCCAGCCACACCAGGGGAAATCTGTTTCAATGAGGCCCACTGGAGGACAAGGCATGTAACTGAATGAATGCTCAGGCTCCTGAAGGCAAGATCCAGGTGCCTGGACCTATCTGGAGGTGCCCTCCTTTACTCTCCCAACCAGGTTTGCCAAAACATCGATGCCTGCTGCATGCTCCACAATCTAGCCCAGAGGCGCCAGATACCATTGCTAGCTGATGATGGTGAAGCTGCTGTACCTGTGGCTGCACATGTGATATGGAAAGTGATGAAGAGCCAGAGGAAGAAGCAGTAGCTGAATGCAGGACTGAGCTCATCAATCAGTACTTCCAGTGGCATACAGGTATGTGAGGTGGGCGTTTTCAAGTCTCGTCTGTGTACAATCAGAAGTGGATAGCTGACATTACACCTCCTGACATTTAGCATATGTGATGGAGTAATGATGTCTAATGCCTATGTGTGAGTTGAGGAAGCAGAAAAATAGAATGTTAGGTGTACTGCATTAGTGGTTGAACTCAAATATGTGTTGTAGCAACTGATTCCAACATTCACTTCTCTCATGGACAGACCAGCTTTGAGCTGGATTTCCTGCATTCTCCTATTCCCATCTCCTCCCACCCACTGGATGTGGATTTCATGTGTGGGTATGCTACCTAAAGCTTGAGTTATACATTGTCAATACTCAATGGTGATTGTGTACAGTTCAGAGAGGTGTAAGCGGCAGCCTATCAAATGGATCTAGTGAAGGGCCTAAGCCTGGTGGTGTATAGGTCCAATCTGGGGGCCAATGAATTGGAGTTATACTACAATAGGCATGCAGTCAACTATCTGTACATGTGCTTACTGTATCATCATGCCTTCCATCCTGAGGGTACTTTCCGTTTTGCTCTAATTGCAGATGGCTCAACTGACTATACCCGGGTGTTACTGTGGATTTCAACCTCACTCCTTGACATCTGTCCAGAGACATTATTGTTGTCATGTGTGTCCTGCTGAGCGAGCCTCCATCTGATGGCAATGACACTGCCAGTTCGAATCAGGGGGGCATTACCAGATCACAGTTGGTTAGTAGGGCAATTGTTGTTCTATCATTAAACACACATATACAGTAGCTGTGTCCATAAGTGATTTATTGTGCATTTAAGTTTTGTGACAAGTGAAATAAATGTGAACAACATAACAAACAGGTGATGAGTAAAGTCATGGTAGATGGATTGATCAGAGTAGCTGCTGCAACATTTGGTCACACAGGTCCAGTGTCCTTGTACCATGGGAAAATAGAGTTCTGTCGCAAAACAGTCAACAGGGTATATCAGTCGCATACAAGGGTGACAAATCAGGAGAGATTCACTTCCTGGCAGTGGGTTTGGTCTTTGTGTGCCTGCCACTGCTGCATGGCCTCCTGGTGGTATTCCCTCTGCAGCCTTTAATTTTTCCCCAACACAGTGATGATCTGGTCCATCTTGTCCTGGGAAGTTTGGTATGCTCCCAGGACTTGGGAGATGGTTTCCTGGTCAGTAGAGTCCATTGGTTGCCCCATCCTCTGGCCCACAGCATCCCTCCCGCACTTCCCCAGGTGCCTGTGCCCCTGGCACGGTGTGCCCACTCTAAGTGTTAGCAGAACAATCATTGACACAGGTTTGGGGTCAGTTGCTTGGCAGTGATGTTGGAGCAACAGAGGTGGCGGGCATTGATGTGGGCAGGGTGAGGCTGGGAGTTGTTGACTGACCACGTGTCCCGGATGGGCCAGGTAGGTCATTACTGTCTAGACATCCAGGCATGTTGTCCTCACTTGGGCCTTCACCCTCAGGAGGGTTGGAAGTATCTGGTATCCTCTCCATGGTGGCAATGGCAGAGTTACCTGTGGATGGAGTGAGACAGAGTACATTTAAGAAAGTGTGTTTGGTTCCCTCTTTGTGAGATGCAGACAGTGGCTTACCATGATTCCCTGCAATCACAATGACTGATGCTGTACAACATAGCTTGGAAGTACATACAAGTCTGTGTCAGGAATACCATACTCCATGTTGGGTCCTGTCATCAATGATTAGTACATATGGCACTGCTGATGAGTTCTGTTACTATCTGATACTTGACATGACAATTCAACTCAGCTACCTAGTGAGTAGTAAGGCATGGTAGTTGTCACACAATATGGCTGCACATTGCACCATGATGTCCCTTTGGGAACACAATATGTGGGTATGCAAGGGTAATATTCCTGTCTCTGGACGTTGTGCATGTGCATGGAGTCTGGCATCTTACTTTCCAATCCTATGGTCAGTCCATTACAGGCTAGAGGATACGGATCAGTGTTGATTTGGATTTGTCACTGCATGTAGCTGTGTTTAGCCTTGCTTGCCATTTTGGTGTGCCATTACATTGCTGTCATTGCCATTTACTGGTCCTCATTTGTATATTCTAGTTGGTGTAGGTAGTACAAAAGCCATTCATGCATGAAATGTGACACAATGTGCACATTGCAGGTTTTCGCCTACATATGTTGGTGCATTGTGGGAGTCATAATGATAGGATTAGTCTGTTGTATCCGTGCCCTTGCCAAGGATTGTGTGGGCAGTAGGGCTGTGTCAGGTAATGGCATGCAGGAGAGGGGCATTGGGTGATTGGCATGTAGGTGTTGAGGAACATTCAGCAAATTTGGGGGTATTTGGGTGGTGAGGATGCATGCAGGACACGACAATTGTGTGACATTGCTGATGTGGGTACTTACCAGACTCCAGTCCTCCAGGTATTCCAGACAGGCCATCAGGATGCACTATTCAAGACCTTCTCCTCCCAAGATGTGAACTGTGGGCGAGGAGGTGAGGGCCCACCGCCAGTCTTCTGCATGGCTCAATGCCATGGAACGCACCTTCCCCGTAGGTCGTTCCACCTCTTCTAGATATTGTTCCTTGTGCGTGGATGGCTGCCCATTGAGTTGACCCAGTCGACTATTCTTTGCCATAACTCCATTTTCCTGGCAATTGAAATTTGCTGGACCTGTGCACCAAACAACTGTGGCTCTACCCTGACAAATTCATCCACCATGACCCTCAACTCATCATCGGTGAATTGTGGGTGCTTTTGTGGGGACATTGTTGTGATTCTGTTGATGGTGTGGGGGGGTGTTGTGTATGAAAGGGCGCAGAGTTAGGTGACTGATGGGGTGCGGGTGGTGCATTGTGAGAGATGAACAATAGTCGTGGAATTTGTGTGCTTGTTATGTGTGTATTGTGTTCGTTTAGCTGGTGTGTGATGTGTCTGTGCATATAGGGCTAGGGTGCTCTCTCTCTGTATGTGCTTGCTGTCTGTTTCTCAGGATTGTGGTTTTATTGCAAAGGATTGTGGGTTGTGTGGGGGGGTGCTATTAAGTGGTGGGTGTAGGTGTGTCAGGTGTGTGGATGTGTGTCCACAAAAAAGGCACCAATTTCACTGACCATTTCTACCAAAATAAACATGTATGCTGAGAGATATTTAAGTTCCATTAAGTGGGGAAGATTCAAAAGCCTGTAGAACTAAAGAACGATCCCAAGCGGGGTCTGGGCAAAGTACAACTTGTCTCTTAAGCAAACCGGTGGCTAAGGATGCACTTGCTCCCCTCTAAAACCTGAATAGCTGCCCATTGGGCCCTAATCGTACATACTGCTAATCCCAGGAGAAAATCATCCATGTCAAGTTATGCATCACGGGCGGGCCAAATCACATAGCAGGGTTGAGTAAGAAAATGCTAATTATGCGGCTTAATTCAGCACATTTTGTGATATTATCACTTCATTATTTTGTCATTTGTACATACAACAATACTGTCTTAGTAAAAATGTCACCTCTTAGTACCAGAACCAAGTACAGATATAAGCAAATGAAAGCTGATCATTTAACCTTTGCGTAGGGCCTTCCACTGCACGTGAACACATGTTGCTGCGTGTTTATTAACTTTTGATCCATTTAAGCTAGAAACAAATTACTTTTTGTCACAATCTGCAGATTATGCGGCAGATGATGGATTGTGTGGCAAACGTATAATTATGCAAAAAACCTGCAGCCATAAAATCACATTATTCTAATATAAACAAATATATGTATATATAACCATATATACATATATATATTCACTGAAAAAAAAACAAAGGTTACAAGGACGTTTTAGTTAGGAAATAGAATTTTAAAAAACATAAAAATTAACTTAAAAAACAAAGGTTACAGGGACGTTATAGTTATGCTCACATTTGAAACTTACAAAACCATAGAAATTCACCTGTTTTAGTTTGAATTATCTCAAGGAACTATAGCTCGCGCCCTAAGGTAACTATTGCTCGTGACCCCGTCGTGCACAGTTTTTTCATCAAAAATGTTACTGCAAATATTTCATTGATAGTATCAATGATGTTATCAAGATGTCATGAGTGCCTTAATTTGTGGGATAATTATCAGTGCATGGCGAGGGCGCAACTTATAGCTACCTTAGGGTACGAGTTAAAGTTACTTGAGATAATTCTAACTATAACAGGTGAATTTCTATGGTTTTGTACGTTTAAAATGTGAGAATAACTATAACGCCCCTGTAACCTTTGTGTTTTTCAGTGAATTTCTATGTTTTTTAAAATTTATAGTAATTTTTATTACTATACATTAATCCAACCTATGCTGCACATGGCCAACCCCCTATAAGCACCCAAACTAGCGCCATGTACGGCCGTCGGCCATGCGTGGTGGCGGATGGCTGCAAGGACGGGCCTGTGGCCAGTCCCAGCGGCCAACCACCCCCGTGCTGTGGCCTGTCCCTCAGGGTGTGAGAATAGGTGTGTGAGGGTGTTTCTGGGTGTGACAGTGGCTGTCAGAATGTCTGTCTGAGTATGAGAGAGCATGCACCAGTGTCTTAGTGAATGTGTCAGTGTGGGTCTATGAATGGGTGCGTGAGGGTTTCAGAGGGTCTGTGAGTGGGTGTGTGAGAGTCTGAGTGGGTCTGTGAGGTGGTGTGTGAGTGTCTAAGTGGGTCTGTGAGTGGATGCATAATGCCTGAGTGGTTGTGTGAGCGGGAGAAAGAGATTGAAAAATGAGAAATTGAGAGAGAGAAAGAGAGTGAGAGGGAGAGACATAGAGAGTGTTTTTAGGCTTCGATGAATGATATACTTAGAATGAGATATTGCAGGACAAGTTGAAAAAAAGAAAAACATATTTGTCAATTAAGGAAAGCAAGATCACCTTTCAGTATGAACCTTAAACGTTTGAAGTTTAAGAGAAATTAAAGAAGGAAAATGACCACGAACACACCTGGAGTAGAACCCACAACTTTCACTACGAGGGTCTATGACCTTAACCTTTAAGCATTAGGTGAATCCTTATTGTGATGCTCTCTCTTTCTCTCTCTCTCTTTCTCTCTCTCTCTCTCTCTCTCTCTCTTCCATCCCATCATGGGAGCAGATGAAAACTCTGCTTTTTGCGGGAGTTGTTTGACAGGCCCCACTGTCAGAAAGCAGACTTTGGCGGTCATTCTGATCGCGGCGGTCGGCGGTCGCCGCCTGCCAAGCGGTTCCCGCCGAAAGACCGCACCGCGGTCAAAAGACCGCGGCGGCCATTCCGGCTTTCCCGCTGGGCCGGCGGGCGACCGCCAGAAGACCGCCGGCCGGCCCAGCGGGAAAGCCCCTTCAACAATGATGCCGGCTCCGAATGGTGCCGGCGGAGTTGAAGGGGTGCGACGGGTGCAGTGGCACCCGTCGCGATTTTCAGTGTCTGCAAAGCAGACACTGAAAATCTTTATGGGGCCCTGTTAAGGGGCCCCTGCACTGCCCATGCCAGTTAAGGGGCCCCTGCACTGCCCATGCCAGTGGCATGGGCAGTGCAGGGGCCCCAAGGGGCCCCATGGCACCCGTTCCCGCCATCCTGGTTCTGGCGGTGGACACCGCCAGAAACAGGCTGGCGGGAAGGGGGTCGGAATCCCCATGGCGGTGCTGCAAGCAGCGCCGCCATGGCGGATTCCCTGGGCCAGGGGAAAACCGGCGGGAAACCGCCGGTTCCCTTTTTCTGACCGCGGCTTTACCGCCGCGGTCAGAATACCCCAGGAAGCACCGCCAGCCTGTTGGCGGTGCTTCCGCCGACCTTCGCCATGGCGGTCATGGACCGCCAGGGTCAGAATGACCCCCTTTGTTTGCTTTTGCTTGGTGGGGGCTATCAAAGCTCCCACCAGCAAAAGCAAAGAGCTGTGGATATAGCAGGAGCTGGCCCTGGGGCTTGGCGGTCCCCAGGGCCATTATTGGCTCCACGAGTGGGGGCGGCGTTGACCCCTCCAGCAAGCATTGCGCCAGGGAGATGGCAGTACTCAGAGCTCAGCGGTCCACAACGGACCCCTTTTACTCTTTTACTGTAGCCCTGGGCAGGTGGTTGCCCCTGGGGATGTAGCACGGCCCCTCGCAAGATATTAGGTTAAAGTCCCAGGAAGGTGGGGGTCTCCATGTCTGCAGGGGTGGGGACTGCGCAGCCCCTCATGGCCCACCCAGAGGTTGTTTACAAAACAAGCACAGGAGCCTGCACTTGTTTTATTTTTATTTTTTGGGCAGATCTACGCCAAAGGTTTTTAAAAAATGCTTTTAAGCCCTCGGGGGTCCCTCTAGGACCCCAGCACCAGAGCTGAGGGGTCAGGGTGACTCTACGTAGGCTACTTTTCCTCTTTTTTTACTATTTATTCTGGGACTCAACTGAAGCCGAGTCCCAACATGGCTGCCAACACTTCCTTGTTGAAGTGTTGACAGCCAATCAGATCTCAGCATGAGATTGGGAGGGTTTGCGAAGCCTTAGTGTCTCTATATATACAAATGCATGTTTTCTTTAATTTCTAAAAAACTACTAAACAGATTTACACCAGATAAAACAAAGGTGACGTTCTGGATGAGGGCTACCTTTCTGCTAAATTTGGCATAATTCCGTCCAGTAGTTTGGGCGTAATCGCTGTTTAAAATCCCCATGGAAAAATTAATGGGGAAAAAGCACTTTTGTAACCCCCTTTTTCTCAGCCCCCGTTTGACAGATCACTCCGAAACTTTCCAGACAGCAGCTGATGTGAGCATCATATTTTTTAGAAAACTTTGTGACAATTCATCAACTGGCGCCAAAGATATAGGCAAGTAAAAAAACGCTTTGTCAATAGAAAACTAGATCCTGACTATAACTATCTAGTGCCAATCGCCACTAGGTAATTAATATATATATATATATATATATATATATATATATATATATATATATATATACATATATTTCTCACTTCACCAGTCTCACAAGAACCCCGGCCCAATCGCAATGAGCTGTCAGTGTGAGATCCGAAAGCAATAAAAGTCCACAATCCCAATGAAGCAAGAAAAATGTGCACTCCATCATGTTTGCAAAAAATTTAATCAGTTAAAGGTACAAAATGGAGGTGAAATGCAGAAGGCACAGGCAACACTCAATGAGTTTCGGTGGTCAAGTCTCCCTAGTCACAGGTGGGTAGTTGTCGCCTCCTTGTACATTCTTATAGGTTGGTGAAAAAGTGAACAGTTTTGCGCAACAACATGGATGATGGACTATTAGTATTGTCTTCTTTGATAATGCCAAAATGGCGGCCATCTTATCACATTAATCAGAGCATAGGATGCATAGTAGGTGTTAAGTATAACAAATATTCATCACATGTAACTTCTACAAATGCATATATATCACAACATTGAGACTAATGACAACCGGGAACCAATATGCAAGTGTAGATGAATATTAGCAAAACAATTGTGAGACTCATTATTATCATCGCAACAATGACAGAATGGAGCACAAAGTGCATAATAAACAAATACCAAATGTCAGCCATTGACGGGAGCTTAGCAGATACCCCAGAAACCTGACAATCTGACCGGACTCAGAGAAAAAATATTTAATACTCTTAGATCCGTATTACCGTATACACCATCAGGCACACTAGTCATCAATCAATATCATGTCGCTGGAATGCATAAACCACAAACCTTGTGGGATACCTGCAAAAACTCAAAAATTATTGAAGTTGGCATACTCATGAAATCCAAGTGATCTACACTTGAAATGCACAGACAATATGGAAAATAGGACTGTAGCACCACTATGTATACTACACACAAGCCGCTCCATGTCCATATGACCAATTGCGAGAGAGTGAGTCATGGAAAAGGACTATTGAAAAGACCATGAGAAAGGAAATTGGCATATGCAAATGTATACATCACACTGTAATAGGCACAAGGCCAACATAAGCCAGCAACCTTGCATGAGTGGGGACTTATGTTATCGTCACATAGCCCACCATCCCCAATGCCTAGGTAGATAAACAAAATCCAGAACAAATTACGCTATAGAGGTGCCGAATGTTACAATCAAGCCCCAGTGGGCCATACCAGTAAGCTCTAATAGTAAAAAGTCCATACACTCTCACCACTCTCATGACATATTTCAGTGAATGTCAATTCCAATTTCCTGAGGACCATCTTTCTATCACTGCCCCTGATGTTAGGTGTAATCCTGTCAATGGCAAAGAAGCTCAGGAGTTTGGTTTCACTGTTATGAAATTTAAATTAAGCATAATGTTGTGCTATCGGGTATTGTCCATCCCTGTTAGTGATGGCCCTTAAGTGTTCAAGAACTCTTTTTTTCACTGAGTTGATGGTCCTACATACCATTTGTTGTGGGGCTGGTCAGGACATATCTCACAAAATCAGAACTGCAATTCAGAAATTTCCCAAAGCTGTGTTCTTTTCTAAGAAGGGGTGAATAGAATTTATTTACATCCTGGCTATTTTTGTAGGCCTTATATTTTCTTACATACATAGAAGCCCTTCCTGTTACTCAACAACTAAATAGAGGTACCCTGGATGGCGCTAGTGCTTAGTCTACCCTTCAAACTCACCCCCTTTCTGAATGTTATTATGGGATGATGCGTGACCACATCATTGAGACAATCTTCACTGAGTAAGATCTGCCAGCTCTTCTCCAGTATTTGCCTCACAGCCTTGACAGGACTAGAAGCAGCAGTTTGGGCTCACCACACCGGCACTTGGTGGACTTTTCCATCAGGCTGCGGTGGGACTTCATTCCCCAGCCTCCTATCTGTTTTGTGGGTGAGTCCCTGATGCGCTCCAAAAGCGTGAACGTTCTCCCACAGCAGGGGATTTGGAGCAGCAGTTTGAGCTCAGTACACCTGGTACTTGGTGAACTTTGCCATCAGGCTTGGGTAAGGCTTCATCCCCCAGCCTCTCATCTGTTTTGTGGGTGGGCCCTTGATGCGCTCCAAAATTGTGAACATTCTCCTGCAGTGCAGAAAGCACATAGGACGTGTCCTGGCTTGCGCCTGGGTGAAGACCAGGCCAAGACGGGCCTGTCTTAGCCCATTATAGCCTGACAGAGACCGGGATGGACCGGGATGGTGGACCAGGATGGGCCCACCCTTTTGGCAGTGGTTTCTGACCTTCTTGAACTTGATGATCCTCTAATGGATTCCATGGACCTATGACCAATTGGTGGGTGATGTTCTTTTGTAGTGCTCTTTGATTCTCTTTGTGATATTTTCTTTTATCGTCCCCACTGCCTAGCGGTTTTATTGTGAAGTCATGGGAAAAAGAGAAGCAAACCTGTCAAATAATTCAGATCCCCAACAAAACCATCCATGTACAAGAGGCAAACCTGTCAAATAATTCAGATCACTTACAAAAACATCTATGTACAATCACTGACAGTTTTTTGGTTAGGGCAGAGGACATTGTGGCCAATGAGATAAAGTTAGTGGAGCACAGCCTTTCTTTGACTGTGAATATACAGGCTATTCTCCTGATGGCAGGTTTAACTACAAGAAGTATAGCTTTAGGTTCACAGGTCTAGCCCTCCTAATTTCGTAGCAGGGCAATCCACAAAGGAGTATGAACTCACCTACATTAAATTCTCAAGAAGGGCTGGGTTTTGTTAGGGATCTTGCTCCAAGTACATGCCCCTCGAACCCTCTGAATGTAGGCCCATTGCCAAAACACAGAAAAAAGTGTGAACATTCAAGCAGAATAAGCCGAACCCTGCTGGTACATTTGATACTACACCAGTCCCTGCCTCTTCTAATTCTTGGGCCACCATAAAATCCCTCTTAAGCAAGCTTCTGGACCCAAATTGCGCCCTGGTTATGATTGTCTTGCTGCCATAGAGTCTGCTACAAATAACATTGTCAAATCAAGGGGGAGTCCTAATAGAGTGGAGGGGCCAGCTCAGACCCCAGTAAATCATGCCTTGTCTTTACCGCAGATTCCCAATCCTTCGTTCCCTAAAACAGTTATATTATCAAGCTGAGCCCCCGTGAGTAATACAAATGTGGATACATGTAAAGGTGTAGGAGTTTTTAATTTAGCGGTTCGCAGGGCACAGAAGGGGTGGGGCAGTGTGAAGAGGGGGGAGGAATAAAAATGAACTTAAGAAGAAAAAAAAACACTTACCTCTTCCGTTGCGTCGCTCCTCTCCTCTGCTGCACGCAGACACAGGCTCCCACCCTGCCCTGCGGCCAGTCCTGATGCTGCTCTGAGCCAGGGCGCTCCCAGGTAGACTGGGAGCCTGTGCAGCATCTCTCCAGCCCAGCAACTGTGTTGCTGGGCTGGAGAGAGCGCTGTGCACTTATGTGTTTGGCCGGCCCGAGACAACTGACCAAACATACATGCGCAGTGAGGGGGAGTGCTGTGCACTCTTTCCTCAGTGCACGTCACCCACATGGCCCGCCCCTTTCAAAGAAAAGGATAATAAATATAGTTTATTATCCTTTTCTTTGAAAGGTTTTGCAGCTGCCGTTGCTGCCTAATGGAGGAGCCGCCCCTGGTTAGCCCCTTTACCGAATGCACAATTATGCCCGGTACATATTGTAACTCAAGAGGCTGTGTCATTGGTCCCTGTACCAGCTTCTGCATGTGTCAGTGGAGCGGGGAGTGAGGGGAGCTCTGTTAAAGCAATTGAACCACCTGTTATTGATCTCCCCCCAGCCTCATGCCCATATGTTGTTATTTTAGGTAATATTCACAGGCTGTGTGCAGGTTCTTCCGAAAGGATTTGATCACTTAGAAAAGAGGTTTCATTGTGGCTGAAGAACACAGTGCCTTGTCATTGGGATCTGAGCAAAGCGATCCTCTTTGTTCAGTGAGTGAGCGGAATTGGACCATTACAAAGGGGTTACCCAGGTGACACAGATTTTTACATTTTCGTAGACCCAAAACAGCTGAAGATCCCCCCCTTACAATCTAGTGATGGTAAGACCAAACTAAGCGCTGTGAAAATACTCCCTCTAGGATATTTGTATAGACATTTGGATCAGATGGCATTATTGGTTAACTGGGCAAGCTATTCTCGTAACAGTTCTCTACCAAATTGACCTGTACCCTTGAGGAACAGGTAAATGGCCCCATCAGATATGGATGAAATGGACTGACTGCAAACAAGGGAAGGAAATTGGATCTCATCTCATATTAACCAGAGGGTAATATCCCTTGATTCTGACATTGGGCTTGTTCGAAATCTACACTGTCTAAGTACGGTTGAGTCCAATAACAATAAAGGTATCCGTTTTCTTTCTTGGAACATAGCATGGACAAGACAAACTTCAAAATGAGGACTGGCTATCTGTGGTTCGGAATTTTTATACAGTATTGTATTTTGTCAGGAGACCTGGGCTTTTGAAGATATTGCCATGAACGGCTTTAAATTCTTTTGTAAGAACGCTGTCCCATCTGTTGCTGGTCGAGGGAAGGGGGGCTTGACCACTTTTGTGTCAACAATTTGGAAGTCCAATTTATTGTATCCAGACTCTGCTTTTTAAATTATGTCAATATACTTTTAATCAATTTTTATTTTTATTTTTTTTCACTACACAACCAATACATGAAGTAGAAGAGCTGAGCAGGGAACTTTCAGTTTCTTGAAAAGAGTAATGCACATGCATTTGTTATATGGGTAGGCGATTTAAATATTTCTAAATGCCCTTTTGAAGAGGATCGAGTATGTGGTTTTACTAACATACAAGATGGCAATTTGGACCATTTAATTCACTCACTATATGGTGATGCACTAAACAAATCGAGCTTAACATTCAATTTAACCTTCTCCTATGATTACTATGGGAGTAAGAAGGACACTCCGCATACTTTTACAGGCAAAGATAAGAGCAATACACTTGATTTTGTGCTGCTATCACTGGAACTGTCTCAGTTTCTCGAAGATTACGAGGTACTTCCTCCTCCTTTCAGTGATCATAATCCCTTATGTTTGAGATTTCAGCAAATGTGGCCCACCAAAAGATCTACTAAGAATTCCTGCCCCATTAATTATACGGTAAACATGGGAGTGCGCTTAAAGTGGGGCACTATTGATCCAAACACGTTTTTCATCACTTTGGTCAATATCCATCGCAAAGAGTATTTGAGCTGCCTCTCCTGTGCAGACGGAAACTCTGAGTGATTTCCAGACACTTCCAAATGCCGTATCGAGTAGGCTTATTTAAAATAAACCCTTTAGAAAGAGGCTGGGCTGCCCATGGTTTAGCCATGAGTGCACTTCAGCTTTAAAAGTTTTGAAAACAGTAACAAATACCAGCCTGTGTAATATCAGTAATGTTAAGGCCACCAGTCTAAACTATAAACATGTCCTCCAACAGAGAAAGGATGATATTAGGAGAGCCCGGGAGGACCTTTCAAAAGCAACTATGCTTTGGGAAACAGTTAATTGTCCCTTTTTTCAGTCAATCAGTAGAGGTGGTTTGCCATGTTCCAGCTCAGGAATGGTGGACCATTTTAATTTTATTTTTGATTTGGATGTTCAGTAGGAAAGTATCAGTATTGAAAATAAGCTTGGCTCGTGCACCGGAGGAAGCCTGGACAGAGGAGCTTATTGACTTACCATCAGTAACAGAAGCCGTTACAAGAGCTAAGAATGGGAAGGCCCCTGGCCCTGACAGGTTCCAGAGCGACTTGTTCAAATTATATGTAGCACTTTGGGCCCCTCTGTTTACCAGTGTCTTGAGGGCGGCAGCGAAGTGCCACTCGATCGCCTCATGGAGCGAATCCGTAATTGTTCCCATTTTTAAAAAGGGTGATCATAGTTCTACCAAGTGCTACTGACCAGTTTCATTGATCGATTAAATAGCAAAGACCTTAGGTCGTGTCAGATTGAGAAGATTAAAATCGTAGGCAAAGGACAACTCCCTTTTTAGTCCTTTACAATATGGGTTTTGCCCAGGTACAGTAGAGCAAGCCCTAAACCTTATACTCATAAAAGGTAAATATGTTAGTGCCAGGAGAGGGGTTTTGCATAAGGCCTTTATGGACCTCTCCTGTTCTTTTGATCTTGTGGATAGGAAAATGTTGTGGGATCTGATGAGCCAGGCCTGTATTGAGCCCCCTCTATTGATCTTAATTAGGAGTCTACATCGAGACTATTCAACAATGGTGCGGTATGATTGTTGTAGTGACTGTACCAAGCCAATAAGGGTGACTAGGGGAGTCAGGCAGGGCTGTATTTTAGCCCCCTTTCTTTCCCTTGTTTATTTAAACTCACTGGAAACAGCACTAAAGTCCTGTAGTGAAGATGCTCCTAGGATATACACTCAGGTAGTTCCTGTGCTGCTTTACACAGATGATGCGGTTCTTTTAGCGTGCATGGCTAATGGGCTTCAAAAGCTTTTAAATGTGTTAAGTTGTTGTAGGTCTGATTTGAGGCTAATAGTAAATTAACAAAAATATTTTACAATGTCATGTGGCCCCAGAAATACCAAATTAAAAATGTTTTTTATTGAAGGGAGTCCTGTAGAAAAAGTTAATCAACTACTTAGGCATCTTATTAGATGTAAATGGGCATTGGGATAGGATCCTGGCTAGCAGGGCACATAAAATGGAGGTTATGGCTAATACCATCTTTAGGTATGGAAAAAGGCTGGGGCAAAAGCCGGTCCGGGAGCTGTTCAATTGAACAAAAGTAAATGGCTAGCGGTGGGCATATACGGAGCAGGAGTCTGTGGTCAGGTAGGTGTGGGGAAACACCAGGCAGCTGAAAACAGTTTTTTGTGCAACCTCTTGGCTGTCCCTAGAACTACAGTATGTTTTATCACACACACAGAAGTGGGCCCGAAGTTTATAGATGACCAAATCAATATTGTACCTCTCTTCTTATGGCTAAAAATATGGAATACACCGAACACCACTTTCTCCGGGCAGTCTCCTTCCTCCACTGAAATTTTCATAGCTGTTCTATTATTGCTGCTAATAAACTGAGAAAATGTTATGCCTTTTAAGTGTTCGAATGCAAGCTTGGCTGATCTCTTTTTGTGTTTTTAGGGAATTGCTGATTGACTGTTTGTTATCATATTTCTGTGTATTTTTTTTTATGTGCTTGTATGGTCAAAACAATTGGCTGAATAAAGATTCTTTTGACTGGCCTCACAGCCTTGGATTTGTTGTTAAATGTTGTAATAAATCTTATGGCAACTTTCTCACTATCATTTGTATTAGTTCTCTTGGAGACAACGAGTTCCTGTCTGGTGGTCAGGCTAACTTTCTCCACAGCCCTTTGAGGTACAGAGTCAGAGTAATCCCTTGCCTTAAATATTCTTATAAGGGTTTAATTTTACTGACGAAATCCTTCCTCTGTACTGCAATTACGACCAGCAAATAGTAGCTCACCAGTTACATTTTTGACAAACATGATGAAGTGCTCATTTTCTTTGCAGCATGGGGATTGTGGACTTTGATACACATACATATGTGTGTGTATGTGTGTGTGTATGTGTGTGTGTACAGTATATATATATATATATATATATATATATCCAAATCTTTGGTGGTTGCCAGTAGGTACCTATAGTTAGGAACTAGAGAAAGTTTTTTTTTACTTGCCTATATGTTTGACACCCTTTGATGAATCTTCACAAAATTTTCCAAAAACAGTGTCAAGTTGGGTCTTGTGTGCATGGAAAATTTCGGGATGATCTGTCAAGCAGGAGCCAGGAAAAAGAGGGAGTCAAAAAAGGGTGTTTCCCATGCTAATTCCTATAGACTCTTTAGACACGCCTGCAGCCCGAATCACTAGACGGAATTACACCAAATTTGGCAAAAGGTAGCTTTTGGTCCACAGATCACACTTTTTTATTTGGTGTAAATCTGTTCAGTAGTTTTTGAGATATTAAAGGGAAAGGACATTTGTATATCTAGGGCCGCAGATGCAGAGAGATCTCCTGCTAAGATCTGATTGGCGGCCAACACTTCAAACAAGAAGTGTTGGCAGTCATTTGGGGACTCGGCTGAAGACGAGTCCCAAAAAAATGCATAAAAAAGAAAAGGGGGCATGGGGTACATATATCATTTTATATCCCCCTGGAACCATCTGTCAAAGGCTTAAGAAGTATTATGTTTGTTTAAATCACAGTGAAATTCGCAGCTGGATCTGCAGATTTTGCAGAGATTAAAAAAATAAAAATGCAGTCTCCCGCATTTCTCTGTTATTTTGCACCTCTGGGGAGCATCATCTCTCCGGGGCTATATGCAAAAAATATGCAGGGGGATTGCATGGTTCCCTGCGCCCCAGGGACAACCACTTCCCCGGGGCAATATATTTAGAAAATAGTGAGAGGGTTTTGCTGTACGCACGGGGGACTGCCACCTTCTCAGGGCTACAAAATTATTTTAGGAGGGAGTTTATCGTGGACCCCTGGCCCCAGGGACCACTCCCTTGCTGGGACAAATAGAATAAAAGGTATGAGATAACTCTAACTGAAACAGGTGCTTTTTTATGTGTTGTATGTTCAAAATGTGAGCCTAACTATAATGTGCCTGTAACCTTTGTTTTTTTAAGTGAATTTCACTATTTTCTTAAATTCTATTTCCTAACTGTAACATCCCTGTAACCTTTAGCTTTTTCAGTGAATTTCAATGTTTTTTAACATAAATGAATTTTAATTACTGTATGTTAATTCAACCACTGCCAACTGTGGCCAACCCTCTATATAATCACACAACCCTGCTTCACGCTCAGCCTTTGGCTGTGCACGATGCAGGGTTGGTTCTGAGCAGCAAATGACAAGAAAGAACCCACTCTTCACAGTCACCACATGAGATATTGTGCTCAAAGAAGGCAAGGATGCAAACACCTCCATCAAGGTTTACAAGGTGAAAATACAGAGAAAACACACTTGCTTTGCCTTGGCTATGCGCACAAAGTTAGGCTGATTAGTACTTTACAGAAGTGGAGCTTCAACGTGGACACCTGCTTTGTTTCACAGGTCATGTTACAGAAATGAAACCTCAGCGGTTCTGTAAAATGGCCATCGTACCACAATGAATCCTGTGTTTTTATCCATGAAGAAGCCACCGTTCTGTGCAAAATGTCTACCAAAATTGACGACTTTCTACTGGCTAATTAGTGAGTGCTACCTCCTTGGGTAGATGTATAGTGTATCTCCTACACTGCAACTGTGTAACAGACAGAGATGAAATGGCTATGGGGATAGTGGGGGAGCTTCAAAGGCACCCGCAGTTCAAGCTTGTTCTCAAACTCCTGGCGGAGCCGGCAATACTCCAGCAAACAGGGGGTGCTTTAAAAAGCAGCTCGCTGCTTGCAGGAGTAATGGTTTCATCTATTTCCCTACATACATATTTGTGTGCAGGAAAATAGATAAAAACTCAGCTTTCTACCAGTGGGAGCAGTCAGCTCCCACCAAGCAAAAGTAAACAGCTACTTCCTGAGGGCGGGCACCTCAGTAGGTAGCAGGAACTGGCCCTGGGAGCTGACGGTTCCCAAGGCCATTTATGGCAGGCCCCCTGCGGTAATTTCTATGCATTTGTTCCAGTGGAGGTGGTGCTCCCGCAAACATTATTGGACTTTGCCCTGGGGAGTTGGTGGTCCCCAGAGCCTAGGGGGGCTGCAAGCCCCCTGCACACTATAAAGCACTTTGCCCTGGGGAAGTGGAGATCCCTGGGGCTCTGGGGTCTGGGGGGGGGGGGGGTTACTGGCCTCCACATCTATTTAACAACTTTTGCCCTGGGGAGGTGGCAGTCCCGAAGCACAGGTGGGCACATCTGCATAAATAATTTGTAGTGGCCCGGGGAGCTGGCGGTCCCCAGGGTGCGGGGGGTACCATGCGGTTACCCCTCATAGATTTTATACAATGCCCCGGGGAGGTGGCGGTCCCTGGGGCTTTGATAACCCCTAGGAGAGGGGCCCCATGTGCCCCACTCCTATTTTTCTACAATGCCCCTGGGACCTGGCCCACCCTTCCTTTTTAATTTAAACAATCACACCAAAGTTCGACAATATTTGTGATTTTTGATGCATTTAAAAAAAATGCATTTTAGCCCTGGGGGGTACCTGGGGCATCCCTGCACCAAGGCTAGGGGGGTAGAGTACTGGTACCTTGCACCCTTTTCTTTTTTTCTTTTTTTTTGACCAAGCTAAAGCCTAGTCTTAAAATGGCTACCAACACTTCATGGTTGAAGTGTTGGCGGCCAATCATATATCTGCATGAGATTGTCTGTATTCGCGAAGTCTGCGTGACCCTATGCATACAAATTTGGATTTCCTTTAATTTCTCCTAAATTGGTGAACGGATTTGCACCAAATTCCAAAAAGCACTCTTTCTGTACCAATAATTACCTTCCTTCCAAATTTGCTTTAATTCCAACCACCCCCTTTTTTCTTGGCCCCGATTGACAGATCACCTCGAAACTTTCTATGCACAACAGGATTCTAGGGAGCACTTTTTCTGAAAACATTTGTGCAGGTTCGTCATTTGGTGCCAAGGATATAGGCAAGTCAAAAAATGCTTTTTCAATGGAAACTATGAGGGTCGAGCATTCTGACCGCGGCGGTTCAGCCGCGGTCAGAAGTGGAAAGTCAGCGGTCTCCCGCCGACTTTCCGCTGCTCGTGTGAATCCTCCATGGCTGCGGAGCGCGCTCCGCAGCCATGAGGATTCCGACCCCCCCTACCGCCATCCTGTTCATGGCGGGAAAGGCGCCATGAACAGGATGGCGGTAGGGGGGGTCGCGGGGCCCCTGGGGGCCCCTGCCGTGCCCATGCCAATGGCATGGGCACGGCAGGGGCCCCCGTAAGAGGGCCCCGCAAAGTATTTCAGTGTCTGCCTTGCAGACACTGAAATACGCGACGGGTGCCACTGCACCCGTCGCACCTTCCCACTCCGCCGGCTCGATTACGAGCCGGCATCCTCGTGGGAAGGTCGTTTTCCCCTGGGCTGGCGGGCGGTTTTTCAGCAACCGCCCGCCAGCCCAGGGGAAAACTTGTAATACCCGCCGCGGTCTTTTGACCGCGGCGCGGTATTTCGGAGGGGGGAATTCTGGCGGGCGGCCTCCGCCACCCGCCAACATTGGAATGACCCCCTATGTCCTAACTATAACTACCCAATGGCGACCGACAGTAGGTTTTATATATATATATATATATATATATATATATATATATATATATATATATAAATCTTCAACAGATGGGCTGATGGCCATCTGACGGCTGCACTGTTTCCGTAGGTTAGATCCCAGTTATCAAAACAAATTCATATCCAGCGAGCTCGAATTCAGTTCATTAGTTTATTTCTTTATGCAGGTAACACAGAGTCCTGAAATCTGATGTCAACGCGTTTCAGCAAAACGCCTTCTATATATATATATGTATTACATAGTGCCAGTCACCACTAGGTAGTTATAGTTAAGACCTAGTTTCTGTATAAAAAGTGTTTTTTTACTTGCCAATATCTATGGCACTGCATGACGAATCTTCAAAAAACTTTCAAAACAAATTGGCTGACAATACTTCAACAACGAAGCCGTTGAAGTGTTGTCAGCCATCTTGGGACTCAGCTGAAGCCGAGTCCCACAAAAAAAAAAAACTACAAAAGGGCCCAGAGTACGAACACCCTGACCCCTTAGCTCTGGTGGTGGGGTCCCAAAGGGACCCCCACCCCAGAGCTAAAAAACATTCTTAAATATTTTTACAGTGAATTTGCGATGTTGCTTTCTTATGCAGTAAAAATTAAACAAAAAAGGGGGGGTCAGATCCTGGGGGCACTTTTTTCTTTTTAATAGAGGTGGCTCCTGCCCCCCCCCCCACAGCCCTGGGGACCACCACCTCCCTGTGGCGAATTTTAAAATATGAGCGGGCGAGTGGCCACCCTGCACCCCAGGGACCAATTCCACCCATGGCAAAAAATTTTTTTCATATGTGGGGAAGGCCCGATGGCCTCCTTCACAGCCCTGGGGAACACCACCACTCCGGGGCTAATCATACGTTGGAGGGCTGCCCCCCTCATGAAGACACTGATGGCACTGGGGACCACCACCCCCCAGGGCTGGCTCCTGCTATGTCCCAGGGTGCCCACCCCTTTGGCATAACTGTTTGCTGTGGCTTGGCAGCTGCTTTGCAGTTTGGCAGCTGCAAACAATTTGGTTTTTGACAATGGGACCTGTCTGATAGGCCCGCTGTCAAAACTGGGACCTTTCATCACTGTCCCCTGCATGTAGAGAACAGAGATGAAAGGTTTGCTTCAGCAAGCATGGAACTACTATTAAAGCAGCTCCATGGTTGTTGAAGCAATGGCACCACGAGGGAAGCTTTGAGACATCCCCTGCGGTCCCAGATAGCCTGCAAAGGGCTTGTTTTCAAATATTAAAAAAAATACATGTAGAGACTGTGAGGAGCTCTTGAGGGCTCCCCCATGGTCCCAGATAGCCCATAAAGGGCTGAAAAAACTGGGCGTAAAAACAAATCTAATATCTCAGCATGAAGGTCATGGACCTTCACACTGAGCACTGAGGGTTCAAATCTAGCTAAACTTGTTTCCCTCTTTTCTTTTAAACTAAAAATGTTTAAATATAAAATAAAAGATAATTTTATTTTGTAAAATAAGAAATATATTTTTCTTTTTAAATTAAACAGAAATATGTCATTCTAAGTATATCACTCTGTCACAGGACTAATCCAACCTCCCTTCCCTCCTCATTTTTCTCTTTCATTTAGAAGAACAGCACCTCCATTTGGTTATTGATGATACCTGGAAGCATAGGTGCTGGACCTTCAATAACTCCCTGTCCCTCTGATTGAATATATAGATAATTATAGCTAGACCTATGTTTCCATAGAATAATTTGGTCCAGCAAAAGTGGAAGTAGGCAAGGGAGGAGCCCTGTCAATGAGCAATGAAAGACGTCCCTGATCTGTAGTAACGGCTGGTTTGCTGAACTGCTAAAATATGCATGCAGCTCTCCCGATTCATTGTCTCCTGACACGCATCACCACAGGAATTCGGTCCTTAGACGCACACAAAGCTCTGCCTCAGTCTTCGTATGGAAACCTCAGTTTGTGCACCAGAAGCAGCTCTGCCAAAGCACTTCAGTCCAAATCTGCAACACAATCTGCTTTTCAACAGCAGGTCCCAAACTTAGCTGTGGCCATACATCTCAAAGCTGACTCACATCAACTCCTGATATTCTAATACCTCAGAACTATAGAGCAATCTGCCAGAGCATCCACTTGCCATCAGGGGCATGGCTATCATCTCTTCAGTAGTTACATGAGGACCTCTAGCTTGGCTGGTGCTGATCTGCCAGCTTCCCAAGAGGATTGCCATCCACACCACAGTCTGATTCCTGACACTCTCTTAAGGTGTGGTGCTGGAGCTAATCCCTTAGATTGGGCCAGGCAGAGGGTAACAAACGCTATGCTCTCAGAATAGACAGAGGGTTAAGTAGGAAAATCTAGTACATCTAGAACCACCCACATCACGGTTGGATTGTTTACCTTCTTTACCATGTTCGTAACGCTGATTACCTTGCTTTGTGTCATCTGTCTAATTATTGCAGTCAATCTTTATATGCTACATTTCACTTGTTTCAATAAACGTATTGAAAACTTAGTTCACGACTTTTTGCCTCTCCTTGACATGTATAAGTAATAGTGTGAAAGGGGTATGATCTGTTTGCACAGCTTCCCTGGGAAGTCTGTGTGTCATGTTAAGGTTGCCATAGTCACCTTTTACCTTGGCGAGTTTGAAGGTTAGGGATGAGGCACTGTGAGCTAGCCAGGACTTAGACCAGCAGTTACTAACTGCATGGATAGACTCAGTCCACCACGCACTACCATTCTGACATCCTAAACACGCAGCCCTATCACCAAAGTAGGAACCACATAACAGTAGGTGCAGTGTCACTTGTTCAAAGGCGTGACAATCCCACCCCACCACAATTTCGATTGTCTCCTACAACTCAACAGTGGTGCAGGGGCAGTGACACAGAAATTGTGTTTTAGGTACTGGTGCTAGAAAAAGAAATTGGCAATGCATCCAGTGATTGGAAATTAAAAGTCAACTAGAATTTGGAAGCAGTGGCCCCTAGCCTTCCTGGGCCCAGTGCCACTGCATCTGCTGCACTTCTGTTTACATTACCACACATGGTACCGCTGCCTTGCCATTAGGAGCGCATTACTCGGACCACACAGATCTCTCAGTGCTTGGCAGGCCTTCAGCCATTTCCTAATCTAGCAGTGTCCTGGGATGCAAATGCTGCTCCTTATCTTAAACAGCAGTGACTCAACTGTCAACGACAAACACTCTGTCAGGGATAGCAGCTAACAGGTCTATTATGTTGAAAGTATAAAAAATGCACATAATAATGCAACAAGTGCTCTTGGGGGTGGGAGGGTCTGCACAGAGTGGCACTGGGAGCGCACTTTAAAAGATGAACTTGCCCAACATACTCACATGTATGATACACTTCTGTTGCCGTTATTGATTTACTGTATTATGTAATGTGCTGTTATGCCACAATAAGGAAGTTTTGTAGCGCTTGTCTGTCATGATGCAGAAATCTGATAGGTGGCTCATATCATGGAACTAGCCAATGCCATAAGTAACCTGTCCTTCTTTTCAAACAGACACTTGAATGCATTTAGACAGCGGAAAGCAAGAGCTGAAACAAAGTGAGAGTTGAAACAAAGCGAGAGTTTAGTTCCGGGTCGCTTTCTGACTTGTCTGTTGTTTTGGGCAATCTACTGCTTTTTACCAGACTATTCCCATGATTTATGGCTTAATTTGGGGAGAGGGTGTGGCGTCATGGCTGGAGCTGCCAACTTTGGAACTGGGGAACCAGTTTCGAGTCTCAGCATCAGTTCAACATGCCGTGGGCAAATCACTTAGGCGGTCATTCTGACCGTGGCGGGCGGCAGTAGCCGCCCGCCATGCGGTCACCGCCATTTGGCCGCTCCGCGGTCAAAAGACCACGGAGGCCATTCTGGCTTTCCCGCTGGGCCGGCGGGCGCCCGCCAAAGGAGCGCCCGCCGGCCCAGCGGGAAAGGCCCTGCAACACAGAGGCCGGCTCTGAATGGAGCCGGCGGTGTTGCAGGGGTGCGACGGGTGCAGTTGCACCCGTAGCGATTTTCTCTGTCTGCTATGCAGACAGTGAAAATCATGCTGGGGCCCTGTTAGGTGGCCCCTGCACTGCCCATGCCAGTGGCATGGGCAGTGCAGGGGCCCCCATGGGCCCCACGACACCCGTTCCTGCCATCCTGTTCCTGGCGGTCAAAACCGCCAGAAACAGGCTGGCGGGAAGGGGGTCGGAATCCTCATGGCGGCGCTGCTTGCAGCGCCGCCATGGAGGTTCAGCCCTGCCAGGGGTATTCTGGCGGGAAACCGCCGGATCCCCTTTTCTGACCGCGGCTTTACCGCCAGGGTCAGAATGAGGGCCTTAATCTCTCCATGCTTCAAAAATTAAATTAAAAAAGAGCGTCTTTGTTTATTATAGATGGGGAATTAGCTTCCTGTGAAATAATAGTGACTAGTAACAGTGAGGCCCAATATTTCCTATTGGTTCATTCAACAACAAGCAACAGGCACAGATATGCTCAGCAGCAGAGAAAATAAACAAGCAAGGGGGCGGGAGTGGGAAGAAGCAGTATACCCTTAGGGAAGAGGATGGTAAAAAAAAAATCCTATCCGCTATGGCGGAGTACCCCCCTCCCCCGCCAGCAGCTGCAACACCTTTACAAGAAAAGGATTTTCTTGTAAAAAAGGGCAGGGGCCACAGGCAATGACAGGGACTGAGGGGGGGTGCACAGCACTGCCCCTCAGTGCGCATGTATGTTTGGCTGGCCATCTCGGGCTGGCCAAACACACATGCACCCTAGGCTATCTCCAACCGGCACTGTGTTGCCAGGTTGGAGACAGCAGGCAGAGACTTCCACTCTGCCTCAGAGCGCCCTGGTTGGGCGCTTCATCCAATCTTAATGCTGCTTTCATGCTGCCAGGATTGGATGCAGGGCAGGCTGGGAGCTTGTGCCTGCAGTGGAGGAGAGGAGCGGAAACGCGTGTAAGGTAAGTTTTTTTTTTGTAAATGTTTTTTTTTTTTTGCTCACCCTCTCTCGCCGCGTGGCGCATCGCCCTACCCATTTACCCTACCATGAGCCGCCACTGCCTGAGTCACATGGGGAGAGGTGGATGGACAGCAGAGGTAACCTAATTGATTGGGATCAATGTGTGCTTGGTTGATGCAACAAAGAAACATATGGTCTGACCAATTAGGGGGCAGCAAAAAAAAGAGACAATGAAGCCAACGAATGGTAAACGACCTAATTAAAACATAACTTTAACCTTTGGTTTCTTCAGTGAATATATACGTACATACACATATATATTACCTACTGGGGGTCACCAGTAGATAGTTATAGTTATAACCTAGTTTCCACAGAAAAAGCATTTTTTTGGCTTGCCTATATCTGTGGCACTGTTTGACAAATCTTCAAAAAAAAATCCCAAAAAAGTGTGCCCAAGAAACTTGTTGGGGATGGGATGTTTTGGGGTGATCCGTCAAACGGGGGTGAGAAAAAGGGTGGGGGGGGTTAAACAAAGTGCATTTCCCATAGGAGTTTTGAGCATGACTACCGCCTGAACCACTGGATGGAATTACACCAAATTTGGCAGAACTGTAACTTTTGGTACACATATTACGCTTTTTGTTCTTTGTTGTAAATCCGGTCAGCAGTAGTTTAAGAGAAATTAAAGTAATACCAAATGTGTATCGCTAGAGGCGCGAATATATATATATATATGCATATATATATATGTGTGTGTGTGTGTACATGTATATATGTAAATACTCCACTCTCTGACTCATTCCAGACCTTTCAGACACCAATAGACTCTCATATGTGCTTTCCAAATTCCTCTCTGTCTACCTGCTCATCCAACTAATAGGAGAACATGTTCACCATTCTTAATAACATCTCACATCATTCCTTTGCTTCTCCATTTCAAATAATCTCCCCCTATTCAAACTATTATAGCTAATACATGAAATCTTGAGAGCGCAAACCTAACTCAACTAATCCTACAAGGTAAAGGATGCCCATATTACTAATCTACTGGCAATAATCTCTAACCTTGGGTTCTGGAGTAGCATGCTACTCGCTGCAAGGCATTTGAGCACCTTTTCAGTGGTAGTAAGTGCAGAATAAATACAATTTACAATTACAAAAAATAAATTAAGTGGAACACAAATCTCTGTGCATTTAGCAGCCAAACAAGTTCTTTGTTGAGACTTCCTTTCGGGCTGAAGCTACCCCAAGGTAAAAAATAATGAATGCTGAATATAGGCCCTCCCACCGATGCTCAGGCACCTGCTTACTATTTATTTGTCAGTATCGCACTCCATCCCCCTACTCAAGGAAGGGTATTGAGGGTGACTTCAAAGAACAGAAAAGAATGAGGAGCGGCTATTGTATTTGTACCCCAGATGATAGTGGGAAACAATAACCTTTGCAACCTGATCTTCATCAGTGCTTTAAATCGGCGGATACTGTCAGGTACTGAAGTCCTGCATGTCTTTACTTTGAAAGAGCGAGTACCTGCATTTCTCAGCCCACTGCAACGCACTTAATGGGAGAATACCAGCAGTTCTCAGCAGCAAACAGGTACTGTGAACAGTGAGTACCAGCACATCTGTATTTCCATTTAAAACACCGTCTCCAATACATGTATGGTGGATATTTGGCTACAAGGGAGTATGAAATGTAACCATCCCACTCACACTGCCAATTTTTCGAAACATTGTACTTCTGAACTTCTTTGTGAACTACAAGAGTGCTTATGTAAGTCCAACTACTACTGTCTAATTATAAAAAATCACTGGCCCCGAAAAATAGGCAAAGCTTTATGCTGTGGAAGCTTGTTATGGGTTAGCAAGGCTCATATCTGATCACATTTTTGAATAGTAAACTTCATCATTTTTTACATTAATCTTTACAATAATCTACCCCTCTGCTACCAAAGAATCCAAGGTTAGAGATAATTGCTAGTAGATTAGTAATGAGAGCATCCTCTATCTTGTAGAATTAGTTGTGTTAGGTTTGCACTCTCAAGATGTCATGTATTTCATGTTTAGGGGCAGATTATAATGGCAACTGCCATGTATAGAGCATTTAAACTGGGAGCAAAGTAGTTACTACGGGCAGTAGTTTTACTCCCTGCACTAACACAGGAAAAAAGTACGATAAGTACCACTGTGTGTGTTAGAAATGGGGTCTTTGGTTGGCAGTCTGTCCAAGCACGGACCCTCTCTCTAGTCAGGTTAAAAGAAAATCATCCTCAGCTAACCCCTGCTTACCTTCTTGGTAGCTTGGCATGAGCAGAAGGCTTAATTTCAGAGTACTAGGAGTAAAGTATTTGTACCAACACACACAGTAACTCAATGAAAACATTACAAAATGACACCACGCAGGTTTAGAAAAATAGGAAATATTTATTTAAACAAAACAAGACCAAAACGACAAAAATCCACAATACACAAGTCAAGGTATCAATTAAAAAGCAAAAAGAGTCTTCATGTAGTTTTAAACACACACTAAGGGGGTTATTACAACTTTGGAGGAGGTGTTAATCCGTCCCAAAAGTGGCGGTAAAGTGACGGATATACCACCAGCCGTATTACAAGTTCCATAGGATATAATGGACACGTAATATGGCTGGTGGTATATCCGTCACTTTACCGTCACTTTTGGGACGGATTAACACCTCCTCCAAAGTTGTAATAACCCCATAACACTGTTAGTGTGAAAATGTACCTTGGGTGCGTCAAAAATAACCCCACACGGGCGAGTGTGCACCAAAAATGGCTTGCGATGCGTCGATTTCAATCACGAGCGAGACCTGGTGTTGTTTCTCCTTTTGTCGGGTCGGGTGCGTCATTTCTTCTCTTCGAGGAGAGCGATGCATCGATTCGGTCAGCACCCTCGGGTCCGGGCAGGCCTTGTTTTGTTTTTACACACCCAGCTGCACGATGATCCAAAAACCACGCAGCGTGGGGTGCGATCTCCTAGCCTTCGTCAGCGTTGCTGCACATCGTTTCTCCAGCTCTGTGCGTCGATTCTTCGGTCGCGTTGCAGACGAGTGTCGATTTTCAGCTGCGAAGCCAGCGGCGCCTCGATTTTTCAGCTGCAGATCGGAGTCACGCCGATCTTACCCCGCACGGCGTTCTGTGCGTGGATTTCTTCCTCTTAGGCTGCCAGCTTCTCCTTTCAGGGTCCCTGGAACTAGATGGGCACCACTTGGCAGAGTAGGAGTCTCCCCCAAGACTCATGTGCTGGCAGAGAGAAGTCTTTGCTGTCCCTGAGACATCAAACAACAGGAGGCAAGCTCTAAATCAAGCCCTTGGAGATCTTCACAAGCAGGAAGGCACACAAAGTCCAGTCTTTGCCCTCTTACTCTGGCAGAAGCAGCAACTGCAGGATAGCTCCACAAAACACAGTAACAGGCAGTGCAGCTCTTGTTCCTCAGCTCTCCAGCTCTTCTCCAGACAGATGTTCCTCTTGTTTTCCAGAAGTGTTCTAAAGTCTGTGGTTTTGGATGCCCTTCTTATATCCAATTTCTCCTTTGAAGGAGGCCTACTTCAAAGCAAAGTCTCTCTTGAATGTGAAATCCTGCCTTGCCCAGGCCAGGCCCCAGACACTCACCAGGGGGTTGGAGACTGCATTGTGAGTGTGAGTGGCCACTCCTCCCCTCCCTCCTAGCACAGATGGCTCATCAGGAAATGCAGACTACACCCCAGCTGCCTCTGTGTCACTGTCTAGTGTAAGGTGCAACCAGCCCAACTGTCAAACTGACCCAGACAGGGAATCAACAAACAGGCAGAGTCTTAGAAATGGTATAAGCAAGAAAATGCTCACTTTCTAAAAGTGGCATTTTCAAACATACAATCTCAAAATCAACTTTACTAAAAGATGTATTTTTAAATTGTGAGCTCAGAGACCCCAAACTCCATATGTCCATCCGCTCCTAAAGGTAATCTACACTTTAATCATATTTAAAGGTAGCCTCCATGTTAACCTATGAGAGGGACAGGCCTTGCAACAATGAAAAACACATTTAGTAATATTTCACTGTTAGGACATATAAAACACATTACTATATGTCCTATCTTAAACATACACTGCACCCTGCACTTGGGGCTACCTAGGGCCTCCCTTAAGGGGGTTATACATGTAAGAAAAGGGAAGGTTTAGATGTTTAGGCCTGGCAAGTGGGTACACTTGCCAAGTCGAAGTTACAGTTAACACTGCACACACAGACACTGCAGTGGCAGGTCTGAGACATGATTACAGAGCTACTTATGTGGGTGGCACAAATAGTGCTGCAGACCAACTAGTAGTATTTGATTTACAGGCCCTGGGCACCTCTAGTGCACTGTACTAGGGACTTACTAATAAATCAGATATGCCAATCATGGATAAGCCAATTACATAAACATTTTGTAAAGGAGCACTTGCACTTTAGCACTGGTTAGCAGTGGTAAAGTGCCCAGAGTAACAAAAACAGCTAAATCAAAGTGCAGCACACATCAACAACCTGGGAAACAGAGGCAAAACGTTAAGGGAGACCACGCCAAGGATGAAAAGTCTAACAGTGTGGTACAATCCACTCTGTCAACTTAAGTAAAAGACAAGATTTTCCGCTGACAGTAGTTACCAAAGACTGTCAGAATCCACACATTCCTTTTTGTAATAAGGTCCATCAAAGTCTGGATTATTCTAGTGTGAGAGAATTTTTCTGTTTTGTTTATTTTTCCTGGATTAGGCTGCACCTTTCAAAATGCTAGCTGTTAGACCTGACATCCTTGGCGTGGCATTCCTCCAAACCTTTTTCCTTCACTCCTCCTGTTTTGCTGATTTTGTTTTAGTTGGTTTTAGGACTCTGTGCACTTTAACATTGCCAACCAGTTCTAAAGTGCTTGCACTCTCTCCTTCAAACATGGTAAAATTGGCCTACTCCTAATTGGCACATTTTGTTTACTTGTACGTCCCTAGTAACTGGTACTATATGTGCCTGCCCTAGGGCCCGTACAGTAAATGCTACCAGTACTAATGGGCCTGCCACACTCATTGTGCCATCCAACAAAGTAGCCTTTCAAAACATTTCTCAGGCCTGCCACGACCATTGCAACCTGGCAAAATAAACCTTTTGCCAGGTTTAAACCTCCCTTTTTAATATATATGTCTCCCCTAAGATAGGCCCTAAAGGCTCCTAGGGCAGGGTGCATTGTTTTTAAAAAAATTAGGTGGTGAGCAGATCAAATGAGTCTACTGAAGTAGTACTGTGTGATCATAGTGATGAAAGGGATGGATTTATGTGTGTGCCACAATTTATTGACCTTGAGAGAAAGCAAGAAGTAGTTGGACACTATGGATTAGGCTCTGTACTTATTTCTACTGCTGCAGCCAATTTGGTTGCCAAGTCCGGGATGATGCAGCTCTTATCTAGTTAGTACTTCGGAATGTACAGAGCACGCTTATACGGTTCAGTTTGGTGTTGACTATGATGCACACCAGGGAAGCATGAAATTCTTGGGCGTTATATGAAAGGGTTTTCATGATGTGATTGTGTCCCTTTTGTACACGCTTTGACTTGTAAGTTCATAAGTAGGTCACAGGTCATGGATTTTGGGAAGTTGAAAGGTACCTAAATAGAGGTCCACAGTCCTGGAGACATTCAGCTTCAGGTCACTTGTGCCTGCTAATAGTTGAAACAAGGAAGAGAAGGACTTGAAAGCATAAATGGGGGGGGGTATTTCCCCCATTGACTTGCATTAAAGAGGAAGCAATTTTAGATGGGATAAAGCAACATTATAGCTGTTTTTGGTATTAAAAATCTGAAGTCTGCAGGGTAGGCATACTTGTCAACGTACCTGAAGTGAAAGATGTCCCCATTATTTTACTTCTATTCACCCACCTGACAAACAAACACCCACATAGACATTAATTGGGTCAGCCGCTTTTCAAACTTTTATCACCATCCAAAGAATTGTTCATTCTCCATTCACCTTTATGGGGTCACCTTAAACTCTTAATTTTAACCACACTCTAAAGACAAGAGGTTGACAGTTATGCATGGTGGTGTACTGGCTGTGTAAGTATATAAAGTGAGGTTACGGCAGTAAAGTGTGGTCATGAGGAAGAACATGTGGATATAGAACAGTACAAGGGAGGGGACAGTCTTTGAAAGCTCTGCAGGAACCTTTTCGAGGATAAATAGAACAGGTTTGATATGTTGGAAGTGGTTGCTGAGGAAGGATGCAAAAAATCCAGGGAGGCCTGTAGCTCGTGAGTCTCCCTGTATTCTTTTGAGCACAGTGTTGTATGTGGCAATGCAGAAGAGCACAGAGGGGCACACGAGGGTTAAGGAGGTGGCCTCTCCGGACTTGCAGTGTCTGTCAGTAAGGTCTCCATCTCTCTGGGCATTCAGGGCATTTGTATTGATCTGTGCATCGAGTACCTTTTTACAGAGTTTTGCAAGTCTGCATGGCTTTAAGTGGGATGAAAAATGTGGGGGATCTCGAAAAGGAGAGTGGCCGAATAAGCATAACTTGGAATCCTGTCCAGAAGGCGTAAGCCTATGAAAAAAAAGGAGTTTAAAACAAGTGAACTAAACACCTGTTTCCCATTGCACGTCAGCTGACCAGTATTTTGGTGCCTCTCTGAGAGCCTTCTGTAATTGCATCAAGAAATATTGCACAATAATGGACATGCATCTAAAACAAGCCAGACATATTGGATTTGCAAAATGAGTAGCACAGTAGTTTTGTTATAAATAATTAGAATTCAAAATATTGTAATTTTGAAGATAAGAAACACTATGAAGGTCTGTAGAAGGAATAGTGGTTTTCCACGTGTCTGAGTCATTCCGGTTCTTCTCACCAATTTTCTCTGCAGCCTCTCACTCTAGTAGACACTCACACCCTTCCCTCCCATCATCTATCTGACATCCTTCTTCTGCATATCTCACACCCCATCTTTTTCCTCTTCAGCATCCTCCTTTCACCCTCTTCTGCACGTACTTTAGTGCATTTCCTTCACCACCCCTACATGCCATGTGCCCACTCTCCTGTAAGCACTGCATCTTCTTATAGTTTCATCCATTCATTATTTCTACATTCTACATTATTTCTACAACTGCATACCTCCTTCAAACACTTGCAAAAAATCACAGTTACAATGGCACACGTGACTGGTGCTCTCGACACTCTGCAGAGAGGCCAAGAATTGGATGAGAAAGTGTTCTAAACACCTTTATGATCCACTGACAAGCACTGCAAGACACTCGAACCACCTTTAGTCTAAACTCCAGAGGCCCCATTCATGGCCCATTATGATCACCTACTCACATCCTGAACTCACACAAACTCCTAGAAGCCACTCAGTTCAGAGTATAACTATGTGAATATAGGGCCCGATTTACCTGGAGGGGCCCTTCTCGCTCTACTTAATCCCACTGGTGCCTGGGGCGAGCTGGACCCCTGGTTCCCGTGTGCCTGGGACGAGACCAGCTCATCCTGCACCCGGCCCATGGGGGAGCGCTCCCCCCGTGGGCCTCCCTCCCACACACCCCAGTCGGGGATAGAATGGGAATCGCTAACCCTTCCACCCCTAATCACCCCATTTCCCCCCAGGGACGTCTGATGACGTCAGCATGCAAAACGCGCGTTGACCTCATCAGAGGTCACCTCGGATCATGCTTCCAGCGCGACACCCGGAAAAGAAATGCAAAAGCATTTCTCTTCTGACAGGGAGGTGGGGCGGGAGGGACATGAAAGGAAAGGAAAGACCTTTCCTTTCATGTCTCTCAAAGCATTTCTTCTGCCCGATCACGATGCGATCGGGCAGCAGCGATGCCCACTAGACACCAGGGATTTTTTTTTTGCATAGGTTTCAGTAAGGGGAAATATTTTTTTATGTGTGGGGAGTGACCCCCCCCAGACAAGAGTCGCTCCCGGGGGGGCCAAATTCTAGTTAGGCCATTTCTGCCCCCCCCCCCTTCATATAATTGGGCCAATCTGCCCCAGGGGTGGGCAGAAACCAGTGGACACCAGGGAATGTAATTTTTTTTATCAATACTTATGCATAAAGGGAGGGCCCAAGGGCCACTCTCAAGGGGGCCAAATTATTTTTAGGCCATTTCTGCCCCCGTCCTTAATATAATTAGGCCAATCCGCCCCTAGACACCAGGTTGTTGTTTTTTTTCATAGGTGGGGAGCGACCCCATAGGCAAGGGCCGCTCCCCAGGGGGCCAAATTATTTTTAGGCCATTTCTGCCACCTCTAGGGGCAGATCGGCCTAATATAATTAGGCCGATTTGCCCCCGGGGGGCAGAAACCACTAGACACCAGGGAATTTTTTTTTTTTTTAATACTTACCCCTAAGGGGAGCGGCCCCTTGGGCAAGGGCCGCTCCCCGGGGGGGGGCAAAATATTTTTAAGCCACTTCTGCTCCACCTGGAGGCAGATCGGCCTAATATAATTAGGCCGATCTGCCCCCAGGTGGGGCAGAAAACCCCTAGACACCAGGGATACATTTTTTTGTTTATTTATTTTTTTATATGTGGGGAGGAAACCCTTAGGCAAGAGTCGGTCCCCGGGGGGCCAAATTATTTTTTAGGCCATTTCTGCCCCCCTTGGAGGCAGATCAGCCTAATATAATTAAGCCGATCTACCCCCAACGGGCAGAAACCTCTAGACACCAGGGATATATATATTTTTTTTATTTACTTTATGTTTTTATGTATGGGGAGCGACCCCTTAGGCAAGGGTCGCTCACCTGGGGGGCAAATTATATTTAGGCCATTTCTGCCCCCCTTGATGGCAGATCGGCCTATTTTTGATAGGTCAATTTGCCCCCAAGGGGTGCAGAAACCACTAGACACCAGGGATTGGTGTGTGTGTGTGTTTTGTTTGGGGGGGCAGCCCCTTGGGCAAGGGTTGCTCCCCATAGGGGCACATTACTGTTGGCCATATCTGCCCCCCTTGGGGGCAGATCGGCCTATTTTTGGAAGGCCCATCTGCCCCCAAGTGGGGCAGAAAGCCCACCAGAGACCAGGTCAGTTTTTTTTTTTTTTTTCAAAAATAAGAGGGTGTGGAGATGGCCATACCCCCATCCCAAATAAATGGGGCCAAAGTTGTTCTGCCCACCAGTGGGCAGATTGGGCAATTACCCCCGATCCACACCCCGGGGGGGCAGAAAGTCTATTAGATGCCAGGGAATTAAAAAAAACAAAAAATAGTGGGGTGGTGGCTACCAACCAGTATGGGCCTGGTTATGCCCCAACTGAAGGGGGTAGCAGTCTTTCAGCTCTCTCTCGCACACTAAAACATCTTATCCCACGGCAAGCAAGAGTACATTGGATTATTTTAGGTTTTGGTTTTGCATTTGGGCCATGAGAGCTTGGTAACTCTCAAAATTGTCCCACTTGGAATGGTGAGGACTGCACTTTTTTGACTTTGGGACGCTGCCATGTTGAAAAATCCACAAGACCTAGACACATCTGAAAACTAAACATCTGGTTCCAGGGTGGTGTGCTTCACATGCACCCGCACCATTTTCTTACCCACAATGCCCTGCAAACCTCCAACTTTGCTGGAAATCACACATTTTTCCTACATTTTTGTGATAGAACCTTCCAGAATCTGCAGGAATCCACAAAATTCCTACCACCCAACATTGTCTCATCCATACCGATAAAAATTCTGCTGCACTTGTCAGCCTAAAAATGTTTTTTTTCAAACTGCCCTTTTGTACCCACTTTGGTTCCCCCTCAATTTCGACATGTTTTTGGCTCTTCCCTGTCACAGGCACTTTGCCCACTGTGACCAGCCGGGGCAAGGACGACACGAAGAAGTAGGGTTGGTTGATTTCTTTAGGTGTACTTTATTGGCTTTAGAAATATTTGGCGTAACAGATTTTCTTGTGCTGTTTCTCCTTTCAGTGTCCTTCTTCTGGCTTTTCACCTCTTCTCTGGTTTTCTTTCATGCAGGGCTCCCAGGAAGCGCATATGAGAAAAGAACAAGAGAAGGTACCGGTAAGTTTCTTTTATTTTATTTTCTGGCTCTTTTCTTTCCCTACCCTGCTTTTCTTTCTTCTTAGTCGTACTGTAAGACTTTTCTCTCCCTCTTGTTCTGATTTCTTTTTTTTCCTCCTTCTTTTCCTTTCACTGGCTCCACTTCTATCAATAGATGAACATTGCCATTTCACCCTCTCACTCCCTGGAAGCACTCTCTCTCGTTGCTTCCTTTTCTTATTTCTTCTCCTCTCCTGTCTCTTCTTTGTGTTACTTTGTGCCTGTCTGCCTTTATAACCTCAGTCGGGTTTCCCTCCTCTTTCTCCCTTTTTGTTTTCAACTGGTTCCCCTTTTAGCTGGTTTTTCTCTTCTTTTTCTTCTCTACTATTTGCAGGTACAGATGTAGCGTAGTTGACTCTGCCCTTTTCTTTTCCCTGAATGTTTGTATCTGTTTTCCCTCCCTTTTTTTTTTTTTCCCTGCCCGGTTTCCCCCTTTTCCTGTGCCTCTCCTTCACCTTTCCCCACCCAACCACCTTTGCTCCCCGAGTTTGTTCCCGAGACGCACCTGTGGTTGCCACTCTTCTCCTGAAGCATGGCCGGTAAACTCTCTTTACGCCTCCTGGGACGCCGGGGTCTTTGGTCCGCCATTCGACTCTTCTTCTCCTCTTGACTTTCGTTTCTCAACGCCTTCTCTTTCCGCGCTGCTGCTCCTCACTCCTCCGGTGCGCGACGCCCTCCTCCCGACCGCCAGCATTTTACCTTCTCTCCGTCCTGCGCAGCAGCTTCCTGGCTCCTACTCTGCTGCTGGAAGAGATTCCTGTTTTGCTGTCTCTGCGTGAGGAACCGGGGTATTCACAACAGCGCCAGCACAAGTCGGGTTTGTGAACGGGTCGCATTGTGCCAGCCCGTCACACCCACCTACACAAGTGAGGTATCATATTTACCGGGAGATTGAGGAAAACGTTGGGTGGTAGGAAATTTGTCCCGGTGCGGTGATCCCACACAGTAATGTGTTTAGCTAAATTTGAAGTTTGCTGAGAAATCTGGGTAAGAAAACATTGGGGGATCCACGCAAGTCACACCTCCTTGGACTCCCTTGGTGTCTAGTTTTCAGAAATGTCTGGGTTTGGTAGGTTTCCCTAGATGGCTGCTGAGCCCAGGACCAAAAACGCAGGTGCCCATCCCCCACCAAAAACAAGTCAAGTAGTTTTGTATTTGATAATTTTGATGTGTCCTGATAGTGTTTTGGGGCATTGCCTGTCGCGAGCACTAGTACAACCCACACAAGTGAGGTACCATTTTTATCGGGAGACTTGGGGAAATGCTGGGTGAAAGGAAACGTATGGCTTCTCTCAGATTCCAGAACTTTCTGTCACTGAAATGAGAGGAAAAATTGTTTTGGGCCAAATTTTGGGGTCTGCAAATGATTCTGGGTAACAGAACCTGGTGAGAGCCACACAAGTCACCCCATCTTAGATTCCCCTGGGTGTCTAGTTTTAAAAAATGCACAGGTTTGGTAGGTGTCCCTAGGTGACAGCTGAGCTAGAGGCCAAAATCCACAGCTAGGCACCTTGCAAAAAACAGCTCTGTTTTCTTTGGGAAAATGTGATGTGTCCACGTTGTGTTTTGGGGAATTTCCTGTTGCGGGCGCTATGCCTACCCACACAAGTGCGGTACAATTTTTATCGGGAGACTTGGGGGAACCCTGGGTGGAAGGAAATTTGTGGCTCCTCTCAGATTCCAGATCTTTTTGTCACCGACATGTGAGGAAAAAGTGTTTTTTTGGCCACTTTTTGAGGTTTGCAAAGGATTCTGGGTAACAGAACCTGGTGAGAGCCCCACAAGTCACCCCATTTTGGATTCCCCTAGGTGTCTAGTTTTCAAAAATGTGCAGGGTTGGTAGGTTTCCCCAGGTGTCGGCTGAGCTAGAGGCCAAAATCTATAGCTAGGCACTTTGTAAAAAACACGTCAGATTTCAATGTAAAAATGTGATGTGTCCATGTTGCGTTTCCTGTCGCGAGCATTAGGTCTACCCATGCAAGTGAGGTACCATTTTTATCGGGAGACTTGGGGGAACACAGAATAGCAAAGCAAGTGTCATTGCCCCTTGTCGTTCTCTACATTTTTTTCTTCCAAATGTAAGACAGTGTGTAAAAAAGAAGTCTATTTGAGAAATACCCTGTAATTCACATGCTAGTATGGGCACCCGCAATTCAGAGATGTGCAAATAACCACTGCTTCTCAACACCTTATAATGTGCCCATTTGGAAATACAAAGGTTTTCTTGATACCTATTTTAAACTCTTTATATTTCAGAAAATGAATTGCTGTATTCCCTGTATAGAATGAAAACCCATTGCAAGGTGCATCTCATTTATTGGCTCTGGGTACCTAGGGTTATTGATGAACCTACAAGCCCTATATATCCCCGCAACCAGAAGAGTCCAGCAGACGTAACAAAATATTGCTTTCAAAAATCTGACATTGCAGGAAAAAGTTTCAGAGTAATACGTGGAAAAAAATGGCTGTTTTCTTCACCTCAATTTCGATATTTTTTCTATTCAGCTGTTATTTTCTGTAGGAAACCCTTATAGGATCTACACAAATTACTCCTTCCTGAGTTCAGAATTTCATCTACTTTTCAGAAAGGCTTAGCTTTCACACCCATTTCTGTCACTAACTGGAAGGAGGCTGAAAGCACAAAAAATCGTAAAAATGGGGTATGTCCCAATAAAATGCCAAAATTGTGTTGAAAAAATGGGTTTTCTGATTCAAGTCTGCCTGTTCCTGAAAGCTGGGAAGATGGTGATTTTAGCACCGCAAACTCTTTGTTGATGCCATTTTCAGGGAAAAATCCACAAGCATTCTTCTGCAGCCCTTTTTACAATTTTTTTTTTTTAACTAAATTTTCTCTGTTCTTTGGCTAATTTGTTGGTCTCCTTTAGGGGAAGCTACAAACTCTGGATACCTCTAGAATCCCTAAGATGTTGGAAAAAAGGACGCAAATTTGGCGTGGGTTGCTTATGTGAACAAAAAGTTATGAGGGACTAAGCGCGAACTGCCCCAAATAGCCAAAAAAGGCCTGGCACCTGAGGGGGAAAAGGCCTGGCAGCGAAGGGTTAAAGATCTGTACGTCTAATGTTAAGTAGCTTTCTGATATAGCTTGTACAAGCAAAAATGACCCTTTTTGTTGTGTCAAGTTCGGTAATGAGCAATATTCAATGAGGCACGTCCAGTCTGTCTGTCAAACAAAAGTAATGGAACAGATGATTTACTCTTTCATCTAACTTTTATCATAAAATGTCATTTTGTCAGAAAATGACAATGTCCCTTTTTATTAATATTGTTTAACTCCGTTAATTTTTGTCTCCGTTCACGAAACACGACATTGCAGGCTCAGTAAGCAAAACAAAAAAAAAAAATGTCAAATATTAGCTGTTATGTTACAGCGTCTCCTAGTGACAAAATTAAAAAATTGCACATCGAACTTCTTTCTAATAGCACTAGAGGTCTTCTTAAACTCCCTCTCTCAAGTAAAGCAGGTGTGAGAAGGGTACCTAGTCCTTGTGTGTTTTTAATTTGCATTCCGAAAGTTGTCGTCTTTTACTGTTATTTACGTAGATGACGTTTACAGACATTAGCGTAATATTAATTATTAGCACACTTCCTTGAAAAAATGCTGAATCAACGTCTTCACGCAGAACCTTTGTGTCACGCAATTTGTTCGAAGTTTCTGCTAAGGAAAGAGGTGGAAGATATTGTGAGAGATCTGATTCCCCTGTCTCTGTGACGGAGAAATGCAAGAAGCAAGACAGGCCCGAACTAACCGGGAAAAGAAGGCGTGCACACACGCGTGACATGTCGAAAACGTATTTCACTTTTTAAAAAGGTGTGATTGTTCGATTTCATATTTTGATTAGTTTTACCAGTGGTAGGGTCTTGTAGTGAAAGTGAAATAAGATTAAATCCATTTTTATGCATCAGCTGCCTCGCGTGTTGATTGATATGAGTGGGTGTAGTGTGTTTCCTAAAGCGATAGTGCACTAAACGTGTGATCATCCATTCATGTATTGTCCAATTAAATGTTCAGTGTCCGATTGCATACAAATGATTACCTACTCTCATGGAAAGTTTGCTTCTAGAGCGGAGCCAACATAGCCAGGACTCCATTATTAAAATAATGCTCATGTACCTGCACACACATACACCAGACGCCTTGCACACACTTTGCAGAGGGTGTACAGTGCTATCCAAGGTTGCCTCAAAGGACAGCAAGGGGTTCCTCACTGTTATTGTGAGAGAGTGGTGGTGTAACAATTTTCAAAGTTAGGGTACTGACCAGCAGAAGCGTGGCCAATGTGTTAAGGGCCCTAGTGCAAGGAAGGAGATGGTTAGGGTACCCCACTGAACACATCTCGGAATATGTAGATCAATATTTACGACCATTGGTACAGAATCTTCCAGCAGACGAGATGTAAAATGTACTTAGAAAACTTGTGGATATTACTTGGTCAGTTGAACTTTCATTTGCCACCTAGGACGTTTGTTCTTCATATACAAATATGCCAAAGGACAAGGGTCTTATTGCATTACAAAACTTGTTATCTTCCAGGAGTGCAACATTCTTGGAAAATGTTAATATGCTGCTGAGATTTAGCTTAACTTATTTTGAATAACAAGAATATACTGTATAGTGAGCATTTGTACCTTCACTTACAAGGGGTGGCAATGGGTTCCAAATATTCTCCTTCCATTGGAAACCTAAACATGCGGTCCCCCAGATTCTACAGGACAGACTTGATACTGGGCTCGATTTATAGATGAGGTCATTATGATCTGGACAGGAAGTATGGACACCCTACTGAATATTATTTAGTATCTTAATGATCATACATACAACATTATATTCACACATAATTGTAACAAAACAAGTATTGAATTTTTGGATGTGGAAATCTATGTAGAAGGTGATAAGAGTGCCTCTGAGATATACAGAAAACCTATGGCATGTAACTCTGTGTTGCATGCCACTAGCACACATCCCAAATCCCAAATTGGGCCAACCCCTGTCAGGAAAATGACAAGGTTCAGACGGAACTGTAGTGATGATATTATTTTCAGGCAGGAATTAGTCGAATTAGAGAAAGGATTCCTAGCAAGAGGATATCCAAACGATGATCTTGACATGGCCGAATTAAGAATTACAGGGAACTAAATGCAGTACATCATTGGGCAACAGGTCAAAACACAACAAACAGAGAAAGTGATTAGTATTCACCACACCATACGTTAATTAGAGTGCATCAGTTTACATAATACCATATAAAGTATTGGTATTTTCTGACTTTGGATAATACTCTACCCAATCATCTACTCCTATAATCCCAAATAACACACAGAGGAGTAAAACATTATGAAGTATACTTTGTTATACCATGTAACACAATCCAACAACAAATGTAGGGCCAACCTGGTTGTCACCACTAACCACAGGCTTTCGCAATATGGGCAATGTAGCATATGCCAATATGCACTGAACAAAAGCACACGTTTTCCAGACAACACTAGTAAAGTATATCACTTGAATCACTTTATGAATTGTGACACCACATTTGTGGTTTACTGTATTATTTGTCAGTGCAATATGATATACAAGGTAGTACCATATGCCCACTTAGAAAGAGAATACTAGAGCATGATAGGGCATTAGAAATGGAGACTACAACTATTCTTTGGCTACACACTACAAATACTCAACATACTTTAAATTACAATTTTAAGGTTTTTTCCATTCTATTCTTTTTTGAAACCTCATCCTATGGATCCTAGGGATGGGAAGAGAACATTATTTTTATGAAAGTTAGAAACAAAATGGTTATTAAGTTAAGAGCTGTGGCTAGAAGCCTAAACCAGGAAAGTGAATGATATGTTTTTATTCACAAATTGAATGCACTGTTTGAGTACATTCTGGAATTTCGTTGAGCTTGAGAGGCAGATAACACAGCAACAAGGAAATGTTTTATATATATATATATATATATATATATATATATATACACACATTATATTATATATAAATATTTTATTTATTTTTACTTAAAAAACAAATGGTTATAGGGGCGTTATCGTTAGGCTCACATTTTAAACATACAAAATCATAGAAATTCACCAGTTATAGTTAGAGTTATCTCAAGTAACAACAACTCGCACCCCTGCCACGCACAGTTTTTTTTGTAAAAAATTTACTGCAAATATTACTTTGATATTATCAATGAAGTTATCAAACATGTCCTGAGTGCTGTAATTTGTGGGGTAATTAGCAGTGCATGGCAAAGACACGAGTTATAGTTACCTTAGGGCATGAGTTATAGTTACTTGAGATAAAGCTAACTATAACTGGTGAATTTCTATGGTTTTGTACATTTGAAATGTGAGCCCTCTATAAAGGTCCCTCTAACCTTTGTTTTTTTAAGTGAATTTCTATGATTTTTAAATTCTATTTCCTAACTATAATGTCCTTGTAACCTTTGTTTTTTTTTTGGTGAATTTCTATTTTTTTTAAATGTATAGTAATTTTTATTACTATACGTTAATCCAACCACCCAAGCGCACGTCCTTTGGCCGTGAGTGGTGGCGGTTGGCCACAGAGCCTTTGCCCATGCACAGCAGGGGTTGCCCGCAAGGCTGGGCCTGCAGCCACACCATGTGGTCGACCAACTTAGCCAACCAACCCCACACTGCGCCAGGCCCTTTGGATGTGTGCGGCGGGAGCTGGCCGCAGCCTCTCTCTTTGAGTGTGGGAATAGATGTGAGAGGATATATCTGTGCGCACATCAGTGTCTTAGTGGGTGCGTCAGTGTCTGCGCAGGTCAGTGAGAGGGTGCATGAGGGTGTCAGTGGGTCTGTGAGTGGGTCTGTGAGTCTGAGTGGGTTTGTGAGTGAGTGTGTTAGTGTCTGAATGGGTCTGTGAGTGGGTGCATAAGTGTCTGAGTGGGTCAGTGAGTGGGTGCATAAGGGTCTGAGTGGGTGTGTGACTGGGATAAAGAATGAGAAAGAGAGTGAGAGGGGGAGAGGTAGAGAGTTTTTTAAGCTTTGATGGATAATATACTTAGAATGAGATATTTCTGCACAAATTGAATAGAAAAATGTATTTATCAATTAAAAAGAGTGAGATCACCTTTCAGTATGAGCCTTAAACATTTGACGTTTAGAAAAAATTAAAGGAGGGAAATGATCATGGAGACGCCAGGAGTAGAACCCTCAACTTCCAGAGTGAGGGTCTGAGACCTTGACCATTAGGCCTTAGGTTTTTTTCTTTGTTTTTCATTTTGTGCCCTTTACAGGCTATCTGGGACCACAAAGGTAGCCTCAAGGCCTCTTCAAAGGGCATGTCAATTGTTTTTTCCCTATTTTTACCCTTTACAGGCTATCTGGTACTGTAGGGGGAGCGTCAAGGCCTCCCACGCGGTCCCAGCCGGCTCCCACTTCCTGTGTGAGCCGGCATTGCTCCAGTAAGCAAGAAGCTGCTTTTAATAGCAGCTTGCTGATGCAATATTTTCATCTGTCTTCCCTGCACGCAGATATGCGATGAAAACTCTGCTTTCTGACAGCCGGACCTGTTTGACAGATTCCATTCTCAGAAAGCAAACAGCTATGTCCTGGGGTGGGCACCCGGGGACCTAGCAGGAGCTGGCCCTGGGGGTGGTGGTCCCCAGGGCCATCAGTGGCTTCTCAAGGGTGCCCCCTCTCCATCGTGGAAATACCCTTGTGGAGGTGGTGGTCCTCAGGGATGTAAGGGGCCGTGCCCCTCCCCACACAATTTTAGTTAAAAGCCCCAGGGAGATGGTGGTTCCCGCGGATGCAGGGGGCTGTGTGGCCCCTGCACCATATTAGTTAAAAGCCCCAGAGAAGTGATGGTACAGGGAGCTGCAAGGGCGCCAGGAGCCCCCCCCTCTAATATTACAATGAACAATGCCCCCAGGACTTGACCCACCTGTGGGCTTCCCAATTACAAAGTGCAGCAGCCCACTCCTCATAAAAACATTTTTTTGCTAGATCCACCACAAATCACAGTGAAAATGTAATTTAAAAAAATGCTTTCAGCCCTAGGGGGTCCTGTAGGAGGCTGGCCTGGCTTGTAGTGGGCCCCAGATGTACTTACACCTTGTGCCAGGTCCAGTTATCCCTTATTAGTGTAGAAGAGGTGTTTCTAGCAGCTTAGGCTGATAGAAGGTACTTAACCGTATTAAGGGGACAAGCAACCAAGGTGTCCAAATCAATGGAACCTTCAGAGACTAACACAGCCTCTGTGGTCTCCCTAACAAGACCAACCCCAACTAAATTACCAAAAGTGAGCCTAGCTACTTCCTTGGATTGGCTATTAGTAGGTTTGCTCCCACCACCACTGCTATTACTAGGGGCACTAGAATTTGCAGTAGGGGTTGTGGTAGTGGGAGGTTTGGTGTTTTTCTTTGGACAACTGGCATCAGTTGTCCAATGGCCTTATACTTTACACAGATAACACCAAGGCTTTTTAGGTTGATTTGAAGAGGATTTGGACCCACCACCCCCACCAGAGGATTTTTGTGGGCCTGATGAAGACTCAGTTTTACCAATGTTCCCACCATTGTCAGAAGACTTACCATCCTTCTTCTTGCCATCCTTGTCACCCCCTGTATGCATTTTTCTGTTCACTCTTGTGCTGACCCATTTGTCTGCCTTCTTTCCCAATTCTTGGGGAGAGGTCAGATCTGAGTCCACTAGATATTGGTGTAACAAGTCAGACACACAGTTATTCAGAATATGCTCTCTCAGAATAAGATTATACAGGCTTTCATAGTCAGAAACTTTACTTGCATGTAACCACCCCTCCAAGGCCTTCACTGAACAGTCAACAAAGTCTATCCAGTCTTGCGAGGACTCTTTTCTGGTGTCTCTGAACTTAATCCTGTATTGTTCGGTGGTTAAGCCAAATCCATCCAAGAGTGCATCCTTCAAAACTGCAAAATTGTTAGCATCACTTTCTCTAACAGTAAGGAGCCTATCCCTACCTTTTCCATTGAAAGATAGAAACAATATAGCAGCCCACTGCCTTTGAGGGACCCCCTGTACCATACAGGCCCACTCAAGTGCAGCAAACCACTTGTTGATATCATCCCCCTCCTTGTAAGGGGGGACTATCTTGTGTAGATTCCTGGAATCATGCTCTCTAACAGGATTACTATCAGGAATACTGCTGTTGCTGCCACCATGGGGTCCTAACCCCAATCTCTGTCTCTCCTTCTCCAGGTCTAAGGATTCCCTATCTAAGGCCAGCTGTTGCTGTTTAAGCTTCAGTCTGGTCTCTTCAACTCTCAAATCATTAACATTTATAAAGCGCACTACTCACCCGTGCGGGTCTCAAGGCGCAAGGGGAAAAAAGGGGGGGTTAACGCTGCTCGAACAGCCAGGTCTTTAGGAGTCTCCGGAAAGCGGAGTGGTCCTGGGTGGTCCTGAGGCTGGTGGGGAGGGAGTTCCAGGTCTTGGCCGCCAGAAAGGAGAAAGATCTCCCACCTGCCGTGGAGCGGCGGATGCGAGGGACAGCAGCAAGTGCGAGGCCAGAGGAGCGCAGGTGGCGGGTGGGGACGTAGAAGCTAAGGCGTCTGTTGAGCTATTCCGGTCCCTTGTCGTGGAGGGCTTTGTGTGCGTGGGTGAGAAGTCGGAAGGTGATCCTTTTGCTGACTGGGAGCCAATGCAGGTGTCTCAGGTGTGCGGAGATGTGGCTGCTGCGGGGTACGTCTAGGATGAGGCGGGCCGAGGCGTTTTGAATGCGTTGCAGGCGATTTTGGAGTTTGGCTGTGGTCCTGGCGTAGAGTGTGTTGCCGTAGTCCAGGCGGCTCGTGACAAGGGCGTGGGTCACGGTTTTTCTGGTGTCGGCGGGGATCCAGCGGAAGATCTTACGGAGCATGCGGAGGGTGAGGAAGCAGGCGGAGGACACGGCGTTGACTTGCTTAGTCATGGTGAGAAGAGGGTCCAAGATGAAGCCGAGGTTGCGGGCGTGGTCTGTGGGGGTCGGTGCGGTGCCGAGGGCCGTGGGCCACCAGGAGTCATCCCAGGCGGACGGGGTGTTGCCGAGGATGAGGACTTCCGTTTTTTCAGAGTTCAGCTTTAGGCTGCTGAGCCTCATCCAATCTGCGACATCCTTCATACCCTCTTGTAGGTTGGTCTTGGCGCTGGCGGGGTCCTTGGTGAGGGAGAGTATAAGTTGGGTGTCGTCGGCGTAGGAGGTGATGATGATGTCGTGCTTGCGTACGATGTTGGCGAGGGGGCTCATGTAGACATTGAAGAGTGTCGGGCTGAGTGATGAGCCTTGAGGTACGCCGCAGATGAACTCGGTGGGTTCTGAGCGAAACGGAGGGAGGTAAACTCTTTGTGAACGGTTTGCGAGGAAGGAGGCGATCCAGTCCAGGGCCTGGCCTTGGATCCCGGTGGAGCGGAGGCGGGTGATTAGGGTGCGGTGACAGACGGTGTCAAAGGCAGCCGAGAGGTCGAGGAGAATGAGGGCGACTGTTTCACCGTTGTCCATCAGGGTTCTGATGTCGTCTGTGACTGAGATGAGGGCGGTTTCAGTGCTGTGGTTGGTTCGGAATCCGGTTTGTGAGGGGTCGAGCAGGTTGTTGTCTTCCTGGAAGGTGGTCAGCTGTTTGTTGACGGTCTTCTCTATTACTTTGGCTGGGAAAGGCAGAAGAGAGATGGGGCGGAAGTTTTTCAGGTTGCTCAGGTCAGCCGTAGGTTTCTTTAGTAGGGCGTTGACTTCGGCGTCTTTCCAGCATTCGGGGAAGGTAGCAGAAGAAAAAGAAGAGTTGATGACGATCTGGAGGTGCGGGGCGATGATGTTGTTGGCTTTGTTAAAGATGAAGTGCGGGCAAGGGTCCGAAGGGGCGCCGGAGTGGATAGAGTTCATGATGGATTTGCTTTCTTCCGTGTTGATGTGGGTCCAGTTGTTGAGGGTGATGGCCGGGGGTGCGGGTTCGGTGGTGTTTGGTTGGGTCTGGTGTCCGAAGCTGGCGTGGAGGTCGCTGATCTCGCGATGGAAGAAAGTGGCGAGGGATTCGCACAGATCCTGAGAGGGTGTGACGGCGTTGGCGCTGGGGTTGGAGAACTCCTTGACGATGCTGAAGAGTTCTCTGCTGTTGTGGCTGTTTTGTCCAGTCTGTCAGTGAAGAAGTTCCTTTTGGCAGCGCGGATCAGGTGGTGATGTTCGCGGGTAGCGTTCTTGAGGGCGTTCATGTTGTCAGCGGTGTGGTCCTTGCGCCAGGCTTTCTCAAGGGCGCAACAAGTTTTCTTTGATTCTTTGAGGGTGTCAGAGAACCAGAGAGGTTTTTTGGTGTTGGTCTGTCGATGCGTGCGTTTGAGAGGAGCAAGGTTATCTGCGCAGTTGGAGATCCAGTTTGTGAGTTTGAGGGCTGCGTCGTTGGGGTCGGTGGTGAGGGTGGGTTGGTTGGTGGCTAGTGCGGAGAAGAGTTGCTCTTCAGGGATCTTGTTCCACTGTCGATGAGGGATGGGTTGAGTGCGGAGGTGGCGGGTCTCGCGTCGGAATGTGAAGTGGACGCAGCTGTGGTCGGTCCAGTGTAGGGCGGAGGTGTGGCTGAAGAAGACGTGTTTGCTGGCGGAGAAGATAGGGTCGAGCGTGTGTCCGGCGATGTGGGTGGTGGTGTTCACCAGTTGTTTGAGGCCGAGGTTGGCGAGGTTGTCGAGCAGGGTGGTGGTGTTGGGGTTGTTGTTTTGTTCCAGATGGAAGTTGAGGTCGCCTAGGAGGATGTAGTCCGGTGAGGCGAGGGCGTGCGGGGAGATGAAGTCGGCGATGGCGTCGCTGAAAGGGGCGCGTGGTCCGGGAGGACGGTAGACGAGGGATCCTCTGAGGGGTGTCTTCGGTGGAGGTGGTGGCGCTGATGGAGTCTTTGAAGACGATGGCGATACCTCCTCCTGCTTGGTTGGTGCGGTCTTTCCTGGAGATCTTGTAGCCTTCGGGGATGGCGGGTGGCGATGTCTGGCGCAGAGGAGGCGTTCATCCAGGTCTCTGTGATGAAGGCGACGTCCGGCGCTGTGGAATCCAGGAGGTCCCAGAGTTCGACGGCGTGTTTGTGGACGGAGCGAGCGTTGACTAGGATGCACTTGAGGTGGTTGATGGCGCGTGGGCTTGTGGTCGTGGTAGTAGCGTGGTGGAAGATGCATTTGCAGGAGTTGCAGGCGAAGGGTCCATGGGTGCGTTTGGGGTGAGCTTGGAAGCAGGTGTTGGAGCGTCCTGGGTTGAGGGCGTGGAGGGTGGTGGGGTCGTAGCGGATCAGCGGGGCTTGGGATAGCTTTGGACCAGGGGTCGTGGCGCTGGGCGCGGGCCAGGCACGGACAGGCGCAGATGGGCTTGCCAATGGCGCGCCTCTGGCGCGCCAGCGGCGCACCCGCTGCGCGCTCGCGCAGCGCCCGCCATATGAGGTAGGAGGGGGGGAGGGGTCAGCTGGGGGCGAATGGGAGCTGGGGGGCGGGGGCGTGCAGGAGGTTGCGGCGGGAAAGCGCGACGGAGGGGGGGACAGGTAGAGTGAGAAGAGCTGGGGGAGGGGGGTTTAAGGGTTGAGGGGGGTGAGTGTTAGGAGGTTTAGGAGATTAGGGAGAAAGATAGGAGTAGGGTTCTGAAGATAGGGGAGGGGGGGTTGTAGAGGTGGGTGAGGGTGAGAGGTAGAGTGAGAGGATAGGAAGATAGGTAACAGAGGGGGGTGGCGGGAAGGGGGGGAAAGATAAAGAAGTAGATGGAGAAAATAGATAGAGAAATCGATAGATAGGGAAATAGATAGAGAGATAGGAAGATAGGAGGAGGTGGAGAGTGAGGGAGATTAGATAGTGGGATAGAGAGATAGAGAGATAGGTAGATAGGAGGAGTGAGGGAGGTAGATAGTGAACGGGTTAGATAAGGGAGATAGAGAGGGGGATGCGAGTGAGGGAGGGGGATGAGGTAGGAGCAGGAGGGCAGGCGCGGGGAGAAGAAGACGGAGGAGGCAGAAGAGCCGAAGGCAGAAGACCAGAGGACCGGAAGAACAGAAGAACAGAAGAACAGAAGAACAGAAGACCGGAAGAACAGGGAACAGAAGACCGGAAGAACACAGAAGAAGATACAGAAAATGAAGAACAGAAGGCAGAAGACCACAGAAGAAGATGAGGAAGAAGAGAAGAAGAGAGAAGACGGGGAAAAGAAGAGTACAGCAGAAGATTACAGACGAGGAGCGAGGAGGAAGAGCAGAGAAGAAGAAAAGAAGAAAAGAAGCAGGAGCAGGAGAGATGGTGAGTAGCATGGGGCAGAGCGAGGGGCTGGGAGGTGGGGGGTACTTACTGTTAGGTGGGTCTCAGGAACTCAGGAACCTGGAGGAACTGGAGGAGCTGCAGCGGCAGGGGGAGCGACCTACCCTTGGGTCAAGGGTTGCTACCACTGTCGCGCAGCGGCCGCCATATGAGGTAGGAGGGGTCAGCTGGGGGCGAATGGGAGCTGGGGGGCGGGGCGTGCAGGAGGTCGCGGTGGGAAAGCGCGAGGGGGGGGACAGGTAGAGTGAGAAGAGCTAAGGGAGGGGGATTTAAGGGTGGAGGGGGGTGAGTGTTAGGAGGTTTAGGAGATTAGGGAGAAAGATAGGAGTAGGGTTGTGAAGATAGGGGAGGGGGGGTTGTAGAGGTGGGTGAGGGTGAGAGGTAGAGTAAGAGGATAGGAAGATAGGTAATAGAGGGGGTGGCAGGAAGGGGGGGAAGATAAAGAAGTAGATGGAGAAAATAGATAGATAGAAAAATCGATAGAAAGGGAAATAGATAGAGAGATAGGAAGATAGGAGGAGGTGGAGAGTGAGGGAGATTAGATAGTGGGATAGAGAGATAGAGAGATAGGTAGATAGGAGGAGTGAGGGAGGTAGATAGTGAACGGGTTAGATAGGGGAGATAGAGAGGGGGATGCGAGTGAGGGAGGGGGATGAGGTAGGAGCAGGAGGGCAGGCGCGGGGAGAAGAAGACAGAGGAGGCAGAAGAGCCGAAGGCAGAAGACCAGAGAACACAGAAGAACACAGAAGAAGATACAGAAAACGAAGAACAGAAGGCAGAAGACCACAGAAGAAGATGAGGAAGAAGAGAAGAAGAGAGAAGACGGGGAAAAGAAGAGTACAGCAGAAGATTACAGACGAGGAGCGAGGAGGAAGAGCAGAGAAGAAGAAAAGAAGAAAAGAAGCAGGAGCAGGAGAGAGGGTGAGTAGCGCGGGGCAGAGCGAGGGGCTGGGAGGTGGGGGGTACTTACTGTTAGGTGGGTCTCAGGAACTCAGGAACCTGGAGGAACTGGAGGAGCTGCAGCGGCAGGGGGAGCGAACTACCCTTGGGTCAAGGGTCGCTACCACTGTCGCGCAGCGGGCGCCATATGAGGTAGGAGGGGGGGGAAGGGTCAGCTGGGGGCGAATGGGAGCTGGGGGGCGAGGGCGTGCAGGAGGTCGCGGCGGGAAAGCGCGAGGGAGTGGGGGGACAGGTAGAGTGAGAAGAGCTGGGGGAGGGTGGTTTAAGGGTGGAGGAGGGTGAGTGTTAGGAGGTTTAGGAGATTAGGGAGAAAGATAGGAGTAGGGTTGTGAAGATAGGGGAGGGGGGTTGTAGAGGTGGGTGAGGGTGAGAGGTAGAGTGAGAGGATAGGAAGATAGGTAATAGAGGGGGTGGCGGGAAGGGGGGGAAAGATAAAGAAGTAGATGGAGAAAATAGATAGATAGAGAAATCGATAGATAGGGAAATAGATAGAGAGATAGGAAGATAGGAGGAGGTGGAGAGTGAGGGAGATTAGATAGTGGGATAGAGAGATAGAGAGATAGATAGGAGGAGTGAGGGAGGGAGGTAGATAGTGAACGGGTTAGATAGGGGAGATAGAGAGGGGGATGCGAGTGAGGGAGGGGGATGAGGTAGGAGTAGGAGGGCAGGCGCGGGGAGAAGAAGACGGAGGAGGCAGAAGACCAGAGGACCGGAAGAACAGAAGAACAGAAGAACAGAAGAACAGAAGACCGGAAGAACAGGGAACAGAAGACCGGAAGAACACAGAAGAACACAGAAGAACACAGAAGAAGATACAGAAAACGAAGAACAGAAGGCAGAAGACCACAGAAGAAGATGAGGAAGAAGAGAAGAAGAGAGAAGACGGGGGAAAGAAGAGTACAGCAGAAGATTACAGACGAGGAGCGAGGAGGAAGAGCAGAGAAGAAGAAAAGAAGAAAAGAAGCAGGAGCAGGAGAGAGGGTGAGTAGCGGGGGGCAGAGCGAGGGGCTGGGAGGTGGGGGGTACTTACTGTTAGGTGGGTCTCAGGAACTCAGGAACCTGGAGGAACTGGAGGAGCTGCAGCGGCAGGGGGAGCGACCTTCCCCTTGGGTCAAGGGTCGCTACCACTGTCGCGCAGCGGCCGCCATATGAGGTAGGAGGGGGGGAGGGGTCAGCTGGGGGCGAATGGGAGCTGGGGGGTGGGGGCGTGCAGGAGGTCGCGGCGGGAAAGCGCGAGGGGGGGGACAGGTAGAGTGAGAAGAGCTGGGGGAGGGGGGTTTAAGGGTGGAGGGGGTGAGTGTTAGGAGGTTTAGGAGATTAGGGAGAAAGATAGGAGTAGGGTTGTGAAGATAGGGGAGGGGGGGGTTGTAGAGGTGGGTGAGGGTGAGAGGTAGAGTGAGAGGATAGGAAGATAGGTAATAGAGGGGGTGGCGGGAAGGGGGGAAAGATAAAGAAGTAGATGGAGAAAATAGATAGATAGAGAAATCGATAGATAGGGAAATAGATAGAGAGATAGGAAGATAGGAGGAGGTGGAGAGTGAGGGAGATTAGATAGTGGGATAGAGAGATAGAGAGATAGGTAGATAGGAGGAGTGAGGGAGGTAGATAGTGAACGGGTTACATAGGGGAGATAGAGAGGGGGATGCAAGTGAGGGAGGGGGATGAGGTAGGAGCAGCAGGGCAGGCGCGGGGAGAAGAAGACGGAGGAGGCAGAAGAGCCGAAGGCAGAAGACCAGAGGACCGGAAGAACAGAAGAACAGAAGAACAGAAGAACAGAAAACAGAAGACCGGAAGAACACAGAAGAACACAGAAGAACACAGAAGAAGATACTGAAAACGAAGAACAGAAGGCAGAAGACCACAGAAGAAGATGACGAAGAAGAGAAGAAGAGAGAAGACGGGGAAAAGAAGAGTACAGCAGATGATTACAGACGAGGATCGAGGAGGAAGAGCAGAGAAGAAGAAAAGAAGCAGGAGCAGGAGAGAGAGTGAGTATCGCAGGGCAGAGAGAGGGGCTGGGAGGTGGGGGGTACTTACTGTTAGGTGGGTCTCAGGAACTCAGGAACCTGGAGGAACTGGAGAAGCTGCAGCCGCGGGGGGAGCGACCTACCCTTGGGTCAAGGGTCGCTACCACTGTCGCGCAGCGGGCGCCATATGAGGTAGGAGGGGGGGAGGGGTCAGCTGGGGGCGAATGGGAGCTGGGGGGCGGGGGCGTGCAGGAGGTCGCGGTGGGAAAGCACGAGGGAGGGGGGGACAGGTAGAGTGAGAAGAGCTGGGGGAGGGAGGTTTAAGGGTGGAGGGGGGTGAGTGTTAGGAGGTTTAGGAGATTAGGGAGAAAGATAGAAGTAGGGTTGTGAAGATAGGGGAGGGGGGGTTGTAGAGGTGGGTGAGGGTGAGAGGTAGAGTGAGAGTGAGAGGATAGGAACATAGGTAATAGAGGGGGTGGCGGGAAGGGGGGGAAAGATAAAGAAGTAGATGGAGAAAATAGTTAGATAGAGAAATCGATAGACAGGGAAATAGATAGAGAGATAGGAAGATAGGAGGAGGTGGAGAGTGAGGGAGATTAGATAGTGGGATAGAGAGATAGAGAGATAGGTAGATAGGAGGAGTGAGGAAGGTAGATAGTGAACGGGTTAGATAGGGGAGATAGAGAGGGGGATGTGAGTGAGGGAGGGGGATGAGGTAGGAGCAGGAGGGCAGGCGCGGGGAGAAGAAGACGGAGGAGGCAGAAGAGCCGAAGGCAGAAGACCAGAGGACCGGAAGAACAGAAGAACAGAAGACCGGAAGTACAGGGAACAAAAGACCGGAAGAACACAGAAGAACACAGAAGAAGATACAGAAAACGAAGAACAGAAGGCAGAAGACCACAGAAGAAGATGAGGAAGAAGAGAAGAAGAGAGAAGACGGGGAAAAGAAGAGTACAGCAGAAGATTACAGACGAGGAGCGAGGAGGAAGAGCAGAGAAGAAGAAAAGAAGAAAAGAAGCAGGAGCAGGAGAGAGTGTGAGTAGCGCGGGGCAGTGCAAGGGGCTGGGAGGTGGGGGGTACTTACTGTTAGGTGGGTCTCAGGAACCCAGGAACCTGGAGGAACTGGAGGAGCTGCAGCGGCAGGGGGAGCGACCTACCCTTGGGTCAAGGGTCGCTACCACTGTCGCGCAGCGGCCGCCATATGAGGTAGGAGGGGGGGAGGGGTCAGCTGGGGGCGAATGGGAGCTGGGGGGCGGGGGCGTGCAGGCGGTCGCGGCGGGAAATTGCAAGGGATGGGGGACAGGAAGAGTGAGAAGAGCTGGGGGAGGGGAGTTTAAGGGTGGAGGGGGGTGAGTGTTAGGAGGTTTAGGAGATTAGGGAGAAAGATAGGAGTGGGGTTGTGAAGATAGGGGAGGGGGGTTGTAGAGGTGGGTGAGGGTGAGAGGTAGCGTGAAAGGATAGGAAGATAGGTAATAGAGGGGGTGGCGGGAAGGGGGAGAAAGATAAAGAAGTAGATGGAGAAAATAGATAGATAGAGAAATCGATAGATAGGGAAATAGATAGAGAGATAGGAAGATAGGAGGAGGTGGAGAGTGAGGGAGATTAGATAGTGGGATAGAGAGATAGAGAGATAGAGAGATAGAGAGATAGAGAGATAGGTAGATAGGAGGAGTGAGGGAGGTAGATAGTGAACGGGTTAGATAGGGGAGATAGAGAGGGGGATGCGAGTGAGGGAGGGGGATGAGGTAGGAGCAGGAGGGCAGGCGCGGGGAGAAGAAGACGGAGGAGGCAGAAGAGCCGAAGGCAGAAGACCAGAGGACCGGAAGAACAGAAGAACAGAAGAACAGAAGACCGGAAGAACACAGAAGAACACAGAAGAAGATACAGAAAATGAAGAACAGAAGGCAGAAGACCACAGAAGAAGATGAGGAAGAAGAGAAGAAGAGAGAAGACGGGGAAAAGAAGAGTACAGCAGAAGATTACAGACGAGGAGCGAGGAGGAAGAGCAGAGAAGAAGAAAAGAAGAAAAGAAGCAGGAGCAGGAGAGAGGGTGAGTAGCGCGGGGCAGAGCGAGGGGCTGGGAGGTGGGGGGGTACTTACTGTTAGGTGGGTCTCAGGAACTCATGAACCTGGAGGAACTGGAGGAGCTGCAGCGGCAGGGGGAGCGACCTACCCTTGGGTCAAGGGTCGCTACCACTGTCGCGCAGCGGCCGCCATATGAGGTAGGAGGGGTCAGCTGGGGGCGAATGGGAGCTGGGGGGCGGGGCGTGCAGGAGGTCGCGGCGGGAAAGCGCGAGGGAGGGGGGGACAGGTAGAGTGAGAAGAGCTGGGGGAGGGGAGTTTAAGGGTGGAGGGGGGTGAGTGTTAGGAGGTTTAGGAGATTAGGGAGAAAGATAGGAGTAGGGTTGTGAAGATAGGGGAGGGGGGTTGTAGAGGTGGGTGAGGGTGAGAGGTAGCGTGAGAGGATAGGAAGATAGGTAATAGAGGGGGTGGCGGGAAGGGGGGGAAAGATAAAGAAGTAGATGGAGAAAATAGATAGATAGAGAAATCGATAGATAGGGAAATAGATAGAGAGATAGGAAGATAGGAGGAGGTGGAGAGTGAGGGAGATTAGATAGTGGGATAGAGAGATAGAGAGATAGGTAGATAGGAGGAGTGAGGGAGGTAGATAGTGAACGGGTTAGATAGGGGAGATAGAGAGGGGGATGCGAGTGAGGGAGGGGGATGAGGTAGGAGCAGGAGGGCAGTCACGGGGAGAAGAAGACGGAGGAGGCAGAAGAGCCGAAGGCAGAAGACCAGAGGACCAGAAGAACAGAAGAACAGAAGAACAGAAGAACAGAAGAACAGAAGACCGGAAGTACAGGGAACAGAAGACCGGAAGAACACAAAAGAACACAGAAAAAGATACAGAAAACGAAGAACAGAAGGCAGAAGACCACAGAAGAAGATGAGGAAGAAGAGAAGAAGAGAGAAGACGGGGAAAAGAAGAGTACAGCAGAAGATTACAGACGAGGAGTGAGGAGGAAGAGCAGAGAAGAAGAAAAGAAGAAAAGAAGCAGGAGCAGGAGAGAGGGTGAGTAGCGCGGGGCAGAGCGAGGGGCTGGGAGGTGGGGGGTACTTACTGTTAGTGGGTCTCAGGAACTCAGGAACCTGGAGGAACTGGAGGAGCTGCAGCGGCAGGGGGAGCGACCTACCCTTGGGTCAAGGGTCGCTACCACTGTTGCGCAGCGGCCGCCATATGAGGTAGGAGGGGGGGAGGGGTCAGCTGGGGGCGAATGGGAGCTGGGGGGCGGGGGCGTGCAGGAGGTCGCGGCGGGAAAGCGCGAGGGAGGGGGGGACAGGTAGAGTGAGAAGAGCTGGGGGAGGGGGATTTAAGGGTGGAGGGGGGTGAGTGTTAGGAGGTTTAGGAGATTAGGGAGAAAGATAGGAGTAGGGTTGTGAAGATAGGGGAGGGGGGGTTGTAGAGGTGGGTGAGGGTGAGAGGTAGATGTGAGAGGATAGGAAGATAGGTAATAGAGGGGGTGGCGGGAAGGGGGGAAAAATAAAGAAGTAGATGGAGAAAATAGATAGATAGAGAAATCGATAGATAGGGAAATAGATAGAGAGATAGGAAGATAGGAGGAGGTGGAGAGTGAGGGAGATTAGATAGTGGGATAGAGAGATAGAGAGATAGGTAGATAGGAGGAGTGAGGGAGGTAGATAGTGAACGGGTTAGATAGGGGAGATAGAGAGGGGGATGCGAGTGAGGGAGGGGGATGAGGTAGGAGCAGGAGGGCAGGCGCGGGGAGAGGAAGACAGAGGAGGCAGAAGAGTCGAAGGCAGAAGACCAGAGGACCGGAAGAACAGAAGAACAGAAGACCGGAAGTACAGGGAACAGAAGACTGGAAGAACACAGAAGAACACAGAAGAAGATACAGAAAACGAAGAACAGAAGGCAGAAGACCACAGAAGAAGATGAGGAAGAAGAGAAGAAGAGAGAAGACGGGGAAAAGAAGAGTACAGCAGAAGATTACAGACGAGGAGCGAGGAGGAAGAGCAGAGAAGAAGAAAAGAAGAAAAGAAGCAGGAGCAGGAGAGAGGGTGAGTAGCGCGGGGCAGAACGAGGGGCTGGGAGGTGGGGGGTACTTACTGTTAGGTGGGTCTCAGAAACTCAGGAACCTGGAGGAACTGGAGGAGCTGCAGCGGCAGGGGGAGCGACCTACCCTTGGGTCAAGGGTCGCTACCACTGTCGCGCAGCGGCCGCCATATGAGGTAGGAGGGGTCAGCTGGGGGCGAATGGGAGCTGGGGGGCGGGGCGTGCAGGAGGTCGCGGCGGGAAAGCGCGAGGGAGGGGGGGACAGGTAGAGTGAGAAGAGCTGGGGAAGGGGAGTTTAAGGGTGGAGGGGGGTGAGTGTTAGGAGGTTTAGGAGATTAGGGAGAAAGATAGGAGTAGGGTTGTGAAGATAGGGGAGGGGGGTTGTAGAGGTGGGTGAGGGTGAGAGGTAGCGTGAGAGGATAGGAAGATAGGTAATAGAGGGGGTGGCGGGAAGGGGGGGAAAGATAAAGAAGTAGATGGAGAAAATAGATAGATAGAGAAATCGATAGATAGGGAAATAGATAGAGAGATAGGAAGATAGGAGGAGGTGGAGAGTGAGGGAGATTAGATAGTGGGATAGAGAGATAGAGAGATAGGTAGATAGGAGGAGTGAGGGAGGTAGATAGTGAACGGGTTAGATAGGGGAGATAGAGAGGGGGATGCGAATGAGGGAGGGGGATGAGGTAGGAGCAGGAGGGCAGGCGCGGGGAGAAGAAGACGGAGGAGGCAGAAGAGCCGAAGGCAGAAGACCAGAGGACCGGAAGAACAGAAGAACAGAAGAACAGAAGAACAGAAGAACAGAAGACCGGAAGAACAGGGAACATAAGACCGGAAGAACACAGAAGAACACAGAAGAAGATACAGAAAACGAAGAACAGAAGGCAGAAGACCACAGAAGAAGATGAGGAAGAAGAGAAGAAGAGAGAAGACGGGGAAAAGAAGAGTACAGCAGAAGATTACAGACGAGGAGCGAGGAGGAAGAGCAGAGAAGAAGAAAAGAAGCAGGAGAGAGGGTGAGTAGCGCGGGGCAGAGCGAGGGGCTGGGAGGTGGGGGGTACTTACTGTTAGGTGGGTCTCAGGAACTCAGGAACCTGGAGGAACTGGAGGAGCTGCAGCGGCACGGGGAGCGACCTACCCTTGGGTCAAGGGTCGCTACCACTGTCGCGCAGCGGCCGCCATATGAGGTAGGAGGGGGGGAGGGGTCAGCTGGGGGCGAATGGGAGCTGGGGGGCGGGGCGTGCAGGAGGTCGCAGCGGGAAAGCGCGAGGGAGGGGGGACAGGTAGAGTGAGAAGAGCTGGGGGAGGGGGGGTTTAAGGGTGGAGGGGGGTGAGTGTTAGGAGGTTTAGGAGATTAGGGAGAAAGATAGGAGTAGGGTTGTGAAGATAGGGGAGGGGGGGTTGTAGAGGTGGGTGAGGGTGAGAGGTAGAGTGAGAGGATAGGAAGATAGGTAATAGAGGGGGTGGCGGGAAGGGGGGAAAGATAAAGAAGTAGATGGAGAAAATAGATTGATAGAGAAATCGATAGATAGGGAAATAGATAGAGAGATAGGAAGATAGGAGGAGGTGGAGAGTGAGGGAGATTAGATAGTGGGATAGAGAGATAGAGAGATAGGTAGATAGGAGGAGTGAGGGAGGTAGATAGTAAACGGGTTAGATAGGGGAGATAGAGAGGGGGATGCGAGTGAGGGAGGGGGATGAGGTAGGAGCAGGAGGGCAGGCGCGGGGAGAAGACGACGGAGGAGGCAGAAGAGCCGAAGGCAGAAGACCAGAGGACCGGAAGAACAGAAGAACAGAAGAACAGAAGAAAAGAAGAACAGAAGAACAGAAGACCGGAAGAACAGGGAACAGAAGACCGGAAGAACACAGAAGAACACAGAAGAACACAGAAGAACACAGAAGAAGATACAGAAAACGAAGAACAGAAGGCAGAAGACCACAGAAGAAGATGAGGAAGAAGAGAAGAAGAGAGAAGACGGGGAAAAGAAGAGTACAGCAGAAGATTATAGACGAGGAGTGAGGAGGAAGAGCAGAGAAGAAGAAAAGAAGAAAAGAAGCAGGAGCAGGAGAGAGGGTGAGTAGCGCGGGGCAGAGCGAGGGGCTGGGAGGTGGGGGGTACTTACTTTTAGTGGGTCTCAGGAACTCAGGAACCTGGAGGAACTGGAGGAGCTGCAGCGGCAGGGGGAGCGACCTACCCTTGGGTCAAGGGTCGCTACCACTGTCGCGCAGCGGCCGCCATATGAGGTAGGGGGGGGGAGGGGTCAGCTGGGGGCGAATGGGAGCTGGGGGGCGGGGGCGTGCAGGAGGTCGCGCCTGGAAAGCGCGAGGGAGGGGGGGGACAGGTAGAGTGAGAAGAGCTGGGGGAGGGGTGTTTAAGGGTGGAGGGGGGTGAGTGTTAGGAGGTTTAGGAGATTAGAGAGAAAGATAGGAGTAGGGTTGTGAAGATAGGGGAGGGGGGGTTGTAGAGGTGGGTGAGGGTGAGAGGTAGAGTGAGAGGATAGGAAGATAGGTAATAGAGGGGGTGGCGGGAAGGGGGGGGAGATAAAGAAGTAGATGGAGAAAATAGATAGATAGAGAAATCAATAGAGAGGGAAATAGATAGAGAGATAGGAAGATAGGAGGAGGTGGAGAGTGAGGGAGATTAGATAGTGGGATAGAGAGATAGAGAGATAGGTAGATAGGAGGAGTGAGGGAGGTAGATAGTGAACGGGTTAGATAGGGGAGATAGAGAGGGGGATGCGAGTGAGGGAGGGGGATGAGGTAGGAGCAGGAGGGCAGGCGCGGGGAGAAGAAGACGGAGGAGGCAGAAGGGCCGAAGGCAGAAGACCAGAGGACCGGAAGAACAGAAGAACAGAAGAACAGAAGAACAGAAGACCGGAAGAACAGGGAACAGAAGAGCGGAAGAACACAAAAGAACACAGAAGAACACAGAAGAAGATACAGAAAACGAAGAACAGAAGGCAGAAGACCACAGAAGAAGATGAGGAAGAAGAGAAGAAGAGAGAAGATGGGGAAAAGAAGAGTACAGCAGAAGATTACAGACGAGGAGTGAGGAGGAAGAGCAGAGAAGAAGAAAAGAAGAAAAGAAGCAGGAGAGAGGGTGAGTAGCGCGGGGCAGAGCGAGGGGCTGGGAGGTGGGGGGTACTTACTGTTAGTGGGTCTCAGGAACTCAGGAACCTGGAGGAACTGGAGGAGCTGCAGCGGCAGGGGGAGCGACCTACCCTTGGGTCAAGGGTCGCTACCACTGTCGCGCAGCAGCCGCCATATGAGGTAGGAGGGGGGGGAGGGGTCAGCTGGGGGCGAATGGGAGCTGGGGGGCGGGTGCGTGCAGGAGGTCGCGGCGGGAAAGCGCGAGGGAGGGGGGGGACAGGTAGAGTGAGAAGAGCTGGGGGAGGGGGGTTTAAGGGTGCAGGGGGGTGAGTGTTAGGAGGTTTAGGAGATTAGGAAGAAAGATAGGAGTAGGGTTGTGAAGATAGGGGAGGGGGGGTTGTAGAGGTGGGTGAGGGTGAGAGGTAGAGTGAGAGGATAGGAAGATAGGTAATAGAGGGGGTGGCGGGAAGTGGGGAAAGATAAAGAAGTAGATGGAGAAAATAGATAGATAGAGAAATCGATAGATAGGGAAATAGATAGAGAGATAGGAAGATAGGAGGAGGTGGAGAGTGAGGGAGATTAGATAGTGGGATAGAGAGATAGAGAGATAGGTAGATAGGAGGAGTGAGGGAGGTAGATAGTGAACGGGTTAGATAGGGGAGATAGAGAGTGGGATGCGAGTGAGGGAGGGGGATGAGGTAGGAGCAGGAGGGCAGGCGCGGGGAGAAGAAGACGGAGGAGGCAGAAGAGCCGAAGGCAGAAGGCCAGAGGACCGGAAGAACAGAAGAACAGAAGACCGGAAGTACAGGGAACAGAAGACCGGAAGAACACAGAAGAAGATACAGAAAACGAAGTACAGAAGGCAGAAGACCACAGAAGAAGATGAGGAAGAAGAGAAGAAGAGAGAAGACGGGGAAAAGAAGAGTACAGCAGAAGATTACAGACGAGGAGCGAGGAGGAAGAGCAGAGAAGAAGAAAAGAAGAAAAGAAGCAGGAGCAGGAGAGAGGGTGAGTAGCGCGGGGCAGAACGAGGGGCTGGGAGGTGGGGGGGTACTTACTGTTAGGTGGGTCTCAGGAACTCAGGAACCTGGAGGAACTGGAGGAGCTGCAGCGGCAGGGGGAGCGACCTACCCTTGGGTCAAGGGTCGCTACCACTGTCGCGCAGCGGCCGCCATATGAGGTAGGAGGGGGGGAGGGGTCAGCTGGGGGCGAATGGGAGCTGGGGGCGGGGCGTGCAGGAGGTCGCGGCGGGAAAGCGCGAGGGAGGGGGGGGGACAGGTAGAGTGAGAAGAGCTGGGGGAGGGGGGTTTAAGGGTGGAGGGGGGTGAGTGTTAGGAGGTTTAGGAGATTAGGGAGAAAGATAGGAGTAGGGTTGTGAAGATAGGGGAGGGGGGTTGTAGAGGTGGGTGAGGGTGAGAGGTAGAGTGAGAGGATAGGAAGATAGGTAATAGAGGGGGTGGCGGGAAGGGGGGGAAAGATAAAGAAGTAGATGGAGAAAATAGATAGAGAAATCGATAGATAGGGAAATAGATAGAGAGATAGGAAGATAGGAGGAGGTGGAGAGTGAGGGAGATTAGATAGTGGGATAGAGAGATAGAGAGATAGGTAGATAGGAGGAGTGAGGGAGGTAGATAGTGAACGGGTTAGATAGGGGAGATAGAGAGGGGGATGCGAGTGAGGGAGGGGGATGAGGTAGGAGCAGGAGGGCAGGCGCGGGGAGAAGAAGACGGAGGAGGCAGAAGAGCCGAAGGCAGAAGACCTGAGGACCGGAAGAACAGAAGAACAGAAGAACAGAAGACCGGAAGAACAGAAGACCGGAAGAACACAGAAGAACACAGAAGAACACAGAAGAAGATACAGAAAACGAAGAACAGAAGGCAGAAGACCACAGAAGAAGATGAGGAAGAAGAGAAGAAGAGAGAAGACGGGGAAAAGAAGAGTACAGCAGAAGATTACAGACGAGGAGCGAGGAGGAAGAGCAGAGAAGAAGAAAAGAAGAAAAGAAGCAGGAGAGAGGGTGAGTAGCGCGGGGCAGAGCGAGGGGCTGGGAGGTGGGGGGTACTTACTGTTAGGTGGGTCTCAGGAACTCAGGAACCTGGAGGAACTGGAGGAGCTGCAGCGGCAGGGGGAGCGACCTACCCTTGGGTCAAGGGTCGCTACCACTGTCGCGCAGCGGCCGCCATATGAGGTAGGAGGGGGGGGGAGGGGTCAGCTGGGGGTGAATGGGAGCTGGGGGGCGGGGGCGTGCAGGAGGTCGCAGCGGGAAAGCGCGAGGGAGGGGGGGACAGGTAGAGTGAGAAGAGCTGGGGGAGGGGGGCTTAAGGGTGGAGGGGGGTGAGTGTTAGGAGGTTTAGGAGATTAGGGAGAAAGATAGGAGTAGGGTTGTGAAGATAGGGGAGGGGGGGTTGTAGAGGTGGGTGAGGGTGAGAGGTAGAGTGAGAGGATAGGAAGATAGGTAATAGAGGGGGTGGCGGGAAGGGGGGGAAAGATAAAGAAGTAGATGGAGAAAATAGATAGATAGAGAAATCGATAGATAGGGAAATAGAGAGATAGGAAGATAGGAGGAGGTGGAGAGTGAGGGAGATTAGATAGTGGGATAGAGAGATAGAGAGATAGGTAGATAGGAGGAGTGAGGGAGGTAGATAGTGAACGGGTTAGATAGGGGAGATAGAGAGGGGGATGCGAGTGAGGGAGGGGGATGAGGTAGGAGCAGGAGGGCAGGCGCGGGGAGAAGACGACGGAGGAGGCAGAAGAGCCGAAGGCAGAAGACCAGAGGACCGGAAGAACAGAAGAACAGAAGAACAGAAGAACAGGGAACAGAAGACCGGAAGAACACAGAAGAACACAGAAGAACACAGAAGAAGATACAGAAAACGAGGAACAGAAGGCAGAAGACCACAGAAGAAGATGAGGAAGAAGAGAAGAAGAGAGAAGACGGGGAAAAGAAGAGTACAGCAGAAGATTACAGACGAGGAGCGAGGAGGAAGAGCAGAGAAGAAGAAAAGAAGAAAAGAAGCAGGATCAGGAGAGAGGGTGAGTAGCGCGGGGCAGAACGAGGGGCTGGGAGGTGGGGGGTACTTACTGTTAGGTGGGTCTCAGGAACTCAGGAACCTGGAGGAACTGGAGGAGCTGCAGCGGCAGGGGGAGCGACCTACCCTTGGGTCAAGGGTCGCTACCACTGTCGCGCAGCAGCCGCCATATGAGGTAGGAGGGGGGGAGGGGTCAGCTGGGGGCGAATGGGAGCTGGGGGGCGGGGGCGTGCAGTAGGTCGCAGCAGGAAAGCGCGAGGGAGGGGGGGACAGGTAGAGTGAGAAGAGCTGGGGGAGGGGGGTTTAAGGGTGGAGGGGGGTGAGTGTTAGGAGGTTTAGGAGATTAGGGAGAAAGATAGCAGTAGGGTTGTGAAGATAGGGGAGGGGGGGTTGTAGAGGTGGGTGAGGGTGAGAGGTAGAGTGAGAGGATAGGAAGATAGGTAATAGAGGGGGTGTCGGGAAGGGGGGGAAAGATAAAGAAGTAGATGGAGAAAATAGATATATAGAGAAATCGATAGATAGGGAAATAGATAGAGAGATAGGAAGATAGGAGGAGGTGGAGAGTGAGGGAGATTAGATAGTGGGATAGAGAGATAGAGAGATAGGTAGATAGGAGGAGTGAGGGAGGTAGATAGTGAACGGGTTAGATAGGGGAGATAGAGAGGGGGATGCGAGAGAGGGAGGGGGATGAGGTAGGAGCAGGAGGGCAGGCGCGGGGAGAAGAAGACAGAGGAGGCAGAAGAGCCGAAGGCAGAAGACCAGAGAACACAGAAGAACACAGAAGAACACAGAAGAAGATACAGAAAACGAAGAACAGAAGGCAGAAGACCACAGAAGAAGATGAGGAAGAAGAGAAGAAGAGAGAAGACGGAGAAAAGAAGAGTACAGCAGAAGATTACAGACGAGGAGCGAGGAGGAAGAGCAGAGAAGAAGAAAAGAAGAAAAGAAGCAGGAGCAGGAGAGAGGGTGAGTAGCGCGGGGCAGAGCGAGGGGCTGGGAGGTGGGGGGTACTTACTGTTAGGTGGGTCTCAGGAACTCATGAACCTGGAGGAACTGGAGGAGCTGCAGGGGGAGCGACCTACCCTTGGGTCAAGGGTCGCTACCACTGTCGCGCAGCGGGCGCCATATGAGGTAGGAGGGGGGGAGGGGTCAGCTGGGGGCGAATGGGAGCTGGGGGGCGGGGCGTGCAGGAGGTCGCGGCGGGAAAGCGCGAGGGAGGGGGGGACAGGTAGATTGAGAAGAGCTGGGGGAGGGGAGTTTAAGGGTGGAGGGGGGTGAGTGTTAGGAGGTTTAGGAGATTAGGGAGAAAGATAGGAGTAGGGTTGTGAAGATAGGGGAGGGGGGTTGTAGAGGTGGGTGAGGGTGAGAGGTAGCGTGAGAGGATAGGAAGATAGGTAATAGAGGGGGTGGCGGGAAGGGGGGGAAAGATAAAGAAGTAGATGGAGAAAATAGATAGATAGAGAAATCGATAGATAGGGAAATAGATAGAGAGATAGGAAGATAGGAGGAGGTGGAGAGGGAGGGAGATTAGATAGTGGGATAGAGAGATAGGTAGATAGGAGGAGTGAGGGAGGTAGATAGTGAACGGGTTAGATAGGGGAGATAGAGAGGGGGATGCAAGTGAGGGAGGGGGATGAGGTAGGAACAGGAGGGCAGGCGCGGGGAGAAGAAGACGAGGAGGCAGAAGAGCCGAAGGCAGAAGACCAGAGGACCGGAAGAACAGAAGAACAGAAGAACAGAAGAACAGAAGAACAGAAGACCGGAAGAACAGGGAACAGAAGACCGGAAGAACACAGAAGAACACAGAAGAACACAAAAGAAGATACAGAAAACGAAGAACAGAAGGCAGAAGACCACAGAAGAAGATGAGGAAGAAGAGAAGAAGAGAGAAGACGGGGAAAAGAAGAGTACAGCAGAAGATTTCAGACGAGGAGCGAGGAGGAAGAGCAGAGAAGAAGAAAAGAAGAAAAGAAGCAGGAGCAGGAGAGAGGGTGAGTAGCGCGGGGCAGAGCGAGGGGCTGGGAGGTGGGGGGTACTTACTGTTAGGTGGGTCTCAGGAACTCAGGAACCTGGAGGAACTGGAGGAGCTGCAGCGGCAGGGGGAGCGACCTACCCTTGGGTCAAGGGTCGCTACCACTGTCGCGCAGCAGCCGCCATATGAGGTAGGAGGGGGGGAGGGGTCAGCTGGGGGCGAATGGGAGCTGGGGGGCGGGGGGCGTGCAGGAGGTCGCGGCGGGAAAGCGCGAGGGAGGGGGGGACAGGTAGAGTGAGAAGAGCTGGGGGAGGGGGGTTTAAGGGTGGAGGGGGGTGAGTGTTAGGAGGTTTAGGAGATTAGGGAGAAAGATAGGAGTAGGGTTGTGAAGATAGGGGAGGGGGGGTTGTAGAGGTGGGTGAGGGTGAGAGGTAGAGTGAGAGGATAGGAAGATAGGTAATAGAGGGGGTGGCGGGAAGGGGGGGAAAGATAAAGAAGTAGATGGAGAAAATAGATAGATAGAGAAATCGATAGATAGGGAAATAGATAGAGAGATAGGAAGATAGGAGGAGGTGGAGAGTGAGGGAGATTAGATAGTGGGATAGAGAGATAGAGAGATAGGTAGATAGGAGGAGTGAGGGAGGTAGATAGTGAACGGGTTAGATAGGGGAGATAGAGAGGGGGATGCGAGTGAGGGAGGGGGATGAGGTAGGAGCAGGAGGGCAGGCACGGGGAGAAGAAGACGGAGGAGGCAGAAGAGCCGAAGGCAGAAGACCAGAGGACCAGAAGAACAGAAGAACAGAAGAACAGAAGACCGGAAGTACAGGGAACAGAAGACCGGAAGAACACAGAAGAACACAGAAAAAGATACAGAAAACGAAGAACAGAAGGCAGAAGACCACAGAAGAAGATGAGGAAGAAGAGAAGAAGAGAGAAGACGGGGAAAAGAAGAGTGCAGCAGAAGATTACAGACGAGGAGTGAGGAGGAAGAGCAGAGAAGAAGAAAAGAAGAAAAGAAGCAGGAGCAGGAGAGAGGGTGAGTAGCGCGGGGCAGAGCGAGGGGCTGGGAGGTGGGGGGTACTTACTGTTAGTGGGTCTCGGGAACTCAGGAACCTGGAGGAACTGGAGGAGCTGCAGCGGCAGGGGGAGCGACCTACCCTTGGGTCAAGGGTCGCTACCACTGTTGCGCAGCGGCCGCCATATGAGGTAGGAGGGGGGGAGGGGTCAGCTGGGGGCGAATGGGAGCTGGGGGGCGGGGGCGTGCAGGAGGTCGCGGCGGGAAAGCGCGAGGGAGGGGGGGCAGGTAGAGTGAGAAGAGCTGGGGGAGGGGGGTTTAAGGGTGGAGGGGGGTGAGTGTTAGGAGGTTTAGGAGATTAGGGAGAAAGATAGGAGTAGGGTTGTGAAGATAGGGGAGGGGGGGTTGTAGAGGTGGGTGAGGGTGAGAGGTAGAGTGAGAGGATAGGAAGATAGGTAATAGAGGGGGGTGGCGGGAAGGGGGGAAAGATAAAGAAGTAGATGGAGAAAATAGATAGATAGAGAAATCGATAGATAGGGAAATAGATAGAGAGATAGGAAGATAGGAGGAGGTGGAGAGTGAGGGAGATTAGATAGTGGGATAGAGAGATAGAGAGATAGGTAGATAGGAGGAGTGAGGGAGGTAGATAGTGAACGGGTTAGATAGGGGAGATAGAGAGGGGGATGCGAGTGAGGGAGGGGGATGAGGTAGGAGCAGGAGGGCAGGCGCGGGGAGAGGAAGACAGAGGAGGCAGAAGAGTCGAAGGCAGAAGACCAGAGGACCGGAAGAACAGAAGAACAGAAGACCGGAATTACAGGGAACAGAAGACCGGAAGAACACAGAAGAACACAGAAGAAGATACAGAAAACGAAGAACAGAAGGCAGAAGACCACAGAAGAAGATGAGGAAGAAGAGAAGAAGAGAGAAGACGGGGAAAAGAAGAGTACAGCAGAAGATTACAGACGAGGAGCGAGGAGGAAGAGCAGAGAAGAAGAAAAGAAGCAGGAGCAGGAGAGAGGGTGAGTAGCGCGGGGCAGAGCGAGGGGCTGGGAGGTGGGGGGTACTTACTGTTAGGTGGGTCTCAGGAACTCAGGAACCTGGAGGAACTGGAGGAGCTGCAGCGGCAGGGGGAGCGACCTACCCTTGGGTCAAGGGTCGCTACCACTGTCGCGCAGCGGCCGCCATATGAGGTAGGAGGGGGGGAGGGGGCAGCTGGGGGCGAATGGGAGCTGGGGGGCGGGGCGTGCAGGAGGTCGCAGCGGGAAAGCGCGAGGGAGGGGGGACAGGTAGAGTGAGAAGAGCTGGGGGAGGGGGGTTTAAGGGTGGAGGGGGGTGAGTGTTAGGAGGTTTAGGAGATTAGGGAGAAAGATAGGAGTAGGGTTGTGAAGATAGGGGAGGTGGGGTTGTAGAGGTGGGTGAGGGTGAGAGGTACAGTGAGAGGATAGGAAGATAGGTAATAGAGGGGGTGGCGGGAAGGGGGGGAAAGATAAAGAAGTAGATGGAGAAAATAGATTGATAGAGAAATCAATAGATAGGGAAATAGATAGAGAGATAGGAAGATAGGAGGAGGTGGAGAGTGAGGGAGATTAGATAGTGGGATAGAGAGATAGAGAGATAGGTAGATAGGAGGAGTGAGGGAGGTAGATAGTGAACAGGTTAGATAGGGGAGATAGAGAGGGGGATGCGAGTGAGGGAGGGGGATGAGGTAGGAGCAGGAGGGCAGGCGCGGGGAGAAGACGACGGAGGAGGCAGAAGAGCCGAAGGCAGAAGACCAGAGGACCGGAAGAACAGAAGAACAGAAGAACAGAAGAACAGAAGACCGGAAGAACAGGGAACAGAAGACCGGAAGAACACAGAAGAACACAGAAGAACATAGAAGAACACAGAAGAAGATACAGAAAACGAAGAACAGAAGGCAGAAGACCACAGAAGAAGATGAGGAAGAAGAGAAGAAGAGAGAAGATGGGGAAAAGAAGAGTACAGCAGAAGATTACAGACGAGGAGTGAGGAGGAAGAGCAGAGAAGAAGAAAAGAAGAAAAGAAGCAGGAGAGAGGGTGAGTAGCGCGGGGCAGAGCGAGGGGCTGGGAGGTGGGGGGTACTTACTGTTAGTGGGTCTCAGGAACTCAGGAACCTGGAGGAACTGGAGGAGCTGCAGCGGCAGGGGGAGCGACCTACCCTTGGGTCAAGGGTCGCTACCACTGTCGCGCAGCAGCCGCCATATGAGGTAGGAGGGGGGGGAGGGGTCAGCTGGGGGCGAATGGGAGCTGGGGGGCGGGTGCGTGCAGGAGGTCGCGGCGGGAAAGCGCGAGGGAGGGGGGGGACAGGTAGAGTGAGAAGAGCTGGGGGAGGGGGGTTTAAGGGTGCAGGGGGGTGAGTGTTAGGAGGTTTAGGAGATTAGGGAGAAAGATAGGAGTAGGGTTGTGAAGATAGGGGAGGGGGGGTTGTAGAGGTGGGTGAGGGTGAGAGGTAGAGTGAGAGGATAGGAAGATAGGTAATAGAGGGGGTGGCGGGAAGTGGGGAAAGATAAAGAAGTAGATGGAGAAAATAGATAGATAGAGAAATCGATAGATAGGGAAATAGATAGAGAGATAGGAAGATAGGAGGAGGTGGAGAGTGAGGGAGATTAGATAGTGGGATAGAGAGATAGAGAGATAGGTAGATAGGAGGAGTGAGGGAGGTAGATAGTGAACGGGTTAGATAGGGGAGATAGAGAGTGGGATGCGAGTGAGGGAGGGGGATGAGGTAGGAGCAGGAGGGCAGGCGCGGGGAGAAGAAGACGGAGGAGGCAGAAGAGCCGAAGGCAGAAGGCCAGAGGACCGAAAGAACAGAAGAACAGAAGACCGGAAGTACAGGGAACAGAAGACCGGAAGAACACAGAAGAACACAGAAGAACACAGAAGAAGATACAGAAAACGAAGTACAGAAGGCAGAAGACCACAGAAGAAGATGAGGAAGAAGAGAAGAAGAGAGAAGACGGGGAAAAGAAGAGTACAGCAGAAGATTACAGACGAGGAGCGAGGAGGAAGAGCAGAGAAGAAGAAAAGAAGAAAAGAAGCAGGAGCAGGAGAGAGGGTGAGTAGCGCGGGGCAGAACGAGGGGCTGGGAGGTGGGGGGTACTTACTGTTAGGTGGGTCTCAGGAACTCAGGAACCTGGAGGAACTGGAGGAGCTGCAGCGGCAGGGGGAGCGACCTACCCTTGGGTCAAGGGTCGCTACCACTGTCGCGCAGCGGCCGCCATATGAGGTAGGAGGGGTCAGCTGGGGGCGAATGGGAGCTGGGGGCGGGGCGTGCAGGAGGTCGCGGCGGGAAAGTGCGAGGGAGGGGGGGGACAGGTAGAGTGAGAAGAGCTGGGGGAGGGGGGTTTAAGGGTGGAGGGGGGTGAGTGTTAGGAGGTTTAGGAGATTAGGGAGAAAGATAGGAGTAGGGTTGTGAAGATAGGGGAGGGGGGTTGTAGAGGTGGGTGAGGGTGAGAGGTAGAGTGAGAGGATAGGAAGATAGGTAATAGAGGGGGTGGCGGGAAGGGGGGGAAGATAAAGAAGTAGATGGAGAAAATAGATAGATAGAGAAATCGATAGATAGGGAAATAGATAGAGAGATAGGAAGATAGGAGGAGGTGGAGAGTGAGGGAGATTAGATAGTGGGATAGAGAGATAGAGAGATAGGTAGATAGGAGGAGTGAGGGAGGTAGATAGTGAACGGGTTAGATAGGGGAGATAGAGAGGGGGATGCGAGTGAGGGAGGGGGATGAGGTAGGAGCAGGAGGGCAGGCGCGGGGAGAAGAAGACGGAGGAGGCAGAAGAGCCGAAGGCAGAAGACCAGAGGACCGGAAGAACAGAAGAACAGAAGAACAGAAGAACAGAAGAACAGAAGACCGGAAGAACAGAAGACCGGAAGAACACAGAAGAACACAGAAGAAGATACAGAAAACGAAGAACAGAAGGCAGAAGACCACAGAAGAAGATGAGGAAGAAGAGAAGAAGAGAGAAGACGGGGAAAAGAAGAGTACAGCAGAAGATTACAGACGAGGAGCGAGGAGGAAGAGCAGAGAAGAAGAAAAGAAGAAAAGAAGCAGGAGAGAGGGTGAGTAGCGCGGGGCAGAGCGAGGGGCTGGGAGGTGGGGGGTACTTACTGTTAGGTGGGTCTCAGGAACTCAGGAACCTGGAGGAACTGGAGGAGCTGCAGCGGCAGGGGGAGCGACCTACCCTTGGGTCAAGGGTCGCTACCACTGTCGCGCAGCGGCCGCCATATGAGGTAGGAGGGGGGGGGGGAGGGGTCAGCTGGGGGTGAATGGGAGCTGGGGGGCGGGGGCGTGCAGGAGGTCGCAGCGGGAAAGCGCGAGGGAGGGGGGGACAGGTAGAGTGAGAAGAGCTGGGGGAGGGGGGTTTAAGGGTGGAGGGGGGTGAGTGTTAGGAGGTTTAGGAGATTAGGGAGAAAGATAGGAGTAGGGTTGTGAAGATAGGGGAGGGGGGGTTGTAGAGGTGGGTGAGGGTGAGAGGTAGAGTGAGAGGATAGGAAGATAGGTAATAGAGGGGGTGGCGGGAAGGGGGGGAAAGATAAAGAAGTAGATGGAGAAAATAGATAGATAGAGAAATCGATAGATAGGGAAATAGAGAGATAGGAAGATAGGAGGAGGTGGAGAGTGAGGGAGATTAGATAGTGGGATAGAGAGATAGAGAGATAGGTAGATAGGAGGAGTGAGGGAGGTAGATAGTGAATGGGTTAGATAGGGGAGATAGAGAGGGGGATGCGAGTGAGGGAGGGGGATGAGGTAGGAGCAGGAGGGCAGGCGCGGGGAGAAGACGACGGAGGAGGCAGAAGAGCCGAAGGCAGAAGACCAGAGGACCGGAAGAACAGAAGAACAGAAGAACAGAAGAACAGGGAACAGAAGACCGGAAGAACACAGAAGAACACAGAAGAACACAGAAGAAGATACAGAAAACGAAGAACAGAAGGCAGAAGACCACAGAAGAAGATGAGGAAGAAGAGAAGAAGAGAGAAGACGGGGAAAAGAAGAGTACAGCAGAAGATTACAGACGAGGAGCGAGGAGGAAGAGCAGAGAAGAAGAAAAGAAGAAAAGAAGCAGGAGCAGGAGAGAGGGTGAGTAGCGCGGGGCAGTGCAAGGGGCTGGGAGGTGGGGGGTACTTACTGTTAGGTGGGTCTCAGGAACCCAGGAACCTGGAGGAACTGGAGGAGCTGCAGCGGCAGGGGGAGCGACCTACCCTTGGGTCAAGGGTCGCTACCACTGTCGCGCAGCGGCCGCCATATGAGGTAGGGGGGGGGGGAGGGGTCAGCTGGGGGCGAATGGGAGCTGGGGGGCGGGGGCGTGCAGGCGGTCGCGGCGGGAAAGCGCAAGGGAGGGGGGGACAGGAAGAGTGAGAAGAGCTGGGGGAGGGGAGTTTAAGGGTGGAGGGGGTGAGTGTTAGGAGGTTTAGGAGATTAGGGAGAAAGATAGGAGTAGGGTTGTGAAGATAGGGGAGGGGGGTTGTAGAGGTGGGTGAGGGTGAGAGGTAGCGTGAAAGGATAGGAAGATAGGTAATAGAGGGGGTGGCGGGAAGGGGGAGAAAGATAAAGAAGTAGATGGAGAAAATAGATAGATAGAGAAATCGATAGATAGGGAAATAGATAGAGAGATAGGAAGATAGGAGGAGGTGGAGAGTGAGGGAGATTAGATAGTGGGATAGAGAGATAGAGAGATAGAGAGATAGGTAGATAGGAGGAGTGAGGGAGGTAGATAGTGAACGGGTTAGATAGGGGAGATAGAGAGGGGGATGCGAGTGAGGGAGGGGGATGAGGTAGGAGCAGGAGGGCAGGCGCGGGGAGAAGAAGACGGAGGAGGCAGAAGAGCCGAAGGCAGAAGACCAGAGGACCGGAACAACAGAAGAACAGAAGAACAGAAGAACAGAAGACCGGAAGAACAGGGAACAGAGGACCGGAAGAACACAGAAGAACACAGAAGAAGATACAGAAAACGAAGAACAGAAGGCAGAAGACCACAGAAGAAGATGAGGAAGAAGAGAAGAAGAGAGAAGACGGGGAAAAGAAGAGTACAGCAGAAGATTACAGACGAGGAGCGAGGAGGAAGAGCAGAGAAGAAGAAAAGAAGAAAAGAAGCAGGAGCAGGAGAGAGGGTGAGTAGCGCGGGGCAGAGCGAGGGGCTGGGAGGTGGTGGGTACTTACTGTTAGGTGGGTCTCAGGAACTCATGAACCTGGAGGAACTGGAGGAGCTGCAGGGGGAGCGACCTACCCTTGGGTCAAGGGTCGCTACCACTGTCGCGCAGCGGGCGCCATATGAGGTAGGAGAGGGGGAGGGGTCAGCTGGGGGCGAATGGGAGCTGGGGGGCGGGGCGTGCAGGAGGTCGCGGCGGAAAAGCGCGAGGGAGGGGGGGACAGGTAGAGTGAGAAGAGCTGGGGGAGGGGAGTTTAAGGGTGGAGGGGGGTGAGTGTTAGGAGGTTTAGGAGATTAGGGAGAAAGATAGGAGTAGGGTTGTGAAGATAGGGGAGGGGGGTTGTAGAGGTGGGTGAGGGTGAGAGGTAGCGTGAGAGGATAGGAAGATAGGTAATAGAGGGGGTGGCGGGAAGGGGGGGAAAGATAAAGAAGTAGATGGAGAAAATAGATAGATAGAGAAATCGATAGATAGGGAAATAGATAGAGAGATAGGAAGATAGGAGGAGGTGGAGAGTGAGGGAGATTAGATAGTGGGATAGAGAGATAGAGAGATAGGTAGATAGGAGGAGTGAGGGAGGTAGATAGTGAACGGGTTAGATAGGGGAGATAGAGAGGGGGATGCAAGTGAGGGAGGGGGATGAGGTAGGAGCAGGAGGGCAGGCGCGGGGAGAAGAAGACGAGGAGGCAGGAGAGCCGAAGGCAGAAGACCAGAGGACCGGAAGAACAGAAGAACAGAAGACCGGAAGAACAGGGAACAGAAGACCGGAAGAACACAGAAGAACACAGAAGAACACAAAAGAAGATACAGAAAACGAAGAACAGAAGGCAGAAGACCACAGAAGAAGATGAGGAAGAAGAGAAGAAGAGAGAAGACGGGGAAAAGAAGAGTACAGCAGAAGATTTCAGACGAGGAGCGAGGAGGAAGAGCAGAGAAGAAGAAAAGAAGAAAAGAAGCAGGAGCAGGAGAGAGGGTGAGTAGCGCGGGGCAGAGCGAGGGGCTGGGAGGTGGGGGGTACTTACTGTTAGGTGGGTCTCAGGAACTCAGGAACCTGGAGGAACTGGAGGAGCTGCAGCGGCAGGGGGAGCGACCTACCCTTGGGTCAAGGGTCGCTACCACTGTCGCGCAGCAGCCGCCATATGAGGTAGGAGGGGGGGAGGGGTCAGCTGGGGGCGAATGGGAGCTGGGGGGCGGGGGCGTGCAGGAGGTCGCGGCGGGAAAGCGCGAGGGAGGGGGGGACAGGTAGAGTGAGAAGAGCTGGGGGAGGGGGGTTTAAGGGTGGAGGGGGGTGAGTGTTAGGAGGTTTAGGAGATTAGGGAGAAAGATAGGAGTAGGGTTGTGAAGATAGGGGAGGGGGGGTTGTAGAGGTGGGTGAGGGTGAGAGGTAGAGTGAGAGGATAGGAAGATAGGTAATAGAGGGGGTGGCGGGAAGGGGGGGAAAGATAAAGAAGTAGATGGAGAAAATAGATAGATAGAGAAATCGATAGATAGGGAAATAGATAGAGAGATAGGAAGATAGGAGGAGGTGGAGAGTGAGGGAGATTAGATAGTGGGATAGAGAGATAGAGAGATAGGTAGATAGGAGGAGTGAGGGAGGTAGATAGTGAACGGGTTAGATAGGGGAGATAGAGAGGGGGATGCGAGTGAGGGAGGGGGATGAGGTAGGAGCAGGAGGGCAGGCACGGGGAGAAGAAGACGGAGGAGGCAGAAGAGCCGAAGGCAGAAGACCAGAGGACCAGAAGACCAGAGGACCGGAAGAACAGAAGAACAGAAGACCGGAATTACAGGGAACAGAAGACCGGAAGAACACAGAAGAACACAGAAGAAGATACAGAAAACGAAGAACAGAAGGCAGAAGACCACAGAAGAAGATGAGGAAGAAGAGAAGAAGAGAGAAGACGGGGAAAAGAAGAGTACAGCAGAAGATTACAGACGAGGAGCGAGGAGGAAGAGCAGAGAAGAAGAAAAGAAGAAAAGAAGCAGGAGAGAGGGTGAGTAGCGCGGGGCAGAACGAGGGGCTGGGAGGTGGGGGGTACTTACTGTTAGGTGGGTCTCAGGAACTCAGGAACCTGGAGGAACTGGAGGAGCTGCAGCGGCAGGGGGAGCGACCTACCCTTGGGTCAAGGGTCGCTACCACTGTCGCGCAGCGGCCGCCTTATGAGGTAGGAGGGGGGGGAGGGGTCAGCTGGGGGCGAATGGGAGCTGGGGGCGGGGGCTTGCAGGAGGTCGCGGCGGGAAAGCGCGAGGGAGGGGGGGACAGGTAGAGTGAGAAGAGCTTGGGGAGGGGGGTTTAAGGGTGGAGGGGGGTGAGTGTTAGGAGGTTTAGGAGATTAGGGAGAAAGATAGGAGTAGGGTTGTGAAGATAGGGGAGGGGGGGTTGTAGAGGTGGGTGAGGGTGAGAGGTACAGTGAGAGGATAGGAAGATAGGTAATAGAGGGGGTGGCGGGAAGGGGGGGAAAGATAAAGAAGTAGATGGAGAAAATAGATTGATAGAGAAATCGATAGATAGGGAAATAGATAGAGAGATAGGAAGATAGGAGGAGGTGGAGAGTGAGGGAGATTAGATAGTGGGATAGAGAGATAGAGAGATAGGTAGATAGGAGGAGTGAGGGAGGTAGATAGTGAACGGGTTAGATAAGGGAGATAGAGAGGGGGATGCGAGTGAGGGAGGGGAATGAGGTAGGAGCAGGAGGGCAGGCGCGGGGAGAAGACGACGGAGGAGGCAGAAGAGCCGAAGGCAGAAGACCAGAGGACCGGAAGAACAGAAGAACAGAAGAACAGAAGAACAGAAGAACAGAAGACCGGAAGAACAGGGAACAGAAGACCGGAAGAACACAGAAGAACACAGAAGAAGATACAGAAAACGAAGAACAGAAGGCAGAAGACCACAGAAAAAGATGAGGAAGAAGAGAAGAAGAGAGAAGATGGGGAAAAGAAGAGTACAGCAGAAGATTACAGACGAGGAGTGAGGAGGAAGAGCAGAGAAGAAGAAAAGAAGAAAAGAAGCAGGAGAGAGGGTGAGTAGCGCGGGGCAGAGCGAGGGGCTGGGAGGTGGGGGGTACTTACTGTTAGTGGGTCTCAGGAACTCAGGAACCTGGAGGAACTGGAGGAGCTGCAGCGGCAGGGGGAGCGACCTACCCTTGGGTCAAGGGTCGCTACCACTGTCGCGCAGCAGCCGCCATATGAGGTAGGAGGGGGGGGAGGGGTCAGCTGGGGGCGAATGGGAGCTGGGGGGCGGGTGCGTGCAGGAGGTCGCGGCGGGAAAGCGCGAGGGAGGGGGGGGACAGGTAGAGTGAGAAGAGCTGGGGGAGGGGGGTTTAAGGGTGCAGGGGGGTGAGTGTTAGGAGGTTTAGGAGATTAGGGAGAAAGATAGGAGTAGGGTTGTGAAGATAGGGGAGGGGGGGTTGTAGAGGTGGGTGAGGGTGAGAGGTAGAGTGAGAGGATAGGAAGATAGGTAATAGAGGGGGTGGCGGGAAGTGGGGAAAGATAAAGAAGTAGATGGAGAAAATAGATAGATAGAGAAATCGATAGATAGGGAAATAGATAGAGAGCTAGGAAGATAGGAGGAGGTGGAGAGTGAGGGAGATTAGATAGTGGGATAGAGAGATAGAGAGATAGGTAGATAGGAGGAGTGAGGGAGGTAGATAGTGAACGGGTTAGATAGGGGAGATAGAGAGTGGGATGCGAGTGAGGGAGGGGGATGAGGTAGGAGCAGGAGGGCAGGCGCGGGGAGAAGAAGACGGAGGAGGCAGAAGAGCTGAAGGCAGAAGGCCAGAGGACCGGAAGAACAGAAGAACAGAAGAACAGAAGACCGGAAGTACAGGGAACAGAAGACCGGAAGAACACAGAAGAACACAGAAGAACACAGAAGAAGATACAGAAAACGAAGTACAGAAGGCAGAAGACCACAGAAGAAGATGAGGAAGAAGAGAAGAAGAGAGAAGACGGGGAAAAGAAGAGTACAGCAGAAGATTACAGACGAGGAGCGAGGAGGAAGAGCAGAGAAGAAGAAAAGAAGAAAAGAAGCAGGAGCAGGAGAGAGGGTGAGTAGCGCGGGGCAGAACGAGGGGCTGGGAGGTGGGGGGTACTTACTGTTAGGTGGGTCTCAGGAACTCAGGAACCTGGAGGAACTGGAGGAGCTGCAGCGGCAGGGGGAGCGACCTACCCTTGGGTCAAGGGTCGCTACCACTGTCGCGCAACGGCCGCCATAATAGGTAGGAGGGGGGGGAGGGGTCAGCTGGGGGCGAATGGGAGCTGGGGGCGGGGCGTGCAGGAGGTCGCGGCGGGAAAGCGCGAGGGAGGGGGGGGACAGGTAGAGTGAGAAGAGCTTGGGGAGGGGGGTTTAAGGGTGGAGGGGGGTGAGTGTTAGGAGGTTTAGGAGATTAGGGAGAAAGATAGGAGTAGGGTTGTGAAGATAGTGGAGGGGGGTTGTAGAGGTGGGTGAGGGTGAGAGGTAGAGTGAGAGGATAGGAAGATAGGTAATAGAGGGGGTGGCGGGAAGGGGGGGAAAGATAAATAAGTAGAATGAGAAAATAGATAGATAGAGAAATCGATAGATAGGGAAATAGATAGAGAGATAGGAAGATAGGAGGAGGTGGAGAGTGAGGGAGATTAGATAGTGGGATAGAGAGATAGAGAGATAGGTAGATAGGAGGAGTGAGGGAGGTAGATAGTGAACGGGTTAGATAGGGGAGATAGAGAGGGGGATGCGAGTGAGGGAGGGGGATGAGGTAGGAGCAGGAGGGCAGGCGCGGGGAGAAGAAGACGGAGGAGGCAGAAGAGCCGAAGGCAGAAGACCAGAGGACCGGAAGAACAGAAGAACAGAAGAACAGAAGACCGGAAGAACACAGAAGAACAGAAGAACAGAAGAACAGGGAACAGAAGACCGGAAGAACACAGAAGAACACAGAAGAACACAGAAGAAGATACAGAAAACGAGGAACAGAAGGCAGAAGACCACAGAAGAAGATGAGGAAGAAGAGAAGAAGAGAGAAGACGGGGAAAAGAAGAGTACAGCAGAAGATTACAGACGAGGAGCGAGGAGGAAGAGCAGAGAAGAAGAAAAGAAGAAAAGAAGCAGGAGCAGGTGAATAGCGCGGGGCAGAACGAGGGGCTGGGAGGTGGGGGGTACTTACTGTTAGGTGGGTCTCAGGAACTCAGGAACCTGGAGGAACTGGAGGAGCGGCAGGGGGAGCGACCTACCCTTGGGTCAAGGGTCGCTACCACTGTCGCGCAGCGGCCGCCATATGAGGTAGGAGGGGGGGGAGGGGTCAGCTGGGGGCGAATGGGAGCTGGGGGCGGGGGCGTGCAGGAGGTCGCGGCGGGAAAGCGCGAGGGAGGGGGGGACAGGTAGAGTGAGAAGAGCTTGGGGAGGGGGGTTTAAGGGTGGAGGGGGGTGAGTGTTAGGAGGTTTAGGAGATTAGGGAGAAAGATAGGAGTAGGGTTGTGAAGATAGGGGAGGGGGGGTTGTAGAGGTGGGTGAGGGTGAGAGGTAGAGTGAGAGGATAGGAAGATAGGTAATAGAGGGGGTGGCGGGAAGGGGGGAAAGATAAAGAAGTAGATGGAGAAAATAGATAGATAGAGAAATCGATAGATAGGGAAATAGATAGAGAGATAGGAAGATAGGAGGAGGTGGAGAGTGAGGGAGATTAGATAGTGGGATAGAGAGATAGAGAGATAGGTAGATAGGAGGAGTGAGGGAGGTAGATAGTGAACGGGTTAGATAGGGGAGATAGAGAGGGGGATGCGAGTGAGGGAGGGGGATGAGGTAGGAGCAGGAGGGCAGGCGCGGGGAGAAGAAGACGGAGGAGGCAGAAGAGCCGAAGGCAGAAGACCAGAGGACCGGAAGAACAGAAGAACAGAAGAACAGAAGACCGGAAGAACAGGGAACATAAGACCGGAAGAACACAGAAGAACACAGAAGAAGATACAGAAAACGAAGAACAGAAGGCAGAAGACCACAGAAGAAGATGAGGAAGAAGAGAAGAAGAGAGAAGACGGGGAAAAGAAGAGTACAGCAGAAGATTACAGACGAGGAGCGAGGAGGAAGAGCAGAGAAGAAGAAAAGAAGCAGGAGAAAGGGTGAGTAGCGCGGGGTTAGAGCGAGGGGCTGGGAGGTGGGGGGTACTTACTGTTAGGTGGGTCTCAGGAACTCAGGAACCTGGAGGAACTGGAGGAGCTGCAGCGGCAGGGGGAGCGACCTACCCTTGGGTCAAGGGTCGCTACCACTGTCGCGCAGCGGCCGCCATATGAGGTAGGAGGGGGGGAGGGGAGAGCTGGGGGCGAATGGGAGCTGGGGGGCGGGGCGTGCAGGAGGTCGCAGCGGGAAAGCGCGAGGGAGGGGGGACAGGTAGAGTGAGAAGAGCTGGGGGAGGGGGGTTTAAGGGTGGTGGGGGGTGAGTGTTAGGAGGTTTAGGAGATTAGGGAGAAAGATAGGAGTAGGGTTGTGAAGATAGGGGAGGGGGGGTTGTAGAGGTGGGTGAGGGTGAGAGGTACAGTGAGAGGATAGGAAGATAGGTAATAGAGGGGGTGGCGGGAAGGGGGGGAAAGATAAAGAAGTAGATGGAGAAAATAGATTGATAGAGAAATCGATAGATAGGGAAATAGATAGAGAGATAGGAAGATAGGAGGAGGTGGAGAGTGAGGGAGATTAGATAGTGGGATAGAGAGATAGAGAGATAGGTAGATAGGAGGAGTGAGGGAGGTAGATAGTGAACGGGTTAGATAGGGGAGATAGAGAGGGGGATGCGAGTGAGGGAGGGGAATGAGGTAGGAGCAGGAGGGCAGGCGCGGGGAGAAGACGACGGAGGAGGCAGAAGAGCCGAAGGCAGAAGACCAGAGGACCGGAAGAACAGAAGAACAGAAGAACAGAAGAACAGAAGACCGGAAGAACAGGGAACAGAAGACCGGAAGAACACAGAAGAACACAGAAGAACACAGAAGAAGATACAGAAAACGAAGAACAGAAGGCAGAAGACCACAGAAAAAGATGAGGAAGAAGAGAAGAAGAGAGAAGATGGGGAAAAGAAGAGTACAGCAGAAGATTACAGGTGAGGAGGAAGAGCAGAGAAGAAGAAAAGAAGAAAAGAAGCAGGAGAGAGGGTGAGTAGCGCGGGGCAGAGCGAGGGGCTGGGAGGTGGGGGGTACTTACTGTTAGTGGGTCTCAGGAACTCAGGAACCTGGAGGAACTGGAGGAGCTGCAGCGGCAGGGGGAGCGACCTACCCTTGGGTCAAGGGTCGCTACCACTGTCGCGCAGCAGCCGCCATATGAGGTAGGAGGGGGGGGAGGGGTCAGCTGGGGGCGAATGGGAGCTGGGGGGCGGGTGCGTGCAGGAGGTCGCGGCGGGAAAGCGCGAGGGAGGGGGGGGACAGGTAGAGTGAGAAGAGCTGGGGGAGGGGGGTTTAAGGGTGCAGGGGGGTGAGTGTTAGGAGGTTTAGGAGATTAGGGAGAAAGATAGGAGTAGGGTTGTGAAGATAGGGGAGGGGGGGTTGTAGAGGTGGGTGAGGGTGAGAGGTAGAGTGAGAGGATAGGAAGATAGGTAATAGAGGGGGTGGCGGGAAGTGGGGAAAGATAAAGAAGTAGATGGAGAAAATAGATAGATAGAGAAATCGATAGATAGGGAAATAGATAGAGAGCTAGGAAGATAGGAGGAGGTGGAGAGTGAGGGAGATTAGATAGTGGGATAGAGAGATAGAGAGATAGGTAGATAGGAGGAGTGAGGGAGGTAGATAGTGAACGGGTTAGATAGGGGAGATAGAGAGTGGGATGCGAGTGAGGGAGGGGGATGAGGTAGGAGCAGGAGGGCAGGCGCGGGGAGAAGAAGACGGAGGAGGCAGAAGAGCCGAAGGCAGAAGGCCAGAGGACCAGAAGAACAGAAGAACAGAAGAACAGAAGACCGGAAGTACAGGGAACAGAAGACCGGAAGAACACAGAAGAACACAGAAGAACACAGAAGAAGATACAGAAAACGAAGTACAGAAGGCAGAAGACCACAGAAGAAGATGAGGAAGAAGAGAAGAAGAGAGAAGACGGGGAAAAGAAGAGTACAGCAGAAGATTACAGACGAGGAGCGAGGAGGAAGAGCAGAGAAGAAGAAAAGAAGAAAAGAAGCAGGAGCAGGAGAGAGGGTGAGTAGCGCGGGGCAGAACGAGGGGCTGGGAGGTGGGGGGTACTTACTGTTAGGTGGGTCTCAGGAACTCAGGAACCTGGAGGAACTGGAGGAGCTGCAGCGGCAGGGGGAGCGACCTACCCTTGGGTCAAGGGTCGCTACCACTGTCGCGCAGCGGCCGCCATAATAGGTAGGAGGGGGGGGAGGGGTCAGCTGGGGGCGAATGGGAGCTGGGGGCGGGGCGTGCAGGAGGTCGCGGCGGGAAAGCGCGAGGGAGGGGGGGGACAGGTAGAGTGAGAAGAGCTGGGGGAGGGGTGTTTAAGGGTGGAGGGGGGTGAGTGTTAGGAGGTTTAGGAGATTAGGGAGAAAGATAGGAGTAGGGTTGTGAAGATAGGGGAGGGGGGTTGTAGAGGTGGGTGAGGGTGAGAGGATAGGAAGATAGGTAATAGAGGGGGTGGCGGGAAGGGGGGGAAAGATAAAGAAGTAGATGGAGAAAATAGATAGATAGAGAAATCGATAGATAGGGAAATAGATAGAGAGCTAGGAAGATAGGAGGAGGTGGAGAGTGAGGGAGATTAGATAGTGGGATAGAGAGATAGAGAGATAGGTAGATAGGAGGAGTGAGGGAGGTAGATAGTGAACGGGTTAGATAGGGGAGATAGAGAGTGGGATGCGAGTGAGGGAGGGGGATGAGGTAGGAGCAGGAGGGCAGGCGCGGGGAGAAGAAGACGGAGGAGGCAGAAGAGCTGAAGGCAGAAGGCCAGAGGACCGGAAGAACAGAAGAACAGAAGACCGGAAGTACAGGGAACAGAAGACCGGAAGAACACAGAAGAACACAGAAGAACACAGAAGAACACAGAAGAACACAGAAGAAGATACAGAAAACGAAGTACAGAAGGCAGAAGACCACAGAAGAAGATGAGGAAGAAGAGAAGAAGAGAGAAGATGGGGAAAAGAAGAGTACAGCAGAAGATTACAGACGAGGAGCGAGGAGGAAGAGCAGAGAAGAAGAAAAGAAGAAAAGAAGCAGGAGCAGGAGAGAGGGTGAGTAGCGCGGGGCAGAACGAGGGGCTGGGAGGTGGGGGGTACTTACTGTTAGGTGGGTCTCAGGAACTCAGGAACCTGGAGGAACTGGAGGAGCTGCAGCGGCAGGGGGAGCGACCTACCCTTGGGTCAAGGGTCGCTACCACTGTCGCGCAGCGGCCGCCATAATAGGTAGGAGGGGGGGGAGGGGTCAGCTGGGGGCGAATGGGAGCTGGGGGCGGGGCGTGCAGGAGGTCGCGGCGGGAAAGCGCGAGGGAGGGGGGGGACAGGTAGAGTGAGAAGAGCTTGGGGAGGGGGGTTTAAGGGTGGAGGGGGGTGAGTGTTAGGAGGTTTAGGAGATTAGGGAGAAAGATAGGAGTAGGGTTGTGAAGATAGTGGAGGGGGGTTGTAGAGGTGGGTGAGGGTGAGAGGTAGAGTGAGAGGATAGGAAGATAGGTAATAGAGGGGGTGGCGGGAAGGGGGGGAAAGATAAAGAAGTAGATGGAGAAAATAGATAGAGAAATCGATAGATAGGGAAATAGATAGAGAGATAGGAAGATAGGAGGAGGTGGAGAGTGAGGGAGATTAGATAGTGGGATAGAGAGATAGAGAGATAGGTAGATAGGAGGAGTGAGGGAGGTAGATAGTGAACGGGTTAGATAGGGGAGATAGAGAGGGGGATGCGAGTGAGGGAGGGGGATGAGGTAGGAGCAGGAGGGCAGGCGCGGGGAGAAGAAGACGGAGGAGGCAGAAGAGCCGAAGGCAGAAGACCAGAGGACCGGAAGAACAGAAGAACAGAAGAACAGAAGACCGGAAGAACACAGAAGAACAGAAGAACAGAAGAACAGGGAACAGAAGACATGAAGAACACAGAAGAACACAGAAGAACACAGAAGAAGATACAGAAAACGAGGAACAGAAGGCAGAAGACCACAGAAGAAGATGAGGAAGAAGAGAAGAAGAGAGAAGACGGGGAAAAGAAGAGTACAGCAGAAGATTACAGACGAGGAGCGAGGAGGAAGAGCAGAGAAGAAGAAAAGAAGAAAAGAAGCAGGAGCAGGTGAATAGCGCGGGGCAGAACGAGGGGCTGGGAGGTGGGGGGTACTTACTGTTAGGTGGGTCTCAGGAACTCAGGAACCTGGAGGAACTGGAGGAGCTGCAGCGGCAGGGGGAGCGACCTACCCTTGGGTCAAGGGTCGCTACCACTGTCGCGCAGCGGCCGCCATATGAGGTAGGAGGGGGGGGAGGGGTCAGCTGGGGGCGAATGGGAGCTGGGGGCGGGGGCGTGCAGGAGGTCGCGGCGGGAAAGCGCGAGGGAGGGGGGGACAGGTAGAGTGAGAAGAGCTTGGGGAGGGGGGTTTAAGGGTGGAGGGGGGTGAGTGTTAGGAGGTTTAGGAGATTAGGGAGAAAGATAGGAGTAGGGTTGTGAAGATAGGGGAGGGGGGGTTGTAGAGGTGGGTGAGGGTGAGAGGTAGAGTGAGAGGATAGGAAGATAGGTAATAGAGGGGGTGGCGGGAAGGGGGGAAAGATAAAGAAGTAGATGAAGAAAATAGATAGATAGAGAAATCGATAGATAGGGAAATAGATAGAGAGATAGGAAGATAGGAGGAGGTGGAGAGTGAGGGAGATTAGATAGTGGGATAGAGAGATAGAGAGATAGGTAGATAGGAGGAGTGAGGGAGGTAGATAGTGAACGGGTTAGATAGGGGAGATAGAGAGGGGGATGCGAGTGAGGGAGGGGGATGAGGTAGGAGCAGGAGGGCAGGCGCGGGGAGAAGAAGACGGAGGAGGCAGAAGAGCCGAAGGCAGAAGACCAGAGGACCGGAAGAACAGAAGAACAGAAGAACAGAAGACCGGAAGAACAGGGAACATAAGACCGGAAGAACACAGAAGAACACAGAAGAAGATACAGAAAACGAAGAACAGAAGGCAGAAGACCACAGAAGAAGATGAGGAAGAAGAGAAGAAGAGAGAAGACGGGGAAAAGAAGAGTACAGCAGAAGATTACAGACGAGGAGCGAGGAGGAAGAGCAGAGAAGAAGAAAAGAAGCAGGAGAAAGGGTGAGTAGCGCGGGGTTAGAGCGAGGGGCTGGGAGGTGGGGGGTACTTACTGTTAGGTGGGTCTCAGGAACTCAGGAACCTGGAGGAACTGGAGGAGCTGCAGCGGCAGGGGGAGCGACCTACCCTTGGGTCAAGGGTCGCTACCACTGTCGCGCAGCGGCCGCCATATGAGGTAGGAGGGGGGGAGGGGAGAGCTGGGGGCGAATGGGAGCTGGGGGGCGGGGCGTGCAGGAGGTCGCAGCGGGAAAGCGCGAGGGAGGGGGGACAGGTAGAGTGAGAAGAGCTGGGGGAGGGGGGTTTAAGGGTGGAGGGGGGTGAGTGTTAGGAGGTTTAGGAGATTAGGGAGAAAGATAGGAGTAGGGTTGTGAAGATAGGGGAGGGGGGGTTGTAGAGGTGGGTGAGGGTGAGAGGTACAGTGAGAGGATAGGAAGATAGGTAATAGAGGGGGTGGCGGGAAGGGGGGGAAAGATAAAGAAGTAGATGGAGAAAATAGATTGATAGAGAAATCGATAGATAGGGAAATAGATAGAGAGATAGGAAGATAGGAGGAGGTGGAGAGTGAGGGAGATTAGATAGTGGGATAGAGAGATAGAGAGATAGGTAGATAGGAGGAGTGAGGGAGGTAGATAGTGAACGGGTTAGATAGGGGAGATAGAGAGGGGGATGCGAGTGAGGGAGGGGAATGAGGTAGGAGCAGGAGGGCAGGCGCGGGGAGAAGACGACGGAGGAGGCAGAAGAGCCGAAGGCAGAAGACCAGAGGACCGGAAGAACAGAAGAACAGAAGAACAGAAGAACAGAAGACCGGAAGAACAGGGAACAGAAGACCGGAAGAACACAGAAGAACACAGAAGAACACAGAAGAAGATACAGAAAACGAAGAACAGAAGGCAGAAGACCACAGAAAAAGATGAGGAAGAAGAGAAGAAGAGAGAAGATGGGGAAAAGAAGAGTACAGCAGAAGATTACAGGTGAGGAGGAAGAGCAGAGAAGAAGAAAAGAAGAAAAGAAGCAGGAGAGAGGGTGAGTAGCGCGGGGCAGAGCGAGGGGCTGGGAGGTGGGGGGTACTTACTGTTAGTGGGTCTCAGGAACCTGGAGGAACTGGAGGAGCTGCAGCGGCAGGGGGAGCGACCTACCCTTGGGTCAAGGGTCGCTACCACTGTCGCGCAGCAGCCGCCATATGAGGTAGGAGGGGGGGGAGGGGTCAGCTGGGGGCGAATGGGAGCTGGGGGGCGGGTGCGTGCAGGAGGTCGCGGCGGGAAAGCGCGAGGGAGGGGGGGGACAGGTAGAGTGAGAAGAGCTGGGGGAGGGGGGTTTAAGGGTGCAGGGGGGTGAGTGTTAGGAGGTTTAGGAGATTAGGGAGAAAGATAGGAGTAGGGTTGTGAAGATAGGGGAGGGGGGGTTGTAGAGGTGGGTGAGGGTGAGAGGTAGAGTGAGAGGATAGGAAGATAGGTAATAGAGGGGGTGGCGGGAAGTGGGGAAAGATAAAGAAGTAGATGGAGAAAATAGATAGATAGAGAAATCGATAGATAGGGAAATAGATAGAGAGCTAGGAAGATAGGAGGAGGTGGAGAGTGAGGGAGATTAGATAGTGGGATAGAGAGATAGAGAGATAGGTAGATAGGAGGAGTGAGGGAGGTAGATAGTGAACGGGTTAGATAGGGGAGATAGAGAGTGGGATGCGAGTGAGGGAGGGGGATGAGGTAGGAGCAGGAGGGCAGGCGCGGGGAGAAGAAGACGGAGGAGGCAGAAGAGCCGAAGGCAGAAGGCCAGAGGACCGGAAGAACAGAAGAACAGAAGAACAGAAGACCGGAAGTACAGGGAACAGAAGACCGGAAGAACACAGAAGAACACAGAAGAACACAGAAGAAGATACAGAAAACGAAGTACAGAAGGCAGAAGACCACAGAAGAAGATGAGGAAGAAGAGAAGAAGAGAGAAGACGGGGAAAAGAAGAGTACAGCAGAAGATTACAGACGAGGAGCGAGGAGGAAGAGCAGAGAAGAAGAAAAGAAGAAAAGAAGCAGGAGCAGGAGAGAGGGTGAGTAGCGCGGGGCAGAACGAGGGGCTGGGAGGTGGGGGGTACTTACTGTTAGGTGGGTCTCAGGAACTCAGGAACCTGGAGGAACTGGAGGAGCTGCAGCGGCAGGGGGAGCGACCTACCCTTGGGTCAAGGGTCGCTACCACTGTCGCGCAGCGGCCGCCATAATAGGTAGGAGGGGGGGGAGGGGTCAGCTGGGGGCGAATGGGAGCTGGGGGCGGGGCGTGCAGGAGGTCGCGGCGGGAAAGCGCGAGGGAGGGGGGGGACAGGTAGAGTGAGAAGAGCTGGGGGAGGGGTGTTTAAGGGTGGAGGGGGGTGAGTGTTAGGAGGTTTAGGAGATTAGGGAGAAAGATAGGAGTAGGGTTGTGAAGATAGGGGAGGGGGGTTGTAGAGGTGGGTGAGGGTGAGAGGTAGAGTGAGAGGATAGGAAGATAGGTAATAGAGGGGGTGGCGGGAAGGGGGGGAAAGATAAAGAAGTAGATGGAGAAAATAGATAGATAGAGAAATCGATAGATAGGGAAATAGATAGAGAGATAGGAAGATAGGAGGAGGTGGAGAGTGAGGGAGATTAGATAGTGGGATAGAGAGATAGAGAGATAGGTAGATAGGAGGAGTGAGGGAGGTAGATAGTGAACGGGTTAGATAGGGGAGATAGAGAGGGGGATGCGAGTGAGGGAGGGGGATGAGGTAGGAGCAGGAGGGCAGGCGCGGGGAGAAGAAGACGGAGGAGGCAGAAGAGCCGAAGGCAGAAGACCAGAGGACCGGAAGAACAGAAGAACAGAAGAACAGAAGACCGGAAGAACAGAAGACCGGAAGAACACAGAAGAGCACAGAAGAACACAGAAGAAGATACAGAAAACGAAGAACAGAAGGCAGAAGACCACAGAAGAAGATGAGGAAGAAGAGAAGAAGAGAGAAGACGGGGAAAAGAAGAGTACAGCAGAAGATTACAGACGAGGAGCGAGGAGGAAGAGCAGAGAAGAAGAAAAGAAGAAAAGAAGCAGGAGAGAGGGTGAGTAGCGCGGGGCAGAGCGAGGGGCTGGGAGGTGGGGGGTACTTACTGTTAGGTGGGTCTCAGGAACTCAGGAACCTGGAGGAACTGGAGGAGCTGCAGCGGCAGGGGGAGCGACCTACCCTTGGGTCAAGGGTCGCTACCACTGTCGCGCAGCGGCCGCCATATGAGGTAGGAGGGGGGGGAGGGGTCAGCTGGGGGTGAATGGGAGCTGGGAGGCGGGGGCGTGCAGGAGGTCGCAGCGGGAAAGCGCGAGGGAGGGGGGGACAGGTAGAGTGAGAAGAGCTGGGGGAGGGGGGTTTAAGGGTGGAGGGGGGTGAGTGTTAGGAGGTTTAGGAGATTAGGGAGAAAGATAGGAGTAGGGTTGTGAAGATAGGGGAGGGGGGGTTGTAGAGGTGGGTGAGGGTGAGAGGTAGAGTGAGAGGATAGGAAGATAGGTAATAGAGGGGGTGGCGGGAAGGGGGGGAAAGATAAAGAAGTAGATGGAGAAAATAGATAGATAGAGAAATCGATAGATAGGGAAATAGATAGAGAGATAGGAAGATAGGAGGAGGTGGAGAGTGAGGGAGATTAGATAGTGGGATAGAGAGATAGAGAGATAGGTAGATAGGAGGAGTGAGGGAGGTAGATAGTGAACGGGTTAGATAGGGGAGATAGAGAGGGGGATGCGAGTGAGGGAGGGGGATGAGGTAGGAACAGGAGGGCAGGCGCGGGGAGAAGACGACAGAGGAGGCAGAAGAGCCGAAGGCAGAAGACCAGAGGACCGGAAGAACAGAAGAACAGAAGAACAGAAGAACAGAAGAACAGAAGAACAGGGAACAGAAGACCGGAAGAACACAGAAGAACACAGAAGAACACAGAAGAAGATACAGAAAACGAGGAACAGAAGGCAGAAGACCACAGAAGAAGATGAGGAAGAAGAGAAGAAGAGAGAAGACGGGGAAAAGAAGAGTACAGCAGAAGATTACAGACGAGGAGCGAGGAGGAAGAGCAGAGAAGAAGAAAAGAAGCAGGAGCAGGAGAGAGGGTGAGTAGCGCGGGGCAGAGCGAGGGGCTGGGAGGTGGGGGGTACTTACTGTTAGGTGGGTCTCAGGAACTCAGGAACCTGGAGGAACTGGAGGAGCTGCAGCGGCAGGGGGAGCGACCTACCCTTGGGTCAAGGGTCGCTACCACTGTCGCGCAGCGGGCGCCATATGAGGTAGGAGGGGGGGAGGGGTCAGCTGGGGGCGAATGGGAGCTGGGGGGCGGGGGCGTGCAGGAGGTCGCAGCAGGAAAGCGCGAGGGAGGGGGGGACAGGTAGAGTGAGAAGAGCTGGGGGAGGGGGGTTTAAGGGTGGAGGGGGGTGAGTGTTAGGAGGTTTAGGAGATTAGGGAGAAAGATAGGAGTAGGGTTGTGAAGATAGGGGAGGGGGGGTTGTAGAGGTGGGTGAGGGTGAGAGGTAGAGTGAGAGGATAGGAAGATAGGTAATAGAGGGGGTGTCGGGAAGGGGGGGAAAGATAAAGAAGTAGATGGAGAAAATAGATAGATAGAGAAATCGATAGATAGGGAAATAGATAGAGAGATAGGAAGATAGGAGGAGGTGGAGAGTGAGGGAGATTAGATAGTGGGATAGAGAGATAGAGAGATAGGTAGATAGGAGGAGTGAGGGAGGTAGATAGTGAACGGGTTAGATAGGGGAGATAGAGAGGGGGATGCGAGTGAGGGAGGGGGATGAGGTAGGAGCAGGAGGGCAGGCGCGGGGAGAAGAAGACAGAGGAGGCAGAGGAGGCAGAAGAGCCGAAGGCAGAAGACCAGAGAACACAGAAGAACACAGAAGAACACAGAAGAAGATACAGAAAACGAAGAACAGAAGGCAGAAGACCACAGAAGAAGATGAGGAAGAAGAGAAGAAGAGAGAAGACGGGGAAAAGAAGAGTACAGCAGAAGATTACAGACGAGGAGCGAGGAGGAAGAGCAGAGAAGAAGAAAAGAAGAAAAGAAGAAAAGAACCAGGAGCAGGAGAGAGGGTGAGTAGCGCGGGCAGAGCGAGGGGCTGGGAGGTGGGGGGTACTTACTGTTAGGTGGGTCTCAGGAACTCAGGAACCTGGAGGAACTGGAGGAGCTGCAGCGGCAGGGGGAGTGACCTACCCTTGGGTCAAGGGTCGCTACCACTGTCAGGCAGCGGACGCCATATGAGGTAGGAGGGGAGGGAAGGGTCAGCTGGGGGCGAATGGGAGCTGGGGGGCGAGGGCGTGCAGGAGGTCGCGGCGGGAAAGCGCGAGGGAGGTGGCTGACAGGTAGAGTGAGAAGAGCTGGGGGAGGGTGGTTTAAGGGTGGAGGGGGGTGAGTGTTAGGAGGTTTAGGAGATTAGGGAGAAAGATAGGAGTAGGGTTGTGAAGATAGGGGAGGGGGGTTGTAGAGGTGGGTGAGGGTGAGAGGTAGCGTGAGAGGATAGGAAGATAGGTAATAGAGGGGGTGGCGGGAAGGGGGGGAAAGATAAAGAAGTAGATGGAGAAAATAGATAGAAAGAGAAATCGATAGATAGGGAAATAGATAGAGAGATAGGAAGATAGGAGGAGGTGGAGAGTGAGGGAGATTAGATAGTGGGATAGAGAGATAGAGAGATAGGTAGATAGGAGGAGGGAGGGAGGTAGATAGTGAACGGGTTAGATAGGGGAGATAGAGAGGGGGATGCAAGTGAGGGAGGGGGATGAGGTAGGAGCAGGAGGGCAGGCGCGGGGAGAAGAAGACGGAGGAGGCAGAAGAGCCGAAGGCAGAAGACCAGAGGACCGGAAGAACAGAAGAACAGAAGAACAGAAGAACAGAAGACCGGAAGACCAGGGAACAGAAGACCAGAAGAACACAGAAGAACACAGAAGAGCACAGAAGAACACAGAAGAAGATACTGAAAACGAAGAACAGAAGGCAGAAGACCACAGAAGAAGATGAGGAAGAAGAGAAGAAGAGAGAAGACGGGGAAAAGAAGAGTACAGCAGATGATTACAGACGAGGAGCGAGGAGGAAGAGCAGAGAAGAAGAAAAGAAGAAAAGAAGCAGGAGCAGGAGAGAGGGTGAGTAGCGTGGGGCAGAGCGAGGTGCTGGGAGGTGGGGGGTACTTACTGTTAGGTGGGTCTCAGGAACTCAGGAACCTGGAGGAACTGGAGGAGCTGCAGCAGCAGGGGGAGCGACCTACCCTTGGGTCAAGGGTCGCTACCACTGTCGCGCAGCGGCCGCCATATGAGGTAGGAGGGGGGGGAGGGGTCAGCTGGGGGCGAATGGGAGCTGGGGGGCGGGGGCGTGCAGGAGGTCACGGCGGGAAATCGCGAGGGAGGGGGGGACAGGTAGAGTGAGAAGAGCTGGGGGAGGGAGGTTTAAGGGTGGAGGGGGGTGAGTGTTAGGAGGTTTAGGAGATTAGGGAGAAAGATAGGAGTAGGGTTGTGAAGATAGGGGAGGGGGGGTTGTAGAGGTGGGTGAGGGTGAGAGGTAGAGTGAGAGGATAGGAACATAGGTAATAGAGGGGGGTGGCGGGAAGGGGGGGAAAGATAAAGAAGTAGATGGAGAAAATAGATAGAGAAATCGATAGATAGGGAAATAGATAGAGAGATAGGAAGATAGGAGGAGGTGGAGAGTGAGGGAGATTAGATAGTGGGATAGAGAGATAGAGAGATAGGTAGATAGGAGGAGTGAGGGAGGTAGATAGTGAACGGGTTAGATAGGGGAGATAGAGAGGGGGATGCGAGTGAGGGAGGGGGATGAGGTAGGAGCAGGAGGGCAGGCGCGGGGAGAAGAAGACGGAGGAGGCAGAAGAGCCGAAGGCAGAAGACCAGAGGACCGGAAGAACAGAAGAACAGAAGAACAGAAGACCGGAAGAACAGGGAACATAAGACCGGAAGAACACAGAAGAACACAGAAGAAGATACAGAAAACGAAGAACAGAAGGCAGAAGACCACAGAAGAAGATGAGGAAGAAGAGAAGAAGAGAGAAGACGGGGAAAAGAAGAGTACAGCAGAAGATTACAGACGAGGAGCGAGGAGGAAGAGCAGAGAAGAAGAAAAGAAGCAGGAGAAAGGGTGAGTAGCGCGGGGTTAGAGCGAGGGGCTGGGAGGTGGGGGGTACTTACTGTTAGGTGGGTCTCAGGAACTCAGGAACCTGGAGGAACTGGAGGAGCTGCAGCGGCAGGGGGAGCGACCTACCCTTGGGTCAAGGGTCGCTACCACTGTCGCGCAGCGGCCGCCATATGAGGTAGGAGGGGGGGAGGGGAGAGCTGGGGGCGAATGGGAGCTGGGGGGCGGGGCGTGCAGGAGGTCGCAGCGGGAAAGCGCGAGGGAGGGGGGACAGGTAGAGTGAGAAGAGCTGGGGGAGGGGGGTTTAAGGGTGGAGGGGGGTGAGTGTTAGGAGGTTTAGAAGATTAGGGAGAAAGATAGGAGTAGGGTTGTGAAGATAGGGGAGGGGGGGTTGTAGAGGTGGGTGAGGGTGAGAGGTACAGTGAGAGGATAGGAAGATAGGTAATAGAGGGGGTGGCGGGAAGGGGGGGAAAGATAAAGAAGTAGATGGAGAAAATAGATTGATAGAGAAATCGATAGATAGGGAAATAGATAGAGAGATAGGAAGATAGGAGGAGGTGGAGAGTGAGGGAGATTAGATAGTGGGATAGAGAGATAGAGAGATAGGTAGATAGGAGGAGTGAGGGAGGTAGATAGTGAACGGGTTAGATAGGGGAGATAGAGAGGGGGATGCGAGTGAGGGAGGGGAATGAGGTAGGAGCAGGAGGGCAGGCGCGGGGAGAAGACGACGGAGGAGGCAGAAGAGCCGAAGGCAGAAGACCAGAGGACCGGAAGAACAGAAGAACAGAAGAACAGAAGAACAGAAGAACAGAAGAACAGAAGACCGGAAGAACAGGGAACAGAAGACCGGAAGAACACAGAAGAACACAGAAGAACACAGAAGAAGATACAGAAAACGAAGAACAGAAGGCAGAAGACCACAGAAAAAGATGAGGAAGAAGAGAAGAAGAGAGAAGATGGGGAAAAGAAGAGTACAGCAGAAGATTACAGGTGAGGAGGAAGAGCAGAGAAGAAGAAAAGAAGAAAAGAAGCAGGAGAGAGGGTGAGTAGCGCGGGGCAGAGCGAGGGGCTGGGAGGTGGGGGGTACTTACTGTTAGTGGGTCTCAGGAACTCAGGAACCTGGAGGAACTGGAGGAGCTGCAGCGGCAGGGGGAGCGACCTACCCTTGGGTCAAGGGTCGCTACCACTGTCGCGCAGCAGCCGCCATATGAGGTAGGAGGGGGGGGAGGGGTCAGCTGGGGGCGAATGGGAGCTGGGGGGCGGGTGCGTGCAGGAGGTCGCGGCGGGAAAGCGCGAGGGAGGGGGGGGACAGGTAGAGTGAGAAGAGCTGGGGGAGGGGGGTTTAAGGGTGCAGGGGGGTGAGTGTTAGGAGGTTTAGGAGATTAGGGAGAAAGATAGGAGTAGGGTTGTGAAGATAGGGGAGAGGGGGTTGTAGAGGTGGGTGAGGGTGAGAGGTAGAGTGAGAGGATAGGAAGATAGGTAATAGAGGGGGTGGCGGGAAGTGGGGAAAGATAAAGAAGTAGATGGAGAAAATAGATAGATAGAGAAATCGATAGTTAGGGAAATAGATAGAGAGCTAGGAAGATAGGAGGAGGTGGAGAGTGAGGGAGATTAGATAGTGGGATAGAGAGATAGAGAGATAGGTAGATAGGAGGAGTGAGGGAGGTAGATAGTGAACGGGTTAGATAGGGGAGATAGAGAGTGGGATGCGAGTGAGGGAGGGGGATGAGGTAGGAGCAGGAGGGCAGGCGCGGGGAGAAGAAGACGGAGGAGGCAGAAGAGCCGAAGGCAGAAGGCCAGAGGACCGGAAGAACAGAAGAACAGAAGAACAGAAGACCGGAAGTACAGGGAACAGAAGACCGGAAGAACACAGAAGAACACAGAAGAACACAGAAGAAGATACAGAAAACGAAGTACAGAAGGCAGAAGACCACAGAAGAAGATGAGGAAGAAGAGAAGAAGAGAGAAGACGGGGAAAAGAAGAGTACAGCAGAAGATTACAGACGAGGAGCGAGGAGGAAGAGCAGAGAAGAAGAAAAGAAGAAAAGAAGCAGGAGCAGGAGAGAGGGTGAGTAGCGCGGGGCAGAACGAGGGGCTGGGAGGTGGGGGGTACTTACTGTTAGGTGGGTCTCAGGAACTCAGGAACCTGGAGGAACTGGAGGAGCTGCAGCGGCAGGGGGAGCGACCTACCCTTGGGTCAAGGGTCGCTACCACTGTCGCGCAGCGGCCGCCATAATAGGTAGGAGGGGGGGGAGGGGTCAGCTGGGGGCGAATGGGAGCTGGGGGCGGGGCGTGCAGGAGGTCGCGGCGGGAAAGCGCGAGGGAGGGGGGGGACAGGTAGAGTGAGAAGAGCTGGGGGAGGGGTGTTTAAGGGTGGAGGGGGGTGAGTGTTAGGAGGTTTAGGAGATTAGGGAGAAAGATAGGAGTAGGGTTGTGAAGATAGGGGAGGGGGGTTGTAGAGGTGGGTGAGGGTGAGAGGTAGAGTGAGAGGATAGGAAGATAGGTAATAGAGGGGGTGGCGGGAAGGGGGGGAAAGATAAAGAAGTAGATGGAGAAAATAGATAGATAGAGAAATCGATAGATAGGGAAATAGATAGAGAGATAGGAAGATAGGAGGAGGTGGAGAGTGAGGGAGATTAGATAGTGGGATAGAGAGATAGAGAGATAGGTAGATAGGAGGAGTGAGGGAGGTAGATAGTGAACGGGTTAGATAGGGGAGATAGAGAGGGGGATGCGAGTGAGGGAGGGGGATGAGGTTGGAGCAGGAGGGCAGGCGCGGGGAGAAGAAGACGGAGGAGGCAGAAGAGCCGAAGGCAGAAGACCAGAGGACCGGAAGAACAGAAGAACAGAAGAACAGAAGACCGGAAGAACAGAAGACCGGAAGAACACAGAAGAGCACAGAAGAACACAGAAGAAGATACAGAAAACGAAGAACAGAAGGCAGAAGACCACAGAAGAAGATGAGGAAGAAGAGAAGAAGAGAGAAGACGGGGAAAAGAAGAGTACAGCAGAAGATTACAGACGAGGAGCGAGGAGGAAGAGCAGAGAAGAAGAAAAGAAGAAAAGAAGCAGGAGAGAGGGTGAGTAGCGCGGGGCAGAGCGAGGGGCTGGGAGGTGGGGGGTACTTACTGTTAGGTGGGTCTCAGGAACTCAGGAACCTGGAGGAACTGGAGGAGCTGCAGCGGCAGGGGGAGCGACCTACCCTTGGGTCAAGGGTCGCTACCACTGTCGCGCAGCGGCCGCCATATGAGGTAGGAGGGGGGGGAGGGGTCAGCTGGGGGTGAATGGGAGCTGGGGGGCGGGGGCGTGCAGGAGGTCGCAGCGGGAAAGCGCGAGGGAGGGGGGGACAGGTAGAGTGAGAAGAGCTGGGGGAGGGGGGTTTAAGGGTGGAGGGGGGTGAGTGTTAGGAGGTTTAGGAGATTAGGGAGAAAGATAGGAGTAGGGTTGTGAAGATAGGGGAGGGGGGGTTGTAGAGGTGGGTGAGGGTGAGAGGTAGAGTGAGAGGATAGGAAGATAGGTAATAGAGGGGGTGGCGGGAAGGGGGGGAAAGATAAAGAAGTAGATGGAGAAAATAGATAGATAGAGAAATCGATAGATAGGGAAATAGATAGAGAGATAGGAAGATAGGAGGAGGTGGAGAGTGAGGGAGATTAGATAGTGGGATAGAGAGATAGAGAGATAGGTAGATAGGAGGAGTGAGGGAGGTAGATAGTGAACGGGTTAGATAGGGGAGATAGAGAGGGGGATGCGAGTGAGGGAGGGGGATGAGGTAGGAGCAGGAGGGCAGGCGCGGGGAGAAGACGACAGAGGAGGCAGAAGAGCCGAAGGCAGAAGACCAGAGGACCGGAAGAACAGAAGAACAGAAGAACAGAAGAACAGAAGAACAGAAGAACAGGGAACAGAAGACCGGAAGAACACAGAAGAACACAGAAGAACACAGAAGAAGATACAGAAAACGAGGAACAGAAGGCAGAAGACCACAGAAGAAGATGAGGAAGAAGAGAAGAAGAGAGAAGACGGGGAAAAGAAGAGTACAGCAGAAGATTACAGACGAGGAGCGAGGAGGAAGAGCAGAGAAGAAGAAAAGAAGAAAAGAAGCAGGAGCAGGAGAGAGTGTGAGTAGCGCGGGGCAGAGCGAGGGGCTGGGAGGTGGGGGGTACTTACTGTTAGGTGGGTCTCAGGAACTCAGGAACCTGGAGGAACTGGAGGAGCTGCAGCGGCAGGGGGAGCGACCTACCCTTGGGTCAAGGGTCGCTACCACTGTCGCGCAGCGGGCGCCATATGAGGTAGGAGGGGGGGAGGGGTCAGCTGGGGGCGAATGGGAGCTGGGGGGCGGGGGCGTGCAGGAGGTCACAGCAGGAAAGCGCGAGGGAGGGGGGGACAGGTAGAGTGAGAAGAGCTGGGGGAGGGGGGTTTAAGGGTGGAGGGGGGTGAGTGTTAGGAGGTTTAGGAGATTAGGGAGAAAGATAGGAGTAGGGTTGTGAAGATAGGGGAGGGGGGGTTGTAGAGGTGGGTGAGGGTGAGAGGTAGAGTGAGAGGATAGGAAGATAGGTAATAGAGGGGGTGTCGGGAAGGGGGGGAAAGATAAAGAAGTAGATGGAGAAAATAGATAGATAGAGAAATCGATAGATAGGGAAATAGATAGAGAGATAGGAAGATAGGAGGAGGTGGAGAGTGAGGGAGATTAGATAGTGGGATAGAGAGATAGAGAGATAGGTAGATAGGAGGAGTGAGGGAGGTAGATAGTGAACGGGTTAGATAGGGGAGATAGAGAGGGGGATGCGAGTGAGGGAGGGGGATGAGGTAGGAGCAGGAGGGCAGACGCGGGGAGAAGAAGACAGAGGAGGCAGAGGAGGCAGAAGAGCCGAAGGCAGAAGACCAGAGAACACAGAAGAACACAGAAGAACACAGAAGAACACAGAAGAAGATACAGAAAACGAAGAACAGAAGGCAGAAGACCACAGAAGAAGATGAGGAAGAAGAGAAGAAGAGAGAAGACGGGGAAAAGAAGAGTACAGCAGAAGATTACAGACGAGGAGCGAGGAGGAAGAGCAGAGAAGAAGAAAAGAAGAAAAGAAGAAAAGAACCAGGAGCAGGAGAGAGGGTGAGTAGCGCGGGCAGAGCGAGGGGCTGGGAGGTGGGGGGTACTTACTGTTAGGTGGGTCTCAGGAACTCAGGAACCTGGAGGAACTGGAGGAGCTGCAGCGGCAGGGGGAGTGACCTACCCTTGGGTCAAGGGTCGCTACCACTGTCAGGCAGCGGACGCCATATGAGGTAGGAGGGGAGGGAAGGGTCAGCTGGGGGCGAATGGGAGCTGGGGGGCGAGGGCGTGCAGGAGGTCGCGGCGGGAAAGCGCGAGGGAGGTGGCTGACAGGTAGAGTGAGAAGAGCTGGGGGAGGGTGGTTTAAGGGTGGAGGGGGGTGAGTGTTAGGAGGTTTAGGAGATTAGGGAGAAAGATAGGAGTAGGGTTGTGAAGATAGGGGAGGGGGGTTGTAGAGGTGGGTGAGGGTGAGAGGTAGCGTGAGAGGATAGGAAGATAGGTAATAGAGGGGGTGGCGGGAAGGGTGGGAAAGATAAAGAAGTAGATGGAGAAAATAGATAGAAAGAGAAATCGATAGATAGGGAAATAGATAGAGAGATAGGAAGATAGGAGGAGGTGGAGAGTGAGGGAGATTAGATAGTGGGATAGAGAGATAGAGAGATAGGTAGATAGGAGGAGGGAGGGAGGTAGATAGTGAACGGGTTAGATAGGGGAGATAGAGAGGGGGATGCAAGTGAGGGAGGGGGATGAGGTAGGAGCAGGAGGGCAGGCGCGGGGAGAAGAAGACGGAGGGGGCAGAAGAGCCGAAGGCAGAAGACCAGAGGACCGGAAGAACAGAAGAACAGAAGAACAGAAGACCGGAAGAACAGGGAACAGAAGACCGGAAGAACACAGAAGAACACAGAAGAGCACAGAAGAACACAGAAGAAGATACTGAAAACGAAGAACAGAAGGCAGAAGACCACAGAAGAAGATGAGGAAGAAGAGAAGAAGAGAGAAGACGGGGAAAAGAAGAGTACAGCAGATGATTACAGACGAGGAGCGAGGAGGAAGAGCAGAGAAGAAGAAAAGAAGAAAAGAAGCAGGAGCAGGAGAGAGGGTGAGTAGCGTGGGGCAGAGCGAGGTGCTGGGAGGTGGGGGGTACTTACTGTTAGGTGGGTCTCAGGAACTCAGGAACCTGGAGGAACTGGAGGAGCTGCAGCAGCAGGGGGAGCGACCTACCCTTGGGTCAAGGGTCGCTACCACTGTCGCGCAGCGGCCGCCATATGAGGTAGGAGGGGGGGGAGGGGTCAGCTGGGGGCGAATGGGAGCTGGGGGGCGGGGGCGTGCAGGAGGTCACGGCGGGAAAGCGCAAGGGAGGGGGGGACAGGTAGAGTGAGAAGAGCTGGGGGAGGGAGGTTTAAGGGTGGAGGGGGGTGAGTGTTAGGAGGTTTAGGAGATTAGGGAGAAAGATAGGAGTAGGGTTGTGAAGATAGGGGAGGGGGGGTTGTAGAGGTGGGTGAGGGTGAGAGGTAGAGTGAGAGGATAGGAACATAGGTAATAGAGGGGGTGGCGGGAAGGGGGGGAAAGATAAAGAAGTAGATGGAGAAAATAGATAGATAGAGAAATCGATAGATAGGGAAATAGATAGAGAGATAGGAAGATAGGAGGAGGTGGAGAGTGAGAGTGAGGGAGATTAGATAGTGGGATAGAGAGATAGAGAGATAGGTAGATAGGAGGAGTGAGGGAGGTAGATAGTGAACGGGTTAGATAGGGGAGATAGAGAGGGGGATGTGAGTGAGGGAGGGGGATGAGGTAGGAGCAGGAGGGCAGGCGCGGGGAGAAGAAGACGGAGGAGGCAGAAGAGCCGAAGGCAGAAGACCAGAGGACCGGAAGAACAGAAGAACAGAAGAACAGAAGACCGAAAGTACAGGGAACAGAAGACCGGAAGAACACAGAAGAACACAGAAGAACACAGAAGAAGATACAGAAAACGAAGAACAGAAGGCAGAAGACCACAGAAGAAGATGAGGAAGAAGAGAAGAAGAGAGAAGACGGGGAAAAGAAGAGTACAGCAGAAGATTACAGACGAGGAGCGAGGAGGAAGAGCAGAGAAGAAGAAAAGAAGAAAAGAAGCAGGAGCAGGAGAGAGGGTGAGTAGCGCGGGGCAGAGCGAGGGGCTGGGAGGTGGGGGGTACTTACTGTTAGGTGGGTCTCAGGAACTCAGGAACCTGGAGGAACTGGAGGAGCTGCAGCGGCAGGGGGAGCGACCTACCCTTGGGTCAAGGGTCGCTACCACTGTCGCGCAGCGGCCGCCATATGAGGTAGGAGGGGGGGGAGGGGTCAGCTGGGGGCGAATGGGAGCTGGGGGGCGGGGCGTGCAGGAGGTTGCGGCGGGAAAGCGCGAGGGAGGGGGGGACAGGTAGAGTGAGAAGAGCTGGGGGAGGGTGGTTTAAGGGTGGAGGGGGGTGAGTGTTAGGAGGTTTAGGAGATTAGGGAGAAAGATAGGAGTAGGGTTGTGAAGATAGGGGAGGGGGGGTTGTAGAGGTGGGTGAGGGTGAGAGGTAGAGTGAGAGGATAGGAAGATAGGTAATAGAGGGGGTGGCGGGAAGGGGGAAAGATAAAGAAGTAGATGGAGAAAATAGATAGATAGAGAAATCGATAGATAGGGAAATAGATAGAGAGATAGGAAGATAGGAGGAGGTGGAGAGTGAGGGAGATTAGATAGTGGGATAGAGAGATAGAGAGATAGGTAGATAGGAGGAGGGAGGGAGGTAGATAGTGAACGGGTTAGATAGGGGAGATAGAGAGGGGGATGCGAGTGAGGGAGGGGGATGAGGTAGGAGCAGAAGGGCAGGCGCGGGGAGAAGAAGACGGAGGAGGCAGAAGAGCCGAAGGCAGAAGACCAGAGGACCGGAAGAACAGAAGAACAGAAGACCGGAAGTACAGGGAACAGAAGACCGGAAGAACACAGAAGAACACAGAAGAACACAGAAGAAGATACAGAAAACGAAGAACAAAAGGCAGAAGACCACAGAAGAAGATGAGGAAGAAGAGAAGAAGAGAGAAGACGGGGAAAAGAAGAGTACAGCAGAAGATTACAGACGAGGAGCGAGGAGGAAGAGCAGAGAAGAAGAAAAGAAGAAAAGAAGCAGGAGCAGGAGAGAGGGTGAGTAGCGCGGGGCAGAACGAGGGGCTGGGAGGTGGGGGGTACTTACTGTTAGGTGGGTCTCAGGAACTCAGGAACCTGGAGGAACTGGAGGAGCTGCAGCGGCAGGGGGAGCGACCTACCCTTGGGTCAAGGGTCGCTACCACTGTCGCGCAGCGGCCGCCATATGAGGTAGGAGGGGGGGGAGGGGTCAGCTGGGGGCGAATGGGAGCTGGGGGCGGGGGCGTGCAGGAGGTCGCAGCGGGAAAGCGTGAGGGAGGGGGGGGACAGGTAGAGTGAGAAGAGCTGGGGGAAGGGGGTTTAAGGGTGGAGGGGGGTGAGTGTTAGGAGGTTTAGGAGATTAGGGAGAAAGATAGGAGTAGGGTTGTGAAGATAGGGGAGGGGGGGTTGTAGAGGTGGGTGAGGGTGAGAGGTAGAGTGAGAGGATAGGAAGATAGGTAATAGAGGGGGTGGCGGGAAGGGGGGGAAAGATAAAGAAGTAGATGGAGAAAATAGATAGATAGAGAAATCGATAGATAGGGAAATAGATAGAGAGATAGGAAGATAGGAGGAGGTGGAGAGTGAGGGAGATTAGATAGTGGGATAGAGAGATAGAGAGATAGGTAGATAGGAGGAGTGAGGGAGGTAGATAGTGAACGGGTTAGATAGGGGAGATAGAGAGGGGGATGCGAGTGAGGGAGGGGGATGAGGTAGGAGCAGGAGGACAGGCGCGGGGAGAAGAAGACGGAGGAGGCAGAAGAGCCGAAGGCAGAAGACCAGAGGACCGGAAGAACAGAAGAACAGAAGAACAGAAGACCGGAAGAACAGGGAACAGAAGACCGGAAGAACACAGAAGAACACAGAAGAACACAGAAGAAGATACAGAAAACGAAGAACAGAAGGCAGAAGACCACAGAAGAAGATGAGGAAGAAGAGAAGAAGAGAGAAGACGGGGAAAAGAAGAGTACAGCAGAAGATTACAGACGAGGAGCGAGGAGGAAGAGCAGAGAAGAAGAAAAGAAGAAAAGAAGCAGGAGAGAGGGTGAGTAGCGTGGGGCAGAGCGAGGGGCTGGGAGGTGGGGGGTACTTACTGTTAGGTGGGTCTCAGGAACTCAGGAACCTGGAGGAACTGGAGGAGCTGCAGCGGCAGGGGGAGCGACCTACCCTTGGGTCAAGGGTCGCTACCACTGTCACGCAGCGGCCGCCATATGAGGTAGGAGGGGGGGGAGGGGGCAGCTGGGGGCGAATGGGAGCTGGGGGGCGGGGGCGTGCAGGAGGTCGCAGCGGGAAAGCGCGAGGGAGGGGGGGACAGGTAGAGTGAGAAGAGCTGGGGGAGGGGGGTTTAAGGGTGGAGGGGGGTGAGTGTTAGGAGGTTTAGGAGATTAGGGAGAAAGATAGGAGTAGGGTTGTGAAGATAGGGGAGGGGGGGTTGTAGAGGTGGGTGAGGGTGAGAGGTAGAGTGAGAGGATAGGAAGATAGGTAATAGAGGGGGTGGCGGGAAGGGGGGGAAAGATAAAGAAGTAGATGGAGAAAATCGATAGATAGAGAAATCGATAGATAGGGAAATAGATAGAGAGATAGGAAGATACGAGGAGGTGGAGAGTGAGGGAGATTAGATAGTGGGATAGAGAGATAGAGAGATAGGTAGATAGGAGGAGTGAGGGAGGTAGATAGTGAACAGGTTAGATTGGGGAGATAGAGAGGGGGATGCGAGTGAGGGAGGGGGATGAGGTAGGAGCAGGAGGGCAGGCGCGGGGAGAAGACGACGGGGGAGGCAGAAGAGCCGAAGGCAGAAGACCAGAGGACCGGAAGAACAGAAGAACAGAAGAACAGAAGAACAGAAGATCGGAAGAACAGGGAACAGAAGACCGGAAGAACACAGAAGAACACAGAAGAACACAGAAGAAGATACAGAAAACGAAGAACAGAAGGCAGAAGACCACAGAAGAAGATGAGGAAGAAGAGAAGAAGAGAGAAGACGGGGAAAAGAAGAATGCAGCAGAAGATTACAGACGAGGAGTGAGGAGGAAGAGCAGAGAAGAAGAAAAGAAGAAAAGAAGCAGGAGCAGGAGAGAAGGTGAGTAGCGCGGGGCAGAGCGAGGGGCTGGGAGGTGGGGGGTACTTACTGTTAGGTGGGTCTCAGGAACTCAGGAACCTGGAGGAACTGGAGGAGCAGCAACGGCAGGGGGAGCGACCTACCCTTGGGTCAAGGGTCGCTACCACTGTCGCGCAGCGGCCGCCATATGAGGTAGGAGGGGGGAGGGGTCAGCTGGGGGCGAATGGGAGCTGGGGGGCGGGGCGTGCAGGAGGTCGCAGCAGGAAAGCGCGAGGGAGGGGGGGACAGGTAGAGTGAGAAGAGCTGGGGAGGGGGGTTTAAGGGTGGAGGGGGGTGAGTGTTAGGAGGTTTAGGAGATTAGGGAGAAAGATAGGAGTAGGGTTGTGAAGATAGGGGAGGGGGGGTTGTAGAGGTGGGTGAGGGTGAGAGGTAGAGTGAGAGGATAGGAAGATAGGTAATAGAGGGGGTGGCGGGAAGGGGGGGAAAGATAAAGAAGTAGATGGAGAAAATAGATAGAGAAATCGATAGATAGGGAAATAGATAGAGAGATAGGAAGATAGGAGGAGGTGGAGAGTGAGGGAGATTAGATAGTGGGATAGAGAGATAGAGAGATAGGTAGATAGGAGGAGTGAGGGAGGTAGATAGTGAACGGGTTAGATAGGGGAGATAGAGAGGGGGATGTGAGTGAGGGAGGGGGATGAGGTAGGAGCAGGAGGGCAGGCGCGGGGAGAAGAAGACGGAGGAGGCAGAAGAGCCGAAGGCAGAAGACCAGAGGACCGGAAGAACAGAAGAACAGAAGAACAGAAGACCGGAAGTACAGGGAACAGAAGACCGAAAGAACACAGAAGAAGATACAGAAAACGAAGAACAGAAGGCAGAAGACCACAGAAGAAGATGAGGAAGAAGAGAAGAAGAGAGAAGACGGGGAAAAGAAGAGTGCAGCAGAAGATTACAGACGAGGAGGGAGGAGGAAGAGCAGAGAAGAAGAAAAGAAGAAAAGAAGCAGGAGCAGGAGAGAGGGTGAGTAGCGCGGGCAGAGCGAGGGGCTGGGAGGTGGGGGGTACTTACTGTTAGTGGGTCTCAGGAACTCAGGAACCTGGAGGAACTGGAGGAGCTGCAGCGTCAGGGGGAGCGACCTACCCTTGGGTCAAGGGTCGCTACCACTGTCACACAGCGGCCGCCATATGAGGTAGGAGGGGGGGGAGGGGTCAGCTGGGGGCGAATGGGGGCTGGGGGGCGGGGCGTGCAGGAGGTCGCAGCAGGAAAGCGCGAGGGAGGGGGGGACAGGTAGAGTGAGAAGAGCTGGGGAGGGGGGTTTAAGGGTGGAGGGGAGTGAGTGTTAGGAGGTTTAGGAGATTAGGGAGAAAGATAGGAGTAGGGTTGTGAAGATAGGGGAGGGGGGGTTGTAGAGGTGGGTGAGGGTGAGAGGTAGAGTGAGAGGATAGGAAGATAGGTAATAGAGGGGGTGGCGGGAAGGGGGGGAAAGATAAAGAAGTAGATGGAGAAAATAGATAGAGAAATCGATAGATAGGGAAATAGATAGAGAGATAGGAAGATAGGAGGAGGTGGAGAGTGAGGGAGATTAGATAGTGGGATAGAGAGATAGAGAGATAGGTAGATAGGAGGAGTGAGGGAGGTAGATAGTGAACGGGTTAGATAGGGGAGATAGAGAGGGGGATGCGAGTGAGGGAGGGGGATGAGGTAGGAGCAGGAGGGCAGGCGCGGGGAGAAGAAGACAGAGGAGGCACAAGGGCCGAAGGCAGAAGACCAGAGGACCGGAAGAACAGAAGAACAGAAGACCGGAAGAACAGGGAACAGAAGAGCGGAAGAACACAGAAGAACACAAAAGAACACTGAAGAACACAGAAGAAGACAGAAGAAGATACAGAAAACGAAGAACAGAAGGCAGAAGACCACAGAAGAAGATGAGGAAGAAGAGAAGAAGAGAGAAGACGGGGAAAAGAAGAGTACAGCAGAAGATTACAGACGAGGAGCGAGGAGGAAGAGCAGAGAAGAAGAAAAGAAGAAAAGAAGCAGGAGCAGGAGAGAGTGTGAGTAGCGCGGGGCAGAGCAACGGGCTGGGAGGTGGGGGGTACTTACTGTTAGGTGGGTCTCAGGAACCCAGGAACCTGGAGGAACTGGAGGAGCTGCAGCGGCAGGGGGAGCGACCTACCCTTGGGTCAAGGGTCGCTACCACTGTCGCGCAGCGGCCGCCATATGAGGTAGGAGGGGGGCGAGGGGTCAGCTGGGGGCGAATGGGAGCTGGGGGCGGGGGCGTGCAGGCGGTTGCGGCGGGAAAGCGCAAGGGAGGGGGGGGACAGGAAGAGTGAGAAGAGCTGGGGGAGGGGAGTTTAAGGGTGGAGGGGGGTGAGTGTTAGGAGGTTTAGGAGATTAGGGAGAAAGATAGGAGTAGGGTTGTGAAGATAGGGGAGGGGGGGTTGTAGAGGTAGGTGAGGGTGAGAGGTAGCGTGAGAGGATAGGAAGATAGGTAATAGAGGGGGTGGCGGGAAGGGGGAGAAAGATAAAGAAGTAGATGGAGAAAATAGATAGATAGAGAAATCGATAGATAGGGAAATAGATAGAGAGATAGGAAGATAGGAGGAGGTGGAGAGTGAGGGAGATTAGATAGTGGGATAGAGAGATAGAGAGATAGAGAGATAGGTAGATAGGAGGAGTGAGGGAGGTAGATAGTGAACGGGTTAGATAGGGGAGATAGAGAGGGGGATGCGAGTGAGGGAGGGGGATGAGGTAGGAGCAGGAGTGCAGGCGCGGGGAGAAGAAGACGGAGGAGGCAGAAGAGCCGAAGGCAGAAGACCAGAGGACCGGAAGAACAGAAGAACAGAAGAACAGAAGACCGGAAGAACAGGGAACAGAAGACCGGAAGAACACAGAAGAACACAGAAGAACACAGAAGAAGATACAGAAAACGAAGAACAGAAGGCAGAAGACCACAGAAGAAGATGAGGAAGAAGAGAAGAAGAGAGAAGACGGGGAAAAGAAGAGTACAGCAGAAGATTACAGACAAGGAGAGAGGAGGAAGAGCAGAGAAGAAGAAAAGAAGAAAAGAAGCAGGAGCAGGAGAGAGGGTGAGTAGCGCGGGGCAGAGCGAGGGGCTGGGAGGTGGGGGGTACTTACTGTTAGGTGGGTCTCAGGAACTCAGGAACCTGGAGGAACTGGAGGAGCTGCAGCGGCAGGGGGAGCGACCTACCCTTGGGTCAAGGGTCGCTACCACTGTTGCGCAGCGGCCGCCATATGAGGTAGGAGGGGGGGAGGGGTCAGCTGGGGGCGAATGGGAGCTGGGGGGCGGGGCGTGCAGGAGGTCGCAGCAGGAAAGCGCGAGGGAGGGGGGGACAGGTAGAGTGAGAAGAGCTGGGGAGGGGGGTTTAAGGGTGGAGGGGGGTGAGTGTTAGGAGGTTTAGGAGATTAGGGAGAAAGATAGGAGTAGGGTTGTGAAGATAGGGGAGGGGGGGTTGTAGAGGTGGGTGAGGGTGAGAGGTAGAGTGAGAGGATAGGAAGATAGGTAATAGAGGGGGGTGGCGGGAAGGGGGGGAAAGATAAAGAAGTAGATGGAGAAAATAGATAGAGAAATCGATAGATAGGGAAATAGATAGAGAGATAGGAAGATAGGAGGAGGTGGAGAGTGAGGGAGATTAGATAGTGGGATAGAGAGATAGAGAGATAGGTAGATAGGAGGAGTGAGGGAGGTAGATAGTGAACGGGTTAGATAGGGGAGATAGAGAGGGGGATGTGAGTGAGGGAGGGGGATGAGGTAGGAGCAGGAGGGCAGGCGCGGGGAGAAGAAGACGGAGGAGGCAGAAGAGCCGAAGGCAGAAGACCAGAGGACCGGAAGAACAGAAGAACAGAAGAACAGAAGACCGGAAGTACAGGGAACAGAAGACCGGAAGAACACAGAAGAAGATACAGAAAACGAAGAACAGAAGGCAGAAGACCACAGAAGAAGATGAGGAAGAAGAGAAGAAGAGAGAAGACGGGGAAAAGAAGAGTGCAGCAGAAGATTACAGACGAGGAGGGAGGAGGAAGAGCAGAGAAGAAGAAAAGAAGAAAAGAAGCAGGAGCAGGAGAGAGGGTGAGTAGCGCGGGCAGAGCGAGGGGCTGGGAGGTGGGGGGTACTTACTGTTAGTGGGTCTCAGGAACTCAGGAACCTGGAGGAACTGGAGGAGCTGCAGCGGCAGGGGGAGCGACCTACCCTTGGGTCAAGGGTCGCTACCACTGTCACACAGCGGCCGCCATATGAGGTAGGAGGGGGGGGAGGGGTCAGCTGGGGGCGAATGGGAGCTGGGGGGCGGGGCGTGCAGGAGGTCGCAGCAGGAAAGCGCGAGGGAGGGGGGGACAGGTAGAGTGAGAAGAGCTGGGGAGGGGGGTTTAAGGGTGGAGGGGGGTGAGTGTTAGGAGGTTTAGGAGATTAGGGAGAAAGATAGGAGTAGGGTTGTGAAGATAGGGGAGGGGGGGTTGTAGAGGTGGGTGAGGGTGAGAGGTAGAGTGAGAGGATAGGAAGATAGGTAATAGAGGGGGTGGCGGGAAGGGGGGGAAAGATAAAGAAGTAGATGGAGAAAATAGATAGAGAAATCGATAGATAGGGAAATAGATAGAGAGATAGGAAGATAGGAGGAGGTGGAGAGTGAGGGAGATTAGATAGTGGGATAGAGAGATAGAGAGATAGGTAGATAGGAGGAGTGAGGGAGGTAGATAGTGAACGGGTTAGATAGGGGAGATAGAGAGGGGGATGCGAGTGAGGGAGGGGGATGAGGTAGGAGCAGGAGGGCAGGCGCGGGGAGAAGAAGACAGAGGAGGCACAAGGGCCGAAGGCAGAAGACCAGAGGACCGGAAGAACAGAAGAACAGAAGAACAGAAGACCGGAAGAACAGGGAACAGAAGAGCGGAAGAACACAGAAGAACACAAAAGAACACAGAAGAACACAGAAGAAGACAGAAGAAGATACAGAAAACGAAGAACAGAAGGCAGAAGACCACAGAAGAAGATGAGGAAGAAGAGAAGAAGAGAGAAGACGGGGAAAAGAAGAGTACAGCAGAAGATTACAGACGAGGAGCGAGGAGGAAGAGCAGAGAAGAAGAAAAGAAGAAAAGAAGCAGGAGCAGGAGAGAGTGTGAGTAGCGCGGGGCAGAGCAACGGGCTGGGAGGTGGGGGGTACTTACTGTTAGGTGGGTCTCAGGAACCCAGGAACCTGGAGGAACTGGAGGAGCTGCAGCGGCAGGGGGAGCGACCTACCCTTGGGTCAAGGGTCGCTACCACTGTCGCGCAGCGGCCGCCATATGAGGTAGGAGGGGGCGAGGGGTCAGCTGGGGGCGAATGGGAGCTGGGGGCGGGGGCGTGCAGGCGGTCGCGGCGGGAAAGCGCAAGGGAGGGGCGGGACAGGAAGAGTGAGAAGAGCTGGGGGAGGGGAGTTTAAGGGTGGAGGGGGGTGAGTGTTAGGAGGTTTAGGAGATTAGGGAGAAAGATAGGAGTAGGGTTGTGAAGATAGGGGAGGGGGGGTTGTAGAGGTAGGTGAGGGTGAGAGGTAGCGTGAGAGGATAGGAAGATAGGTAATAGAGGGGGTGGCGGGAAGGGGGAGAAAGATAAAGAAGTAGATGGAGAAAATAGATAGATAGAGAAATCGATAGATAGGGAAATAGATAGAGAGATAGGAAGATAGGAGGAGGTGGAGAGTGAGGGAGATTAGATAGTGGGATAGAGAGATAGAGAGATAGAGAGATAGGTAGATAGGAGGAGTGAGGGAGGTAGATAGTGAACGTGTTAGATAGGGGAGATAGAGAGGGGGATGCGAGTGAGGGAGGGGGATGAGGTAGGAGCAGGAGTGCAGGCGCGGGGAGAAGAAGACGGAGGAGGCAGAAGAGCCGAAGGCAGAAGACCAGAGGACCGGAAGAACAGAAGAACAGAAGAACAGAAGACCGGAAGAACAGGGAACAGAAGACCGGAAGAACACAGAAGAACACAGAAGAACACAGAAGAAGATACAGAAAACGAAGAACAGAAGGCAGAAGACCACAGAAGAAGATGAGGAAGAAGAGAAGAAGAGAGAAGACGGGGAAAAGAAGAGTACAGCAGAAGATTACAGACAAGGAGAGAGGAGGAAGAGCAGAGAAGAAGAAAAGAAGAAAAGAAGCAGGAGCAGGAGAGAGGGTGAGTAGCGCGGGGCAGAGCGAGGGGCTGGGAGGTGGGGGGTACTTACTGTTAGGTGGGTCTCAGGAACTCAGGAACCTGGAGGAACTGGAGGAGCTGCAGCAGCAGGGGGAGCGACCTACCCTTGGGTCAAGGGTCGCTACCACTGTCGCGCAGCGGCCGCCATATGAGGTAGGAGGGGGGGGAGGGGTCAGCTGGGGGCGAATGGGAGCTGGGGGGCGGGGGCGTGCAGGAGGTCACGGCGGGAAAGCGCAAGGGAGGGGGGGACAGGTAGAGTGAGAAGAGCTGGGGGAGGGAGGTTTAAGGGTGGAGGGGGGTGAGTGTTAGGAGGTTTAGGAGATTAGGGAGAAAGATAGGAGTAGGGTTGTGAAGATAGGGGAGGGGGGGTTGTAGAGGTGGGTGAGGGTGAGAGGTAGAGTGAGAGGATAGGAACATAGGTAATAGAGGGGGTGGCGGGAAGGGGGGGAAAGATAAAGAAGTAGATGGAGAAAATAGATAGATAGAGAAATCGATAGATAGGGAAATAGATAGAGAGATAGGAAGATAGGAGGAGGTGGAGAGTGAGAGTGAGGGAGATTAGATAGTGGGATAGAGAGATAGAGAGATAGGTAGATAGGAGGAGTGAGGGAGGTAGATAGTGAACGGGTTAGATAGGGGAGATAGAGAGGGGGATGTGAGTGAGGGAGGGGGATGAGGTAGGAGCAGGAGGGCAGGCGCGGGGAGAAGAAGACGGAGGAGGCAGAAGAGCCGAAGGCAGAAGACCAGAGGACCGGAAGAACAGAAGAACAGAAGAACAGAAGACCGAAAGTACAGGGAACAGAAGACCGGAAGAACACAGAAGAACACAGAAGAACACAGAAGAAGATACAGAAAACGAAGAACAGAAGGCAGAAGACCACAGAAGAAGATGAGGAAGAAGAGAAGAAGAGAGAAGACGGGGAAAAGAAGAGTACAGCAGAAGATTACAGACGAGGAGCGAGGAGGAAGAGCAGAGAAGAAGAAAAGAAGAAAAGAAGCAGGAGCAGGAGAGAGGGTGAGTAGCGCGGGGCAGAGCGAGGGGCTGGGAGGTGGGGGGTACTTACTGTTAGGTGGGTCTCAGGAACTCAGGAACCTGGAGGAACTGGAGGAGCTGCAGCGGCAGGGGGAGCGACCTACCCTTGGGTCAAGGGTCGCTACCACTGTCGCGCAGCGGCCGCCATATGAGGTAGGAGGGGGGGGAGGGGTCAGCTGGGGGCGAATGGGAGCTGGGGGGCGGGGCGTGCAGGAGGTTGCGGCGGGAAAGCGCGAGGGAGGGGGGGACAGGTAGAGTGAGAAGAGCTGGGGGAGGGTGGTTTAAGGGTGGAGGGGGGTGAGTGTTAGGAGGTTTAGGAGATTAGGGAGAAAGATAGGAGTAGGGTTGTGAAGATAGGGGAGGGGGGGTTGTAGAGGTGGGTGAGGGTGAGAGGTAGAGTGAGAGGATAGGAAGATAGGTAATAGAGGGGGTGGCGGGAAGGGGGAAAGATAAAGAAGTAGATGGAGAAAATAGATAGATAGAGAAATCGATAGATAGGGAAATAGATAGAGAGATAGGAAGATAGGAGGAGGTGGAGAGTGAGGGAGATTAGATAGTGGGATAGAGAGATAGAGAGATAGGTAGATAGGAGGAGGGAGGGAGGTAGATAGTGAACGGGTTAGATAGGGGAGATAGAGAGGGGGATGCGAGTGAGGGAGGGGGATGAGGTAGGAGCAGAAGGGCAGGCGCGGGGAGAAGAAGACGGAGGAGGCAGAAGAGCCGAAGGCAGAAGACCAGAGGACCGGAAGAACAGAAGAACAGAAGACCGGAAGTACAGGGAACAGAAGACCGGAAGAACACAGAAGAACACAGAAGAACACAGAAGAAGATACAGAAAACGAAGAACAAAAGGCAGAAGACCACAGAAGAAGATGAGGAAGAAGAGAAGAAGAGAGAAGACGGGGAAAAGAAGAGTACAGCAGAAGATTACAGACGAGGAGCGAGGAGGAAGAGCAGAGAAGAAGAAAAGAAGAAAAGAAGCAGGAGCAGGAGAGAGGGTGAGTAGCGCGGGGCAGAACGAGGGGCTGGGAGGTGGGGGGTACTTACTGTTAGGTGGGTCTCAGGAACTCAGGAACCTGGAGGAACTGGAGGAGCTGCAGCGGCAGGGGGAGCGACCTACCCTTGGGTCAAGGGTCGCTACCACTGTCGCGCAGCGGCCGCCATATGAGGTAGGAGGGGGGGGAGGGGTCAGCTGGGGGCGAATGGGAGCTGGGGGCGGGGGCGTGCAGGAGGTCGCAGCGGGAAAGCGTGAGGGAGGGGGGGGACAGGTAGAGTGAGAAGAGCTGGGGGAAGGGGGTTTAAGGGTGGAGGGGGGTGAGTGTTAGGAGGTTTAGGAGATTAGGGAGAAAGATAGGAGTAGGGTTGTGAAGATAGGGGAGGGGGGGTTGTAGAGGTGGGTGAGGGTGAGAGGTAGAGTGAGAGGATAGGAAGATAGGTAATAGAGGGGGTGGCGGGAAGGGGGGGAAAGATAAAGAAGTAGATGGAGAAAATAGATAGATAGAGAAATCGATAGATAGGGAAATAGATAGAGAGATAGGAAGATAGGAGGAGGTGGAGAGTGAGGGAGATTAGATAGTGGGATAGAGAGATAGAGAGATAGGTAGATAGGAGGAGTGAGGGAGGTAGATAGTGAACGGGTTAGATAGGGGAGATAGAGAGGGGGATGCGAGTGAGGGAGGGGGATGAGGTAGGAGCAGGAGGACAGGCGCGGGGAGAAGAAGACGGAGGAGGCAGAAGAGCCGAAGGCAGAAGACCAGAGGACCGGAAGAACAGAAGAACAGAAGAACAGAAGACCGGAAGAACAGGGAACAGAAGACCGGAAGAACACAGAAGAACACAGAAGAACACAGAAGAAGATACAGAAAACGAAGAACAGAAGGCAGAAGACCACAGAAGAAGATGAGGAAGAAGAGAAGAAGAGAGAAGACGGGGAAAAGAAGAGTACAGCAGAAGATTACAGACGAGGAGCGAGGAGGAAGAGCAGAGAAGAAGAAAAGAAGAAAAGAAGCAGGAGAGAGGGTGAGTAGCGTGGGGCAGAGCGAGGGGCTGGGAGGTGGGGGGGTACTTACTGTTAGGTGGGTCTCAGGAACTCAGGAACCTGGAGGAACTGGAGGAGCTGCAGCGGCAGGGGGAGCGACCTACCCTTGGGTCAAGGGTCGCTACCACTGTCACGCAGCGGCCGCCATATGAGGTAGGAGGGGGGGGGAGGGGGCAGCTGGGGGCGAATGGGAGCTGGGGGGCGGGGGCGTGCAGGAGGTCGCAGCGGGAAAGCGCGAGGGAGGGGGGGACAGGTAGAGTGAGAAGAGCTGGGGGAGGGGGGTTTAAGGGTGGAGGGGGGTGAGTGTTAGGAGGTTTAGGAGATTAGGGAGAAAGATAGGAGTAGGGTTGTGAAGATAGGGGAGGGGGGGTTGTAGAGGTGGGTGAGGGTGAGAGGTAGAGTGAGAGGATAGGAAGATAGGTAATAGAGGGGGTGGCGGGAAGGGGGGGAAAGATAAAGAAGTAGATGGAGAAAATCGATAGATAGAGAAATCGATAGATAGGGAAATAGATAGAGAGATAGGAAGATACGAGGAGGTGGAGAGTGAGGGAGATTAGATAGTGGGATAGAGAGATAGAGAGATAGGTAGATAGGAGGAGTGAGGGAGGTAGATAGTGAACAGGTTAGATTGGGGAGATAGAGAGGGGGATGCGAGTGAGGGAGGGGGATGAGGTAGGAGCAGGAGGGCAGGCGCGGGGAGAAGACGACGGGGGAGGCAGAAGAGCCGAAGGCAGAAGACCAGAGGACCGGAAGAACAGAAGAACAGAAGAACAGAAGAACAGAAGATCGGAAGAACAGGGAACAGAAGACCGGAAGAACACAGAAGAACACAGAAGAACACAGAAGAAGATACAGAAAACGAAGAACAGAAGGCAGAAGACCACAGAAGAAGATGAGGAAGAAGAGAAGAAGAGAGAAGACGGGGAAAAGAAGAGTGCAGCAGAAGATTACAGACGAGGAGTGAGGAGGAAGAGCAGAGAAGAAGAAAAGAAGAAAAGAAGCAGGAGCAGGAGAGAAGGTGAGTAGCGCGGGGCAGAGCGAGGGGCTGGGAGGTGGGGGGTACTTACTGTTAGGTGGGTCTCAGGAACTCAGGAACCTGGAGGAACTGGAGGAGCAGCAACGGCAGGGGGAGCGACCTACCCTTGGGTCAAGGGTCGCTACCACTGTCGCGCAGCGGCCGCCATATGAGGTAGGAGGGGGGAGGGGTCAGCTGGGGGCGAATGGGAGCTGGGGGGCGGGGCGTGCAGGAGGTCGCAGCAGGAAAGCGCGAGGGAGGGGGGGACAGGTAGAGTGAGAAGAGCTGGGGAGGGGGGTTTAAGGGTGGAGGGGGGTGAGTGTTAGGAGGTTTAGGAGATTAGGGAGAAAGATAGGAGTAGGGTTGTGAAGATAGGGGAGGGGGGGTTGTAGAGGTGGGTGAGGGTGAGAGGTAGAGTGAGAGGATAGGAAGATAGGTAATAGAGGGGGTGGCGGGAAGGGGGGGAAAGATAAAGAAGTAGATGGAGAAAATAGATAGAGAAATCGATAGATAGGGAAATAGATAGAGAGATAGGAAGATAGGAGGAGGTGGAGAGTGAGGGAGATTAGATAGTGGGATAGAGAGATAGAGAGATAGGTAGATAGGAGGAGTGAGGGAGGTAGATAGTGAACGGGTTAGATAGGGGAGATAGAGAGGGGGATGTGAGTGAGGGAGGGGGATGAGGTAGGAGCAGGAGGGCAGGCGCGGGGAGAAGAAGACGGAGGAGGCAGAAGAGCCGAAGGCAGAAGACCAGAGGACCGGAAGAACAGAAGAACAGAAGAACAGAAGACCGGAAGTACAGGGAACAGAAGACCGAAAGAACACAGAAGAAGATACAGAAAACGAAGAACAGAAGGCAGAAGACCACAGAAGAAGATGAGGAAGAAGAGAAGAAGAGAGAAGACAGGGAAAAGAAGAGTGCAGCAGAAGATTACAGACGAGGAGGGAGGAGGAAGAGCAGAGAAGAAGAAAAGAAGAAAAGAAGCAGGAGCAGGAGAGAGGGTGAGTAGCGCGGGCAGAGCGAGGGGCTGGGAGGTGGGGGGGTACTTACTGTTAGTGGGTCTCAGGAACTCAGGAACCTGGAGGAACTGGAGGAGCTGCAGCGTCAGGGGGAGCGACCTACCCTTGGGTCAAGGGTCGCTACCACTGTCACACAGCGGCCGCCATATGAGGTAGGAGGGGGGGGAGGGGTCAGCTGGGGGCGAATGGGGGCTGGGGGGCGGGGCGTGCAGGAGGTCGCAGCAGGAAAGCGCGAGGGAGGGGGGGACAGGTAGAGTGAGAAGAGCTGGGGAGGGGGGTTTAAGGGTGGAGGGGGGTGAGTGTTAGGAGGTTTAGGAGATTAGGGAGAAAGATAGGAGTAGGGTTGTGAAGATAGGGGAGGGGGGGTTGTAGAGGTGGGTGAGGGTGAGAGGTAGAGTGAGAGGATAGGAAGATAGGTAATAGAGGGGGTGGCGGGAAGGGGGGGAAAGATAAAGAAGTAGATGGAGAAAATAGATAGAGAAATCGATAGATAGGGAAATAGATAGAGAGATAGGAAGATAGGAGGAGGTGGAGAGTGAGGGAGATTAGATAGTGGGATAGAGAGATAGAGAGATAGGTAGATAGGAGGAGTGAGGGAGGTAGATAGTGAACGGGTTAGATAGGGGAGATAGAGAGGGGGATGCGAGTGAGGGAGGGGGATGAGGTAGGAGCAGGAGGGCAGGCGCGGGGAGAAGAAGACAGAGGAGGCACAAGGGCCGAAGGCAGAAGACCAGAGGACCGGAAGAACAGAAGAACAGAAGAACAGAAGACCGGAAGAACAGGGAACAGAAGAGCGGAAGAACACAGAAGAACACAAAAGAACACAGAAGAACACAGAAGAAGACAGAAGAAGATACAGAAAACGAAGAACAGAAGGCAGAAGACCACAGAAGAAGATGAGGAAGAAGAGAAGAAGAGAGAAGACGGGGAAAAGAAGAGTACAGCAGAAGATTACAGACGAGGAGCGAGGAGGAAGAGCAGAGAAGAAGAAAAGAAGAAAAGAAGCAGGAGCAGGAGAGAGTGTGAGTAGCGCGGGGCAGAGCAACGGGCTGGGAGGTGGGGGGTACTTACTGTTAGGTGGGTCTCAGGAACCCAGGAACCTGGAGGAACTGGAGGAGCTGCAGCGGCAGGGGGAGCGACCTACCCTTGGGTCAAGGGTCGCTACCACTGTCGCGCAGCGGCCGCCATATGAGGTAGGAGGGGGGCGAGGGGTCAGCTGGGGGCGAATGGGAGCTGGGGGCGGGGGCGTGCAGGCGGTTGCGGCGGGAAAGCGCAAGGGAGGGGGGGGACAGGAAGAGTGAGAAGAGCTGGGGGAGGGGAGTTTAAGGGTGGAGGGGGGTGAGTGTTAGGAGGTTTAGGAGATTAGGGAGAAAGATAGGAGTAGGGTTGTGAAGATAGGGGAGGGGGGGTTGTAGAGGTAGGTGAGGGTGAGAGGTAGCGTGAGAGGATAGGAAGATAGGTAATAGAGGGGGTGGCGGGAAGGGGGAGAAAGATAAAGAAGTAGATGGAGAAAATAGATAGATAGAGAAATCGATAGATAGGGAAATAGATAGAGAGATAGGAAGATAGGAGGAGGTGGAGAGTGAGGGAGATTAGATAGTGGGATAGAGAGATAGAGAGATAGAGAGATAGGTAGATAGGAGGAGTGAGGGAGGTAGATAGTGAACGGGTTAGATAGGGGAGATAGAGAGGGGGATGCGAGTGAGGGAGGGGGATGAGGTAGGAGCAGGAGTGCAGGCGCGGGGAGAAGAAGACGGAGGAGGCAGAAGAGCCGAAGGCAGAAGACCAGAGGACCGGAAGAACAGAAGAACAGAAGAACAGAAGACCGGAAGAACAGGGAACAGAAGACCGGAAGAACACAGAAGAACACAGAAGAACACAGAAGAAGATACAGAAAACGAAGAACAGAAGGCAGAAGACCACAGAAGAAGATGAGGAAGAAGAGAAGAAGAGAGAAGACGGGGAAAAGAAGAGTACAGCAGAAGATTACAGACAAGGAGAGAGGAGGAAGAGCAGAGAAGAAGAAAAGAAGAAAAGAAGCAGGAGCAGGAGAGAGGGTGAGTAGCGCGGGGCAGAGCGAGGGGCTGGGAGGTGGGGGGTACTTACTGTTAGGTGGGTCTCAGGAACTCAGGAACCTGGAGGAACTGGAGGAGCTGCAGCGGCAGGGGGAGCGACCTACCCTTGGGTCAAGGGTCGCTACCACTGTTGCGCAGCGGCCGCCATATGAGGTAGGAGGGGGGGAGGGGTCAGCTGGGGGCGAATGGGAGCTGGGGGGCGGGGCGTGCAGGAGGTCGCAGCAGGAAAGCGCGAGGGAGGGGGGGACAGGTAGAGTGAGAAGAGCTGGGGAGGGGGGTTTAAGGGTGGAGGGGGGTGAGTGTTAGGAGGTTTAGGAGATTAGGGAGAAAGATAGGAGTAGGGTTGTGAAGATAGGGGAGGGGGGGTTGTAGAGGTGGGTGAGGGTGAGAGGTAGAGTGAGAGGATAGGAAGATAGGTAATAGAGGGGGTGGCGGGAAGGGGGGGAAAGATAAAGAAGTAGATGGAGAAAATAGATAGAGAAATCGATAGATAGGGAAATAGATAGAGAGATAGGAAGATAGGAGGAGGTGGAGAGTGAGGGAGATTAGATAGTGGGATAGAGAGATAGAGAGATAGGTAGATAGGAGGAGTGAGGGAGGTAGATAGTGAACGGGTTAGATAGGGGAGATAGAGAGGGGGATGTGAGTGAGGGAGGGGGATGAGGTAGGAGCAGGAGGGCAGGCGCGGGGAGAAGAAGACGGAGGAGGCAGAAGAGCCGAAGGCAGAAGACCAGAGGACCGGAAGAACAGAAGAACAGAAGAACAGAAGACCGGAAGTACAGGGAACAGAAGACCGGAAGAACACAGAAGAAGATACAGAAAACGAAGAACAGAAGGCAGAAGACCACAGAAGAAGATGAGGAAGAAGAGAAGAAGAGAGAAGACGGGGAAAAGAAGAGTGCAGCAGAAGATTACAGACGAGGAGGGAGGAGGAAGAGCAGAGAAGAAGAAAAGAAGAAAAGAAGCAGGAGCAGGAGAGAGGGTGAGTAGCGCGGGCAGAGCGAGGGGCTGGGAGGTGGGGGGTACTTACTGTTAGTGGGTCTCAGGAACTCAGGAACCTGGAGGAACTGGAGGAGCTGCAGCGGCAGGGGGAGCGACCTACCCTTGGGTCAAGGGTCGCTACCACTGTCACACAGCGGCCGCCATATGAGGTAGGAGGGGGGGGAGGGGTCAGCTGGGGGCGAATGGGAGCTGGGGGGCGGGGCGTGCAGGAGGTCGCAGCAGGAAAGCGCGAGGGAGGGGGGGACAGGTAGAGTGAGAAGAGCTGGGGAGGGGGGTTTAAGGGTGGAGGGGGGTGAGTGTTAGGAGGTTTAGGAGATTAGGGAGAAAGATAGGAGTAGGGTTGTGAAGATAGGGGAGGGGGGGTTGTAGAGGTGGGTGAGGGTGAGAGGTAGAGTGAGAGGATAGGAAGATAGGTAATAGAGGGGGTGGCGGGAAGGGGGGGAAAGATAAAGAAGTAGATGGAGAAAATAGATAGAGAAATCGATAGATAGGGAAATAGATAGAGAGATAGGAAGATAGGAGGAGGTGGAGAGTGAGGGAGATTAGATAGTGGGATAGAGAGATAGAGAGATAGGTAGATAGGAGGAGTGAGGGAGGTAGATAGTGAACGGGTTAGATAGGGGTGATAGAGAGGGGGATGCGAGTGAGGGAGGGGGATGAGGTAGGAGCAGGAGGGCAGGCGCGGGGAGAAGAAGACAGAGGAGGCACAAGGGCCGAAGGCAGAAGACCAGAGGACCGGAAGAACAGAAGAACAGAAGAACAGAAGACCGGAAGAACAGGGAACAGAAGAGCGGAAGAACACAGAAGAACACAAAAGAACACAGAAGAACACAGAAGAAGACAGAAGAAGATACAGAAAACGAAGAACAGAAGGCAGAAGACCACAGAAGAAGATGAGGAAGAAGAGAAGAAGAGAGAAGACGGGGAAAAGAAGAGTACAGCAGAAGATTACAGACGAGGAGCGAGGAGGAAGAGCAGAGAAGAAGAAAAGAAGAAAAGAAGCAGGAGCAGGAGAGAGTGTGAGTAGCGCGGGGCAGAGCAACGGGCTGGGAGGTGGGGGGTACTTACTGTTAGGTGGGTCTCAGGAACCCAGGAACCTGGAGGAACTGGAGGAGCTGCAGCGGCAGGGGGAGCGACCTACCCTTGGGTCAAGGGTCGCTACCACTGTCGCGCAGCGGCCGCCATATGAGGTAGGAGGGGGCGAGGGGTCAGCTGGGGGCGAATGGGAGCTGGGGGCGGGGGCGTGCAGGCGGTCGCGGCGGGAAAGCGCAAGGGAGGGGGGGGACAGGAAGAGTGAGAAGAGCTGGGGGAGGGGAGTTTAAGGGTGGAGGGGGGTGAGTGTTAGGAGGTTTAGGAGATTAGGGAGAAAGATAGGAGTAGGGTTGTGAAGATAGGGGAGGGGGGGTTGTAGAGGTAGGTGAGGGTGAGAGGTAGCGTGAGAGGATAGGAAGATAGGTAATAGAGGGGGTGGCGGGAAGGGGGAGAAAGATAAAGAAGTAGATGGAGAAAATAGATAGATAGAGAAATCGATAGATAGGGAAATAGATAGAGAGATAGGAAGATAGGAGGAGGTGGAGAGTGAGGGAGATTAGATAGTGGGATAGAGAGATAGAGAGATAGAGAGATAGGTAGATAGGAGGAGTGAGGGAGGTAGATAGTGAACGTGTTAGATAGGGGAGATAGAGAGGGGGATGCGAGTGAGGGAGGGGGATGAGGTAGGAGCAGGAGTGCAGGCGCGGGGAGAAGAAGACGGAGGAGGCAGAAGAGCCGAAGGCAGAAGACCAGAGGACCGGAAGAACAGAAGAACAGAAGAACAGAAGACCGGAAGAACAGGGAACAGAAGACCGGAAGAACACAGAAGAACACAGAAGAACACAGAAGAAGATACAGAAAACGAAGAACAGAAGGCAGAAGACCACAGAAGAAGATGAGGAAGAAGAGAAGAAGAGAGAAGACGGGGAAAAGAAGAGTACAGCAGAAGATTACAGACAAGGAGAGAGGAGGAAGAGCAGAGAAGAAGAAAAGAAGAAAAGAAGCAGGAGCAGGAGAGAGGGTGAGTAGCGCGGGGCAGAGCGAGGGGCTGGGAGGTGGGGGGTACTTACTGTTAGGTGGGTCTCAGGAACTCAGGAACCTGGAGGAACTGGAGGAGCTGCAGCGGCAGGGGGAGCGACCTACCCTTGGGTCAAGGGTCGCTACCACTGTTGCGCAGCGGCCGCCATATGAGGTAGGAGGGGGGGAGGGGTCAGCTGGGGGCGAATGGGAGCTGGGGGGCGGGGCGTGCAGGAGGTCGCAGCGGGAAAGCGCGAGGGAGGGTGGGACAGGTAGAGTGAGAAGAGCTGGGGGAGGGGAGTTTAAGGGTGGAGGTGGGTGAGTGTTAGGAGGTTTAGGAGATTAGGGAGAAAGATAGGAGTAGGGTTGTGAAGATAGGGGAGGGGGGGTTGTAGAGGTGGGTGAGGGTGAGAGGTAGCGTGAGAGGATAGGAAGATAGGTAATAGAGGGGGTGGCGGGAAGGGGGGGAAAGATAAAGAAGTAGATGGAGAAAATAGATAGAGAAATCGATAGATAGGGAAATAGATAGAGAGATAGGAAGATAGGAGGAGGTGGAGAGTGAGGGAGATTAGATAGTGGGATAGAGAGATAGAGAGATAGGTAGATAGGAGGAGTGAGGGAGGTAGATAGTGAACGGGTTAGATAGGGGAGATAGAGAGGGGGATGCAAGTGAGGGAGGGGGATGAGGTAGGAGCAGGAGGGCAGGCGCGGGGAGAAGAAGACGGAGGAGGCTGAAGAGCCGAAGGCAGAAGACCAGAGGACCGGAAGAACAGAAGAACAGAAGAACAGAAGACCGGAAGAACAGGGAACAGAAGACCGGAAGAACACAGAAGAACACAGAAGAAGATACAGAAAACGAAGAACAGAAGGCAGAAGACCACAGAAGAAGATGAGGAAGAAGAGAAGAAGAGAGAAGACGGGGAAAAGAAGAGTACAGCAGAAGATTACAGACGAGGAGCGAGGAGGAAGAGCAGAGAAGAAGAAAAGAAGAAAAGAAGCAGGAGCAGGAAAGAGGGTGAGTAGCGCGGGGCAGAGCGAGGGGCTGGGAGGTGGGGGGTACTTACTGTTAGGTGGGTCTCAGGAACTCAGGAACCTGGAGGAACTGGACGAGCTGCAGCGGCAGGGGGAGCGACCTACCCTTGGGTCAAGGGTCGCTACCACTGTCGCGCAGCGGCCGCCATATGAGGTAGGAGGGGGGGGAGGGGTCAGCTGGGGGCAAATGGGAGCTGGGGGGCGGGGCGTGCAGGAGGTCGCAGCAGGAAAGCGCGAGGGAGGGGGGGACAGGTAGAGTGAGAAGAGCTGGGGAGGGGGGTTTAAGGGTGGAGGGGGGTGAGTGTTAGGAGGTTTAGGAGATTAGGGAGAAAGATAGGAGTAGGGTTGTGAAGATAGGGGAGGGGGGGTTGTAGAGGTGGGTGAGGGTGAGAGGTACAGTGAGAGGATAGGAAGATAGGTAATAGAGGGGGTGGCGGGAAGGGGGGGAAAGATAAAGAAGTAGATGGAGAAAATAGATAGAGAAATCGATAGATAGGGAAATAGATAGAGAGATAGGAAGATAGGAGGAGGTGGAGAGTGAGGGAGATTAGATAGTGGGATAGAGAGATAGGTAGATAGGAGGAGTGAGGGAGGTAGATAGTGAACGGGTTAGATAGGGGAGATAGAGAGGGGGATGCGAGTGAGGGAGGGGGATGAGGTAGGAGCAGGAGGGCAGGCGCGGGGAGAAAAAGACGGAGGAGGCAGAAGAGCCGAAGGCAGAAGACCAGAGGACCAGAAGAACAGAAGAACAGAAGAACAGAAGAACAGAAGACCGGAAGTACAGGGAACAGAAGACCGGAAGAACACAGAAGGACACAGAAGAAGATACAGAAAACAAAGAACAGAAGGCAGAAGACCACAGAAGAAGATGAGGAAGAAGAGAAGAAGAGAGAAGACGGGGAAAAGAAGAGTACAGCAGAAGATTACAGACGAGGAGTGAGGAGGAAGAGCAGAGAAGAAGAAAAGAAGCAGGAGCAGGAGAGAGGGTGAGTAGCGCGCGGCAGAGCGAGGGGCTGGGAGGTGGGGGGTACTTACTGTTAGTGGGTCTCAGGAACTCAGGAACCTGGAGGAACTGGAGGAGCTGCAGCGGCAGAGGGAGCGACCTACCCTTGGGTCAAGGGTCGCTACCACTGTCGCGCAGCGGCCGCCATATGAGGTAGGGGGGGGGGGGGGTCAGCTGGGGGCGAATGGGAGCTGGGGGGCGGGGGCGTGCAGGAGGTCGCAGCGGGAAAGCGCGAGGGAGGGGGGGACAGGTAGAGTGAGAAGAGCTGGGGAAGGGGGGCTTAAGGGTGGAGGGGGGTGAGTGTTAGGAGGTTTAGGAGATTAGGGAGAAAGATAGGAGTAGGGTTGTGAAGATAGGGGAGGGGGGGTTGTAGAGGTGGGTGAGGGTGAGAGGTAGAGTGAGAGGATAGGAAGATAGGTAATAGAGGGGGTGGCGGGAAGGGGGGAAAGATAAAAAAGTAGATGGAGAAAATAGATAGATAGAGAAATCGATAGATAGGGAAATAGATAGAGAGATAGGAAGATAGGAGGAGGTGGAGAGTGAGGGAGATTAGATAGTGGGATAGAGAGATAGAGAGATAGGTAGATAGGAGGAGTGAGGGAGGTAGATAGTGAACGGGTTAGATAGGGGAGATAGAGAGTGGGATGCGAGTGAGGGAGGGGGATGAGGTAGGAGCAGGAGGGCAGGCGCGGGGAGAAGAAGACGGAGGAGGCAGAAGAGCCGAAGGCAGAAGACCAGAGGACCGGAAGAACAGAAGAACAGAAGACCGGAAGTACAGGGAACAGAAGACCGGAAGAACACAGAAGAACACAGAAGAACACAGAAGAAGATACAGAAAACGAAGAACAGAAGGCAGAAGACCACAGAAGAAGATGAGGAAGAAGAGAAGAAGAGAGAAGACGGGGAAAAGAAGAGTACAGCAGAAGATTACAGACGAGGAGCGAGGAGGAAGAGCAGAGAAGAAGAAAAGAAGAAAAGAAGCAGGAGCAGGAGAGAGGGTGAGTAGCGCGGGGCAGAACGAGGGGCTGGGAGGTGGGGGGTACTTACTGTTAGGTGGGTCTCAGGAACTCAGGAACCTGGAGGAACTGGAGGAGCTGCAGCGGCAGGGGGAGCGACCTACCCTTGGGTCAAGGGTCGCTACCACTGTCGCGCAGCGGCCGCCATATGAGGTAGGAGGGGGGGGAGGGGTCAGCTGGGGGCGAATGGGAGCTGGGGGCAGGGGCGTGCAGGAGGTCGCGGCGGGAAAGCGCGAGGGAGGGGGGGGACAGGTAGAGTGAGAAGAGCTGGGGGAGGGGGGTTTAAGGGTGGAGGGGGGTGAGTGTTAGGAGGTTTAGGAGATTAGGGAGAAAGATAGGAGTAGGGTTGTGAAGATAGGGGAGGGGGGTTGTAGAGGTGGGTGAGGGTGAGAGGTAGAGTGAGAGGATAGGAAGATAGGTAATAGAGGGGGTGTCGGGAAGGGGGGGAAAGATAAAGAAGTAGATGGAGAAAATAGATAGATAGAGAAATCGATAGATAGGGAAATAGATAGAGAGATAGGAAGATAGGAGGAGGTGGAGAGTGAGGGAGATTAGATAGTGGGATAGAGAGATAGAGAGATAGGTAGATAGGAGGAGTGAGGGAGGTAGATAGTGAACGGGTTAGATAGGGGAGATAGAGAGGGGGATGCGAGTGAGGGAGGGGGATGAGGTAGGAGCAGGAGGGCAGGCGTGGGGAGAAGAAGACGGAGGAGGCAGAAGAGCCGAAGGCAGAAGACCAGAGGACCGGAAGAACAGAAGAACAGAAGAACAGAAGACCGGAAGAACAGGGAACAGAAGACCGGAAGAACACAGAAGAACACAGAAGAACACAGAAGAGCACAGAAGAAGATACAGAAAACGAAGAACAGAAGGCAGAAGACCACAGAAGAAGATGAGGAAGAAGAGAAGAAGAGAGAAGACGGGGAAAAGAAGAGTACAGCAGAAGATTACAGACGAGGAGCGAGGAGGAAGAGCAGAGAAGAAGAAAAGAAGAAAAGAAGCAGGAGCAGGAGAGAGGGTGAGTAGCGCGGGGCAGAGCGAGGGGCTGGGAGGTGGGGGGTACTTACTGTGAGGTGGGTCTCAGGAACTCAGGAACCTGGAGGAACTGGAGGAGCTGCAGCGGCAGGGTGAGTTCCCTTTCTAACATATTGTCTTCAGGGTGGGTGGGTTTGGAATGCTTGGACACAGAAGATAAATTGGAAACAACAGAGGGGGATCTGTCCCTAACTGACTGAACCCTAGCAACTTGGCCTCCAGGAATAAAGACTCCCCTACTATGATGAGAACCTCTATTACTACCAACTTTACTGGGTGTCCTGCTAGAGGGCAAATCCTGAACCGAACCCTCCCTACCTCCCTCAAGGAGATCCCCTGAGTCAGATTGGGAACCTTCTATTAACCTCTCATTTGAAGTGCCTGCTTGGGACTCATCATTCACAATAAGCATGTTAAATAGAAATTCTTTGGTAGGGTTCTTTCCTATCACTAAACCTCTCTCTAAGCAGAGACTCCTTAGGCTCTTATAATTCAAATTGTCATAAAAAGTATTGACCATTTTAAGAGCTGACTCTACTACAGACATGATAGTAAAAGGTTTAGAAATAGTGAGAAGGAAGAAAAAGTTTCAGAACTTTTTAAAGAACAGAGAAAAAAACTTTTTCTAACTTTTTAGAAACTTTTAGAAGTTTAGAGAAACTTTTCAGAACTTTGTAAAAAGTTTAAAAGGAGAAAAGCAAAACTTTTTGGTTAGGTGTACATACACTGAACTTGTTTTGTATATTATTCTCTTATGAAAACTACGCAATGACAAAGTGCTAAGTAGTTAAAAGTACTTATCCCACTGCTGCACAACCAATGTAGGAGGCTGGTCTGGCTTGTAGTGGGTACCAGAGGTACTTACACCTTGTGCCAGGTCCAGTTATCCCTTATTAGTGTAGAAGAAGTGTTTCTAGCAGCTTAGGCTGATAGAAGGTAGCTATGGTAAAGCAGCTAAGGCTGAACTGGGAGACATGTAAAGCTCTTACTATACCACTGGTGTCATATGCCCAATATCACAAGAAACCACAATACACAGAAGTACTAAAAAATAAAGGTACTTTATTTTTATGACAATATGCCAAAAGTATCTCAGTGAGTACCCTCAGTAGGAGGATAAGTTACATACACAAGATATATGTACACAAACCAAAATTATGCAGGTAATAGCAAGAAAAGTAATGCAAGCAGTGTAAAGTTACAGTAGATTGCAATAGGAGCACAGAGGTATAGGGGCAACACAAACCATATACTCCAAAAGTGGAATGCGAACCACGAATGGACCCCAAACCTATGTGAGCTTGTAGAGGGTCACTGGGACTGTAAGAAAACAGCGAGGGTTAGAAAAATAGCCCACCCCAAGACCCTGAAAGGTAGGTGTAAAGTGCACCTACTACCCCCAGAGAGCACAGAAGTCGTGATAGGGGGATTCTGCAGGAAGAAAAAACACCAGCAATGCAACAACAGTGGATTTCCAGACCTGAGTACATGTAAGACAAGGGGACCAAGTCCAATAGTCGCGACAGTGTCGAGAGTGGGCAGGAGCCCAGGAAATGCCAGCTGAGGGTGCAAGGAAGCTGCCACCGGATGGAAGAAGCTTGGAGTTCTGCAAGAAAGAAGAGAGCTAGGGACTTCTTTGGAAGACGGATGTCCCACGTCACGATGAAGCTTGCAGAGGTGTTCCCACGCAGAAAGACCGCAAACAAGCCTTGCTAGCTGCAAGGGTTGCAGTAGAGGTTTTTGGGTGCTGCTGTGGCCCAGGAGGGACCAGGATGTCGCCACTTGGAGGAGGAGACAGAGGGGGCGACCAGCAACTCAGGGAGCCCTCACAGAAGCAGGAAGCACCCGCAGAAGTACCTGAACAGCACTTGGAAGAAGAGTGAACCGGAGTCCATGCGAAGTCACAAAAGGGAGTCCCACGTCGCCGGAGGACAAATCAGAAGGTTGTGCACTGCAGGAAGGAGTGTCGGGGACCCAGGCTTGGCTGTGCACAAAGGAAATCCTGGAAGAGAGCACAGGAGCCGGAGCAGCTGCAAATTACGCGGTACCTAGCAATGTAGTCTAGCGTGGGGAGGCAAGGACTTACCTCCACCAAACTTGGACTGAGGAGTCACTGGACTGTGGGAGTCTCTTGGACAGAGTTGCTGAGTTCCAGGGACCACGCTCGCCTGGATGAGAGGGGACCCAGAGGACCAGTGATGCAGTCTTTTGGTGCCTGCGGTTGTAGGGGGAAGATTCCGTCGACCCACGGGAGATTTCTTCAGAGCTCCTGGTGCAGAGAGGAGGCAGGCTACCCCCAGAGCATGCATCACCTGGAAACAGTTGAGAAAGCCAGCAGGATGAAGCAATACAAGGTTGCTAGTAGTCGTCTGGCTACTTTGTTGCGGTTTTGCCGGCGTCCTGAGCAGTCAGCGGTCGATCCTTTGGCAGAAGGTGAAGAGGGAGATGCAGAGGAACTCTGATGAGCTCTTGCATTCGTTATCTGGTGAGATCCCCAAAGCAGAGACCCTAAATAGCCGGAAAAGGAGGTTTGGCTACCTAGGAAGGAGGATTGGCTACCAAGAGAGGTAAGAGCCTATCAGAAGGAGCCTCTGATGTCACTTGCTGGCACTGGCCACTCAGAGCAGTCCAGTGTGCCACAGACACCTCTGTTTCCAAGATGGCAGAGGTCTGGGACACACTGGAGGAGCTCTGGGCACCTCCCCTGGGAGATGCAGGTCAGGGGAGTGGTCACTCCCCTTTCCTTTGTCCAGTTTTGCGCCAGAGCAGGGCTGGGGGATCCCTGAACCGGTGTAGACTGGCTTATGCAGAGATGGGCACCATCTGTGCCCATCAAAGCATTTCCAGAGGCTGGGGGAGGCTACTCCTCCCCAGCCTTCACACCTATTTCCAAAGGGAGAGGGTGTTACACCCTCTCTCAGAGGAAGTTCTTTGTTCTTCCTTCCTGGGCCAGGGCTGCCTGGACCCCAGGAGGGCAGAAACCTGTCTGAGGGGTTGGCAGCAGCAACAGCTGCAGTGGAGATCCCGGAAAGGCAATTTGGCAGTACCGGGGTACTATGCTAGAGACCCGGGGGATCATGTAATTGTCCCCCCAATGGCAGAATGGCATTGGGGTGATAGTTCCATGATCTTAGACATGTTACATGGCCATGTTCGGAGTTACCATTGTGACGCTATACATAGGTAGTGACCTATGTATAGTGCATGCGTGTAATGGTGTCCCCGCACTCACAAAGTCCGGGGAATTTGCCCTGAACAATGTGGGGGCACTTTGCCTAGTGCCAGGGTGCCCACACACTAAGTAACGTTGCACCCAACCTTCACCAGGTGAAGGTTAGGCATATAGGTGACTTATAAGTTACTTAAGTGCAGTGGTAAATGGCTGTGAAATAACGTGGACGTTATTTCACTCAGGCTGCACTGGCAGGCCTGTGTAAGAATTGTCAGAGCTCCCTATGGGTGGCAAAAGAAATGCTGCAGCCCATAGGGATCTCCTGGACCCCCAATCCCCTGGGCACCTCAGTACCATATACTAGGGAATTATATGGGTGTACCAGTATGCCAATGTGAATTGGTAAATTTAGTCACTAGCCTGTTAGTGACAAATTTGGAAAGCAGAGAGAGCATAACCACTGAGGTTCTGGTTAGCAGAGCCTCAGTGAGACAGTTAGGCATCACACAGGGAACACATACAGGGCACATACTTATGAACACTTGGGGCCCTGCCTGGCAGAGTCCCCGTGACACATAGACTAAAACAACATATATACAGTGAAATTTGGGGGTAACATGCCAGACAAGATGGTACTTTCCTACAGGTCCCTTTGTGGTCAGGGTGTCCATTCCTTGGCCCCTTTTCTATATTTTTAACCTTTTTACTAGGACTCGGCTGAAACCAAGTTCCAACATGGCTACCATCACTTCATTGTTGAAGCCAATCAAATTTCAGCACAAGATCGGGAGGGGTTGCAAATTCTTCTCATCCCATGATATACAAATTTGGATTTCCTTTTATCGGTCAAAAACTACCAAGTTGATTTACACCAAATAACAAAAAGGTCTCTTTCTGGATCAAGAGCTACCTTTCTGCCAAATTTGGTGTAATTCTGTCCAGTGGTTTGGGCGCTATCACTGTTCAAATCTCTATTGAAAAATGAATGGGGAAAACACGTTTTGAGACCCCTCCTTTTTATCGGCACCTGCTTTATGGATCATCCAAAAGTTTCCAGACAGCAGTTGACATGACTTGCAAATGTTTTGGGAAAATTTGTGAAAATTCATCAACCGACGCCAAACGTATTGGCAAGTAACTATAACTTCCTAATGGCAACCGCCACCAGGTAATATCTATCTATACACATAGATAGATATATAGAGATATAGCTATGTCTATATATAAATAGATAGATAGAGAGAGAGAGAAAGAGTGATAGATAGATAGATAAATAGATAGATAGATAGATAGATAGATAGATAGATAGATAGATAGATAGATAGATAGATAGATAGATAGATAGATAGATAGATAGATAGATAGATCATGCTTTGTGAATATTGTGCATGACTTATGCATGTTTAAAAGAATGTGTTAACATGGTAGAAAATCCATGCAACTTCCCTGTTATACAAAAGATGTAACAAAATGTGCCACTATACTCTATCTACTGGTGATTTGATAACATATACTTTGTTTTATGTATCCTTGCTGAATTGATACTAGGCTTATAACTATGTGGTGAATAATGAGTGTAGTACATATACATAACATTCTAGTTGCACAAAAGGATGCAACAACAATGCATGTCACTACACTTGTAGTACTCTTCATATTTATTATTCGACAATGTTGGCATGCAAACTTGTCTTAAACAATCATACCAAAGGCACGCCAGTGGATAGGCCCAAGAGTGGTGTAGTCCCGATACAGAATTTGATGCTCCCCGATTGGACCCGTCAATAATACATTTCCGATTAAGTTCAATAATCAATACTGAGACATTTGTCAAGGATGGCATACACCAGAAATAGTTAGAAATTTTATATGAGATAAATGGGCAAAGCTAAAGAAATATGAAAGTTAGCAACAAAGCATACAATTCTTAATTACAAATAATTCAGTAAAGTTCTGTATGAAATCCGGCATAGGTTTGCCTTCTAAAGGTAGAGAATAGAGGGTTTTGGGGTACAGAGAAATACATGCCCTTCTATAGGACTTTCGGCTATGACTGTCACACATTTTGCTCAAGTACATGGTTCTCAGGATATGCACCAATGCGAAACAAGCAAAAAGAAACATTTTACTACAGAATACATTCAGGCATTCTTTCATTTTAAAATTACATTGGATTTAGTTGTCCTCACAATGAATTCGAGCATACTAGTTGATACATTGTACAACGGTAGCCTGAGACAGTTGGGGGTCCTTGGTTAGGTACAATGCGGGAAAGGTCTCCAGGAACACTATGGGCCTGATTCTAACTTTGGAGGACGATGTTAAACCGTCCCAAAAGTGGCGGATATACCACCTACCGTATTACGAGTCCATTATATCCTATGGAACTCGTAATACGGTAGGTGGTATATCTGCCACTTTTGGGACGGTTTAACACCGTCCTCCAAAGTTAGAATCAGGCCCTATGTTTATTAGAGTAAAATACATAGGCCCTCATTTCAACCTTGGCGGGCGGCAACCGCCACCTGCCAAGTTGAAACCGCTGGGCGGCCGCCAATGCAGCCGCACTCCCGCGGGGCCTATTTGGAGATCCCCGCTGGGCCAGCGGGCAGATACCTGGCGGTGTTGCGGCTGTGCGACGGGTGCAGTTGCACCCGTCACGCTTTTCACTGTCTGCTACGCAGACTGTGAAAAGCTGCATGGGGCCGTGGCAGGCCCCCTTTCCGCCATCCTTTTCATGGCGGTTCAAACCGCCATGAAAAGGCTGGCGGGAGGGGGGCTCGTAATCCCCTGGGCAGCGCTGGCCTGGGGGATTTAAACCGGCGGGACAAAAGTGGCGGGAAACTGCCGGTCCCGGCGGTGAGACCGCGGCGCTTCCGCCGCGGCGCTTCCGCCGCAGTCGTAATTCCCAAGGAAGCACCGCCAGCCTGTTGGCGGTGCTTCCGACAAAACAGCCCTGGCGGTCAAAGACCGCCAGGGTTGTAATGACCCCCATAATTCTTTATTTAGAATAAGGAAAACCAGTAGTCACATGGTGTATTATGTCATCAATGCAAGATGGAGAACAATGTAAATACAGTTTATGTTAGCATAAGCTCAGTTTATAATGTATTTAACAGGAAAAAAAGAAAAACAACTCCTACAATAAATATAGGAATATATAGCTATGTACATTGCCTGTTTGATGTTTCCTTAATGAATCCATGGTATGTTTCTGACCATGTGATGCACTATTTCCAAAATAGCTGGTATACTTACTTCACAAAAATATCTGTCTGTCACATGGTCACTAAAATAAGTTATAAACTTAATCAGACCACTATGTTTTCATTGTCTTTCTGTGTGCCCATTTATTCTTTTTTTCTTTTACATGTTTCTTCACCTATGCCACCTATTTTCTTTTATGTGATGTTCATATATGCCCTTTTCCTCCTCGATCTATATATACATTGTTACAAACCATGCAGATAGTCTAATATGGCAGAGCATTCAGAGTTGGGAGATATTTACCATTTTTTACAGTTGCTTGCCTATTTCATTGCACTATGCTTTGTTAGCATCTCGAAAGTCTGATACAGCGACGCCGAGTTAAAGTCTGATAAAGTATACAACATATTCCATGTCAGGTCTGGAGGCAAGGTTTATGTATTCCTTGCTTTATTGAACCATAGTCATTTGAAAGAACATCTATTTTAATTTTAAAAAACATATGTTAGAAATGGGGTCTTTGGTTGGCAGTCAGGTTACTCCCTGTCCAAGCAAGGACCCTCACTCTAGTCAGGGTAAAGGAGAATCACACTCAGTTAACCCCTGCTCACCCTCTTGATAGCTTGGCATGAGCAGACAGGTTTAACTCAGAGACAATATGTTAAGTATTTGTACAAACACACACAGTAATACAGTGACCCACTACAAAATGACACAACACAGGCTTAGAAAAATAGTAAATATTTTATCTAAATAAGCAAGACCAAATACGATAAAAATCCACAATATACTGTTAAACATATGAATTTAGCACTTAAAAGCAAGAAAACAGTGCCTTGAGGCACAAATACTGCAAGTTGGTAATAAGCTTCATCGCGACAGAGTCGTTTCCTACAATGCGATGCCAATGGCGCCGTTTACGGAGTCGTTCGATCCCCAGGTACAGTACCTTAAGAAAGAAGTAGAAAACAGGCCGGTGCACGGAGTTGGGGAGAGAGGCTGCACTGGGTCCAATGCAGCATCGGTTCCGGTGCTTCAGGGCAGAAGGACTGCGGCATCAGGTCCTCACTATAGGGCGGTGGAGATGAAGCGGCGTCAGATGCGAAGTCATCCCTTGGTTCCAGCAGATGTGAAGTCCGGCGGAGTTACGATACTGCAGGACAACCTCCCGGGGTTGCAATGATGTCACAAGGGAGCAGGCGCTGCATTGGCATTGGGTCGTCACAGACGTTGGACTTACAACACTCCGGTGTCAGCAAAGTCAGGTGGGATCAGCGAGTGCAGTGACGCGAGGCCTACAGGGTCGTCCGACTTCTACGAGGTCCACGTCCTCAGGCCACACATACAGCACACACAGACGCATTCACACACTCAGACAGTCATGCACCCACTCGACACACACACACAACACTCCCCACCATCCCTCCCCTCTCCCCTGTCGAAAGCATGATGTACTTTGGGCGAGGAGGTCTTCCGGCTCGAAACAGGAAGGGGCGCTGCTACCGCCAGCAGTGCCCTGCCAGCAGAACACCGCCAGGCTGTATTACTGGTCATAATACGCCTGCCGGGGTTCTACTGCCGTGGCGGTACTAGTGGTAGCAGGGCCAGATTACCACCGTCCACCACCATGAGCACTGCCGGATATCCACCCTTATTGGGGTAGAAGTCAGGCAGTGCTCATAATATGCCAGATGGATGGTAGCCGCGGTGGCGGTATGTTGGCGGCCGTCACCACGGCAGTAGGCGGTATGTCACACAATCTGCAGATTTTAACAAAAAAAAAATCTAGCTCAAACCGTTCAAAAGTTACTAAAAAATGCGACAACACACGTTATTGCACAGTGAAAGGCCCTTTGCAAAGCTGGACTGGTCACATCTCTGTTGCTTGTTGCTATATTTGGGTGTTAAATTGGTACTAACAAGGTGCAACCATGCCCAAAGAGTGCTACTATGTTTACAAATTACAAAATAATCAAGTAATACTATTACAAATTGTGTGGCATTATGCCACATAAATTGCCTTTTCCTGCCACATAATTTACTCAAAATTGCCATATAATTTGGCCCTCTCCTGATGCACAATTCCAATGGCCCTGCCTATGGAATCACAGAGGCACGCAATGTGCGAAAGGGAATACCCTTTTCTGCTTCCCCTCTGGATTTCCCTGCAGGGAATCCCTTCCAACCCTCCCCTGATGCCACGCTGCAGCAAATTTCATGCAATGAAGCTGACCAGCTTCAGACGCCACCTGGTGGAGTCCTTTAAGAAACATGGATATCCCCAGCACTGTGAGGGAGAGGAGGAATGGCCACTGAGGAGGCGACTGGCAACTGCAGAGGCCAATGGAGTCCTTAGTCAGGCAATTTCAAGGGCTCTTATCCCATTACAAGAACAAATTGAAAGGTTAACGGGCAGATACCTGGGGGCTTTGGAGGTACTAATACAGCTGTGAATGAGCCGGGGGAGCAGTCTACCTCAACACTGTGAGTCAGGAAACTTTAGTCCACGACATTTCGATCCCACAATTAGTACCGGGATCGTCATCAGAACATGGGATGTGCCTGAGAGACTGAGGAATGCTGAGAAGCAGCCAAGACCTGTATAAATATCAGGAGGAAAGAGAGAGGGAGGACAGGAGATTAAGTGAGAACAAGGAAACAATGAGATTATTGAATTGAATCATATTAATATAACACATAGCAGATCAAAGATTGTACTTCTTGACCTAAGAATTGGGGCAGTGAATGGAGAACTCCTCATTTCCCTACATCGCAAACCTACAGTGAGAAACACCCTCATCTCTTACATTAGCGAACATCCAAGAGCCTTAAGAGACTCAGGCGGTCATTCTGACCCTGGCGGTCAAAGACCGCCAGGGCGGAGGACCGCGGGAGCACCGCCGACAGGCCGGCGGTGCTCCAATGGGGATTCCGACCGCGGCGGTAAAGCCGCGGTCGGACCGGCACTACTGGCGGGCTCCCGCCAGTGTACCGCCGCCCCATTGAATCCTCCAAGGCGGCGCAGCTTGCTGCGCCACCGAGGGGATTCCGACCCCCCCTACCGCCATCCAGATCCCGGCGGTCCGACCGCCGGGATCCGGATGGCGGTAGGGGGGGTCGCGGGGCCCCTGGGGGCCCCTGCAGTGCCCATGCCACTGGCATGGGCATTGCAGGGGCCCCCGTAAGAGGGCCCCTACATGTATTTCACTGTCTGCTGCGCAGACAGTGAAATACGCGACGGGTGCAACTGCACCCGTCGCACAGCTTCCACTCCGCCGGCTCGATTCCGAGCCGGCTTCATCGTGGAAGCCTCTTTCCCGCTGGGCTGGCGGGCGGTCTGAAGGCGACCGCCCGCCAGCCCAGCGGGAAAGTCAGAATTACCGCCGCGGTCTTTCGACCGCGGAACGGTAACCTGACGGCGGGACTTTGGCGGGCGGCCTCCGCCGCCCGCCAAGGTCAGAATGAGGGCCTCAATGCCCTTCTCACAATTCCTTCATATATGAAGAAATTATTTTCTTCACAGAAGCCTAGGTGTTCTCAGACAAACTATGAGCCAGGGGTTATCCATATAAACTGATTGAATAATTCATGAAATGGGCATGGTATTACCCTAGGGATGCACTCCTCACCCATAAGGACAAGAAAACAAGTGACCGGCTTGTATGTGTGACTACTTTTTCCCCAGTATCCAACCAACTGAGGAAAGGTATTCTAAAACATTGGGCTATACTCAATGTGGGAGTCCTTTACCTTGAATGTCCATTATTTTCCTTCCATAGAGGCAAGAATATTAAAGATAATTTAGTACGGGCCTCCATACTCTTCGAATCCACCAGTCCATCACTTACACAACCGTAGGGACTTCCCACAGTGCTAGAACATTCTAAATGTGGTAATTGTTTATTATGTCAGTTTACTATTGAGTCTAAGATGTTTGAACATGACAGGATTAAGATTAAATTAACTCAATTTTCCAACTGCAATACTGCAAATGTTATATATGCTATATTTTGCCCTTGTGAGAAAGTCTATATTGGTCAAACCACACAAAAGATCCAAGTTTGCATCTGCCAGCACAGGAGCTGAGTTCCATGTAATGTGTCCAATGCACGGCTGGTGGAGCACTTTTTGGAAGAGGAACATACAGAAAATGATCTCTGGTGGCAAGTGGTAGAAGTCATCAAATACTCAGCAGGGGAGGTGGCATTTCTTCCTTACTCAACAAAGATAAAGTTGAAATGGATCCTCGTACCAACAGTCTGCTCACTGGGTTGAATAAAATGGAAGATTGAGCAACACTTGTATGACAAGCTTCTTCCAATGGACTACATTTTTATCTTTGCATGGGAGGCCTTGTTAGACCCTTGTGGACTCTCTCCAATAAACACTTTTTGTCCTTCCTGAATATACTTCACATAAGCCCTCTGTATACATGAGATATATGACATGGCTTTTCAGTTTTATGTGATTATCAGTGCTTGTTATTGATCTGCTTCCCCGCCTCCTTATTCCACCATGTCTCGCTTTCATTAATCCTTTCTTTTCTTCAGCCTCTTCAGCCTCCCAACTCTCCCTAAGATGGCCGACACATCATTAATGTATCACCCTGGCTCCTCCTTAGACGTGTCATACAATATGGTTGCGGCCCTGCCAGGTGGCAGTATATATGCCTTGATTTCTCCCCAGTGAGTTTTCCCTAGAGAAGCTCTGACCGGTCACACAACATAATTTCCCCAATTTAATTTCCCTTGCCAATATCCCCTTAAAGATGGCTGTCACCTTACCCTCACTGCATTCCACCATCTTCATTTTTTCTCTCTCAATATAAATGCTCTCTCCAAGATGGCCGCTACCTTTCTGCTGCAACAACACGAGGAATAGAACTTGCTGCCCCAGTGCTTATACAAGGCCCCAGTCTGTCCACACCTGGGATCCACTGCAATTCAAGCGTGATTCACCACTGGCATGCCACATGGGTGTTGGGATGCACGATGAGTCTTCTGGGCTCGCACCGGGATATTTTGCCATTTTGCAGTCCTATTGGTTAATCAGTACTTCACTTGATTCTTGGTTTTCCTCCCCTAGATTGGAGGAATTATGGCTTGTCCTCTACACTGACCTCTTTTTCTGCGAGGTACATGCCCATCCCTTACCTGATTGTACGTGGATTCTATCATGAGTTGGTTTACTCCTTCTCATAGGCGAACTGTACTCGTGGCCCTTAACCACCACCCCCCCAGTGGGCCCCCTACTTTTCAACTTCCTCAAGCCATACTGGCTTAGTAAGGTTTATCCCTGATAGATCAAGTTGTGAGCCACTTTTCTCCAGCACCTTTGTGCCACTGGGCAATTAGTCCCCCCTTTCGCACCGGCATGTTTCACTATTCTCTACAGCATCCAGATTATGTGGTTTTGCAGGGGGTCTCTTGTCCACGCTGCATGCTTTACTGGTCACTTTCATATCCTTATCCTCTACCTTGTGGCCCCTGATGATGCATTTGTACTGGCCTCCTACATTGCGTTGGTTGCCATCACTGACACACCCAGCTAGCCCCCCTCACTGGGTGGTTTCATTTTTCTTTATATTAATATGTCTCAATTCAAGAATCTTATTTCCTTGTTCCTTCCCCTCCTAATCTCCTGTACTCGTTATCTCTTCCCTCTTATATTTAATACAGGTCTTGGCTGCTTGAGTAGCATTCCTTAGTCTCTCAGGCACATCCCATATTCTGGTGATGATCCCTGTACTAATTGGGGGATCGAAACGTCGTTGACTAAAGTTCCCTGACTCACAGTGTTGTAACTAAGTTAATGTGTACGAGCATGGGCAACGCATGTTTTATCTCTGCACCTAAGTTTTCCTGTATGTGTAGAAAGCTCTCTGGCTTTCTCTGTGCAATACAAACTGCAGAAATACCACTAACAAAATTAAATTCATAGTTATTTTAAAATGTTAATGACTCTTCTTGTTTGGTTGAATGCGTTGCTGACGGGCTTGGTGAAAAAAGTGTTTTGGCTCTCTCAACAGGATTTTTGGGGTTCTCACCGGAAGATCAGAGCTATTAGATTTTGACACATGGTCATATTTGCAGAGGCCACAGGCAAGCCTGACCTCCATTATGCAACCTTTAAATTCAAGCCACTCTCAGCTCTTCATAAAGAACACTCCCATTATCCAGTAAGGAGATCACAAAACCGCCAGTCACTTTTTCTTTTCGTTGTGCAGAGAGATACAGTAGAGCCATACACAGGAGCCCCAGCTGGAGAGAGCAGTCTGACAAGAACATTTGAACTTGCTGTTGAAGGGGAGACCATTGTCAAACACTGTGCCTGGCAAGTAGGTGTTATCATGAGCCCTAGCTTAGGGGCGTCCCTATCCACCGTGGCCAGTAGGACAGATTCTGTGTTGTGCTAATGGCAGAAACCTGCATGTGAATCATTCAGCCGTTTGTGATCTTAAAAGACCCTACCAGGTCAGCTGACTATGTGCAGCTCCATAATCCTCAATTTCAACAGTGACACAGAAAACCTAGAAGCTCGGTTGTTGGGTAGCACGAGGGGAGCCCTGAGCACATCAGTGAGGCCTCCTGGCTTGCCTCTGTCTGGGTTCAGATATTGTGGGACCTTAGCTAAGGCATGCTGAACATTTATTGCTCTCCCGCTTCAGTTCTGACAGTACGTTTCTTGAAAAACCTGATATTCTGAAAATGGTAAGCTGCACTTCCTCACACCTCAGAAATGCTTACACCACTACCATTACCACGGTGAACAGGCACGTGGGTGGCCCAAGTCAGTCCACTGAGCATGCTACATTAGTAATTAACCCACTGATTACATACTAAAGCTATTTCCTGTGAGGGAGCTAGATTAAAATGTGGATATATGTACTCCTAAAAACAAGGGTGAGTATCACTTTCCAGTTGAAACACAGATAGAATTTGAGCCAACGTCACAATCTCGTATGACTCCCTGAGTGGAACAGGTTGGAAAGGTGAATGTCTAGGTGGAATGAAAATCCAATTCTCTTGCGGCCACGGCAACAGGTAGTAGAACCCAGGGTTGGTACTGTGGGCACCCTTTTAATGATAACAAATGCTAGATTTTCTGCATTTCCACCAGGATTTCAATAACAAATAAGTGAGACATAGATGGGAAAGAAGGGGAACTGATAGGAAAGAAAATCTAAATTAACAAATGACAGAATTAAAAGGTTCTGAGAGATGTTTTGTCAAGCATCCCCAAAGAGGGAACAGTCCTTTTCACCACTCTTCTCCCTTTGAGCCCTGGGATAGAATTGTTTCTTATTTTAGAGGAGTGGAAACCAATATCCTTTGTTTGCTCACAGGAGACTGCAAAGGCCCTTGTTACACTTCTAGAACTTTTTACTATCATGTCTAGACTGGCTGTTCCTAAAACATCAGAAACTGGAGAGGTCAGAGATGTGTGCCATAAGGGAAGATAAACTGCATTTCTCCATTGTTCCTCCAGTGTCTCGTATATTTAAGTTAAATCCTGGTATAACTGGCTCTGCCATTTCAGGCAGCTCCTAGGATTGGTGAAAGAAAGTACATGACTCTAGTTTCCAAACATAAAGGACTCCTCTGTGTAACAGAACTCATTCATAGGAATGATCAGTCGCCAGAGGGGACCTCCGTTGCGTGGATCAAAACTCTCAGATGCACAAAGAACTGGGATCTCTGCTGGTGCTTACTCTCTCAAGGGCCACTCAAGATGGCACACGCCTGTGCCTGACTCAAGGAAGCCTGCCTTGCACTGCTCTGCCCCATAAACTGAAAGACTCCCCAAAAAAAGAAAGGACACAAGTAGAGCTGAGCAGAGAGTAGGGGAGGTGGTTGGGCATCCAACACAGAGTGAAGGTCCAAGGAGATGGTCTACAGCCACGGTTGAAGGTGACGTACGGTCTTCATAGCCAACTAAGCTTGAGCGGTGGGTTGTGTTACGATGATGCAGACTGTTCATGCAGCTGGTGGCTCTGCACCTCCATGGAAGAGCAGAGGTATGGTACCAACTGCAGCAGTGCTATGATGGTGGTCTGCAACCCAGCCCGCATGGCTGCCAAAGACTACCAGTACTGTCAACAGCAGGACCTGGAGCAGAAAAGCACATCCAGCATTGTAAGAGTGAAAGGCACCGAAGAAGCACAATTACCAGCACAAAACAATGAGAAGGTAAGAGGAGGCTGCTTTCATGACTTCACTTGGCACTGAGAACCTGACGGGGTTGCTGTTTAGAAGACAACAACATAATGAAGGACAGAGATCCCTATGCTGTCTGCACAAAGACCACATAGACCACTAAGAAAGGGTGGCTATAAATGAAAGGGGGATTCCCTCTTAATACATATGCTGGCCCACCCCAGTGTCATAAGCCACACTATGAAATATAATCTACCAACTAACAATGAAGGGGTGGATCGAGCTATCAGCAAGTGTGTCCATAGTAGTGAATCCAGGAACACCAGATAACTTACAGAAGGCCATGCTAGGCCGCATATTAAAAGTCTTCAATGAGCCTTGCTCCATTCTGGAGAATAAAATAAACCCAGTGGCTCTGGATCTTGGCCTACTCAAAGCACACCAACAGAAATTGATGGACAGGGTGGCTGAAACTGAATATAAGCTCACTTTAGTGGGACAGTGCAGGATGGAGGACCTCCAGGAGTGAACAGAGTACACAGGTAGTGCTGTAGGGTGTGTCTAAGCTCTTTGCTGTTTAGAAGGCACACAGGGTCCCAGAGGCTCTGACTCGGCGAGGATCACACTTCAGACCAGACCAGACCAGACCACTCCTGTTACTAAATTATAAGGACCATGCGCATTTGCTCCAACAAGCCAGTAAAATGGGACACTTCCAGATTAGTAAGAGCAAGGTACTCATCTTCCCGGTGTTTATGGTAGCCCTGCAATTCCAATGCACATGTTCCTGGTTGTGAAAATGACACTTACAAACCTGGACATCCAATTTATGTTTATGTGTACAGCCAAACTAAAGGTCATCGTAGGAGGCGTCACTTACTTTTTCAATGACCTCAAAGAGGCCAGACAATGGAGGACTCTTAGGTTGCCACCAATAAATTATTTGGACAAGAGCCACCATTGCGCACTCACCGCAGCAGAATGAGACAAAGCCACCTCTCGAGGAAAGATTCTAAACCATCCGCAGCACAAATACAGGGTGGAAAGCCACATGCTGAAGAGGAGCGTGCAGCATTGAGGTCTAAGAACAAGACCAGCAGATAACTGACTACGACACTTCCACAGTACAACCTACGTTAAATGAAGAGGAACGAGACCTGGAATAGCAGTCATTGTCAGTGATTACTCCTATGACAGCCAACTCCATCACCTGAACTAGGTCATTAAGGCTCTCTTAAACATGGTACATTCTTGAGGGAACAAGATCCCACAGCCCAGAGTATTCTAGCCAGGATGCTGCATTGAACAGTGAGAGCCTGATTCACAAAGGCACTTGCGTGTAGTAAAGGTATGAGTGCATATGGCGAAGTCTCCACCCTCATGGCAGAACCTCCGCACTGAGAACTGCAGTGCAGAGATTCCACCCTTAGTGTGGAGCCTCCATCATTAGTGCTAGGCTCCGCATTCGTAACTTTACTCACGTAAGTACCTTTGTGAATCGGGCCCTGAGACAGTGTGGTGGGTCAGACTCTCCTCTGAGATGTTGCTGTAGCATGTATTAGCCGTAAAACGGCAACCTACACAAACCACAAATACTATTTATATAAACAATGTAGAGATAATGATTGCCATGTTGTTCTGTAAAAGGCATAACAAAGGGCCAGTCCCCTCCCTACCTATCTCTCGCCTGCAGAGTGAGGTAGTGCAATGCTAGTGGTTTTTACCAAATGTTAGGTTGGAATTGGACAGGGCCAGTTCTGTGGTCAGGCCCTGGGAAGATGTGTATTTGTTAAAACAACATAACAGAGAACAAAGAATATGATCGTCAAACTATTCCTCAGATATGTGTGTACTTGCATCTTGAGGTATAAGCCGTAATGGTGACATTCTGAAGAGTATCACTGATTACCAGAACTGACATGACTTCTTTAACTAAAATACATTCTCGCTTGAGAAACATGACAACATTCTCACAACCAGTGTGTGCAACCTTTGTAGGCAATTCCACGAATAATCCAAAATGTCATATTAACTAAATTAGAAATTTACCACACCAATAGCCGGACTGTTTGGAGTACACTCCAGTTTGGCTCTGAATGTTTGTCACCAGAAGTCTCAGTAAAAAGCTTGTTGACACTGTGATTAGACACAGGAGCAAGATAAGCCTTTTGACATCAATATTTGCTACAAGCATAACCTCAGTCAGAGGAACATATAGGGAGAGAAGAGACACATCCACTAGGCGCAGGCTCATGAGGCGAAAAGGAGGCCATTTAACCACTTCATCAGGTCTCCATTACTACAGCCAGAAAGGTGAACTGTAAACAAATGCTACAGCCTAAAGATATTTCGGAGATAGGATATGCACAATCCCTGCCAGCACTGAGCAGTTCAAACGAGCAACCGTTATGTGCTCATTCTTCATGCTGTTTTAACTTTACCCTTTATGTATTTATCTGTTGGGATTTGTGTAATGGCGTCACGCTTTTTATGGCAACTTCGGGACATTTAGGGCCTGATTTAGATTTCTAATCAGGCACTCAATGAGAATTGCCACATCAAACAAGTTAACATGCAAACTAAAAGGTAATGAACTCTAATGACTGATTTACTGACATTTCCAGCATTGGAAGTTAGTCCCTTCATCAGATTCTGTGAAAGAGCATAATGTTTGTGCTTAAATATACATGGTCCCTTTAGAGCCTTTAGATGTTTTCCTCAACATTCTGTTGTTCCTCTGTGGTTTTAAACTGAGGTCATGGACATTTCTGAGTATGAGCTCATCAACGGCAATCACCCCTCGTGTTTAGTATAGTTACATTTGTTTTATTTATTGATGGTTTCATTTGTAGCAAACAGCAAAACATTTTAATCAGAATTACTGTACAGCATGACGAATTTGGTAGTTTGGTAGTTTTGGTAGGTTGCATACGCCAACATGGTTAAAGGGGGTATGGGACAGAAGCACTGTTCTATGGTATTAACAGCATGGACAGACAGCATGTTACCTCCAAAATAAAGTATTGCACGCAGAACCAGGCTTTCATTTACATATTTACACTTTGGGGCATATTTATACTCTGTTTGCGCCGGAATTGCGTCATTTTTTTTTACGCAATTCCGACGCAAAACTAACTCCATATTTATACTTTGGCGTTAGACGCGTCTAGCGCCAAAGTCCATGGAGTTTGCGTCATTTTTTAGCGTGGACACCTACTTTGTGTTAATGATATGCAAGGTAGGCGTTCCCGTCTAAAAAATTGACTCCGAGGCATGTGCGCCGTATTTACACTCCCGGGCAAAATTCGCGCCCGGGAGTGGGCGGGTCAAAAAAAATGACGTACGCCCGCTTTTGCGCCGTTTTTTAGCGCCTGGTCAGGGCAGGTGTTAAGGGACCTGTGGGCTCGGAAAGAGCCCAGAGGTGCCCTCCCATGCCCCCAGGGACCCCCCCTGTCACCCTTGCCCACCCCAGGAGGACGCCTAAGGATGGAGGGACCCATCCCAGGGACATTAAGGTAAGTTCAGGTAAGTGTTTTTTTTTTTTTAAAATTGTGGCATAGGGGGGCCTGATTTGTGCCCCCCTACATGCCACTATGCCCAATGACCATGCCCAGGGGACAGTAGTCCCCTGGGCATGGCCATTGGGCAAGGGGGCATGACTCCTGTCTTTGCTAAGACAGGAGTCATTTCTATGGGGGTTGGGAGTCGAAAAAAATGGCGCAAATCGGGTTGAGGCGAAAAATTTGCCTCAGCCTGACTTGCCCCATTTTTTGGCGTCCAAGCTCCATATCCCCCTACGCCGGCGCTGCCTGGTGTACGTCGTTTTTTTTCACGCACACCAGGCAGCGCCGGAGGCTAACACCGGCTAACGTCATTGAATAAATACGGCGCCCGCATGGCGCTTCAGAATGGCGTTAGCCGGCGCTAATTTTTTTGATGCAAAACTGCGTTAGCGCAGTTTTGCGTCAAAAAGTATAAATATGGCCCTTTATGTTTAAAGTCGACTGATATAGTTCACCACTATTGCTCTTTAGTATCAGGTGATCGGTGACATTGGAAGACGCAGATAGGCTTATTTTAACCCCTTCACTGCCAGGCCTTTCCCCCCCTCCTGTGCCAGGCCTTTTTTTGCCTATTTGGAATAGTTCTCGCTTAGGCCCTCATAACTTTTTGTCCACATAAGCTATCCGCGCCAAATTTGCGTCCTTTTTTTCTAACCTCCTAGGGATTCTAGAGGTACCCAGACTTTGTGAGTTCCCCTGAAGGAGGCCAAGAAATTAGTCAAAATACAGTAAAAATTTCGTTGTTTTCAAAAAAATGGGAAAAAGGGGCTGCAGAAGAAGGCTTGTGGTTTTTTCCCTGAAAACGGCATCAACAAAGGGTTTGCGGTGGCAAGATCACCACCTTCCCAGCTTTCAGGAACAGGCAGACTTGAATTGGAAAAACTCATTTTTCAATACAATCTTGACATTTTACTGGAACATACCCCATTTTTACTATTTTTTGTGCTTTCAGCCTCCTTCCAGTTAGTGAGCAAACTGGGTGAGAAACCAATGCTGGATCCCAGAAAGCTAAACATTTCTGAAAAGTAGACAAAATTCTGAATTCAGCAAGGGGTCATTTGTGTAGATCCTACAAGTGTTTCCTACTGAAAATAACAGCTGAAATAAAAAAACATTGAAATTGAGGTGAAAAAACTGCCATTTTTCTTCACGTTTTACTCTGTAACTTTTTCCTGAGATGTCAGATTTTTTAAAGCAATATACCGTTACGTCAGCTGGACTCTTTTGGTGTGGGGATATATAGGGTTTGTAGGTTCATCAAGAACTCTAGGTACCCAGAGCCAATAAATGAGCTGTACCTTGCAATGGTTTTTTTTTCTCTACCAGGTATACAGCAATTCATTTGCTGAAATATAAAAAGTGAAAAATAGGTATCAAGAAAACCTTTGTATTTCCAAAATGGCCACAGGATAAGGTGTTGAGAAGCAGTGGTTATTTGCTGATCTCTGAATTCTGGGGTGCCTATACTAGCATGTGAATTACAGGGCATTTCTCAAATAAACGTCTTTTTTACACACTTCCTTACATTTGGATGGAAAAAATGTAGAGAAAGACAAGGGGCAATAACACTTGTTTTGCTATTCTGTGTTCCCCCAAGTCTCCCGATAAAAATGGTACCTCACTTGTGTGGGTAGGCCTAGCTCAGTCGGCACCTGGGGAAACCTAGCAAACCAGCACATTTTTGAGAACTAGACGCCTAGGGGAATCCAAAATGGAGTGACTTGTGGGGATCTGACCAAATTCTGTTACCCAGAATTCTTTGCAGACCTCAAAATTTGACCAAAAAAACACTTTTTCCTCTCATTTCGGTGACAGAAAGTTCTGGAATCTGAGAGGAGCCAAAAAATTTCTTCCACCCAGCATTCCCCCAAGTCTCCCGATAAAAACCGTACCTCACTTGTGTGGGTAGGCCTAGCGCCCACAAAAGGAAATGGCCCAAAACACAACATGAACACATCAAATTTTTTCACAGTAAACAGAGGTGTTTTTTACAAAGTGCCTACCTGTGGATTTTGGCCTCTAGCTCAGCCGGCACCTGGGGAAACCTAGCAAACCAGCGCATTTTTGAAAACTAGAAACCTAGGGGAATCCAAGATGGGGTGACTTGTGGGGCTCTGACCAGGTTCTGTTACCCAGAATCCTTTGCAAACCTCAAAATTTGACCAAAACACACATTTTCCTCTCATTTCGGTAACAGAAAGTTCTGGAATCTGAGAGGAGCCACAAATTTCCTTCCACCCAGCATTCCCCCAAGTCTCCCGATAAAAATGGTACCTCACTTGTGTGGGTAGGCCTAGCGCCCACGAAAGGAAATGGCCCAAAACACAACGTGGACACATCACATTTTTTCACAGAAAACAGAGGTGTTTTTTACAAAGTGCCTACCTGTGGATTTTGGCCTCTAGCTCAGCCGCCACCTGGGGAAACATAGAAAACCAGCGCATTTTTGAAAACTAGACACCTAGGGAAATCCAAGATGGGGTGACTTGTGGGGCTCTGACCAGGTTCTGTTACCCAGAATCCTTTGCAAACCTCAAAATGTGACCAAAAAAACACCTTTTCCTCTCATTTCGGTGACAGAAAGTTCTGGAATCAGAGAGGAGCTACAAATTTCCTTCCACCCAGCGTTCCCCAAGTCTCCAGATAAAAATGGTACCTCACTTGCGTGGGTAGGCCTAGCGCCCACGAAAGGAAATGGCCCAAAACACAACGTGGACACATCACATTTTTTCACAGAAAACAGAGGTGTTTTTTACAAAGTGCCTACCTGTGGATTTTGGCCTCTAGCACAGCCGGCACCTGGGGAAACCTAGCAAACCACCGCATTTTTGAAAACCAGACACCTAGGGAAATCCAAGATGGGGTGACTTGTGGGGCTCTGGCCAGGTTCTGTTACCCAGAATCCTTTGCAAACTTCAAAATTTGACCAAAAGAACACCTTTTCCTCTCATTTCGGTGACAGAAAGTTCTGGAATCAGAGAGGAGCCACAAATTTCCTTCCGCCCAGCGTTGCCCCAAGTCTCCCGATAAAAACGGTACCTCACTTGTGTGGGTAGGCCTAGCACCCACAAAAGGAAATGGCCCAAAACACAACGTGGACACATCACATTTTTTCACAGAAAACAGAGGTGTTTTTTACAAAGTGACTACCTGTGGATTTTGGCCTCTTGCTCAGTCGGCACGTGGGGAAACATAGCAAACCAGCGCATTTTTGAAAACTAGACACCTAGGGGAAACCAAGATGGGGTGACTTGTGGGGCTCTGACCAGGTTCTATTACCCAGAATCCTTTGCAAACATCAAAATTTGACACAAAAAACACCTTTTCCTCTCATTTCGGTCACAGAAAGTTCTGGAATCTGAGAGGAGCCACAAATTTCCTTCCACCCAGCGTTCCCCAAAGTCTCCTGATAAAAATGGTACCTCACTTGTGTGGGTAGGCCTAGCGCCCACGAAAGGAAATGGCCCAAAACACAACGTGGACACATCACATTTTTTCACAGAAAACAGAGGTGTTTTTTACAAAGTGCCTACCTGTGGATTTTGGCCTCTAGCTCAGCCTGCACCTGGGGAAACCTAGCAAACCAGTGTATTTCTGAAAACTAGACACCTAGGGGAATCCAAGATGGGGTGACTTGTGGGACTCTGACCAGGTTCTGTTACCCAGAATACTTTGCAAACCTTAAAATTTGACCAAAAAAACATCTTTTCCTCTCATTTCGGTGACAGAAAGTCCTGGAATCTGAGAGGAGCCACGAATTTCCTTCCACCCAGCATTCCCCCAAGTCTCCCGATAAAAATGGTACCTCACTTGTGTGGGTAGGCCTAGCGCCCACAAAAGGAAATGGCCCAAAACACAACGTGGACACATCACATTTTTTCACAGAAAACAGAGGTGTTTTTTACCAAGTGCCTACCTGTGGATTTTGGCCTCTAGCTCAGCCGGCACCTGGAGAAACCTATCAAACCAGCACATTTTTGAAAACCAGACACCTAGGGGAATCCAAGATGGGGTGACTTGTGGTGCTCTGACCAGGTTCTGTTACCCAGAATCCTTTGCAAACCTCAAAATTTGACCAAACAAACACCTTTTCCTCTCATTTCGGTGACAGAAAGTTCTGGAATCCGAGAGGAGCCACAAATTTCCTTCCACCCAGCGTTCCCCCAAGTCTCCCAAAATAAAAATGATACCTCACTTGTGTGGGTAGGCCTAGTGCCCACGAAAGGAAATGGCCCAAAACACAACGTGGACACATCACATTTTTTCACAGAAAACAGAGGTGTTTTTTACAAAGTGCCTACCTGTGGATTTTGGCCTCTAGCTCAGCCGGCACCTGGAGAAACCTATCAAACCAGCAAATTTTTGAAAACCAGACACCTAGGGGAATCCAAGAAGGGGTGACTTGTGGTGCTCTGACCAGGTTCTGTTACCCAGAATTCTTTGCAAACCTCAAAATTTTACCAAACAAACACCTTTTCCTCTCATTTCGGTGACAGAAAGTTCTGGAATCCGAGAGGAGCCACAAATTTCCTTCCACCCAGCGTTCCCCCAAGTCTCCCAAAATAAAAATGGTACCTCACTTGTGTGGGTAGGCCTAGCGTCCACGAAAGGAAATGGCCCAAAACACAACGTGGACACATCACATTTTTTCACAGAAAACAGAGGTGTTTTTTGCAAAGTGCCTACCTGTGGATTTTGGCCTCTAGCTCAGCCGGCACCTGGGAAAACCTATCAACCCAGTGCATTTTTGAAAACTAGACACCTAGGGGAATCCAAGGTGGGGTGACTTGTGGGACTCTGACCAGGTTCTGTTACCCAGAATACTTTGAAAACCTTAAAATTTGACCAAAAAAACATCTTTTCCTCTCATTTCGGTGACAGAAAGTCCTGTAATCTGAGAGGAGCCACGAATTTCCTTCCACCCAGCATTCCCCCAAGTCTCCCGATAAAAATGGTACCTCACTTGTGTGGGTAGGCCTAGCGCCCACGAAAGGAAATGGCCCAAAACACAACGTGGACACATCACATTTTTTCACAGAAAACAGAGGTGTTTTTTACAAAGTGCCTACTTGTGGATTTTGGCCTCTAGCTCAGCCGGCACCTGGAGAAACCTATCAAACCAGCAATTTTTTGAAAACCAGACACTTAGGGGAATCCAAGATGGGGTGACTTGTGGGGCTCTGACCAGGTTCTGTTACCCAGAATCCTTTGCAAACCTCAAAATTTGACCAAAAAAACACTTTTTTCTCTCATTTCGGGGACAGAAAGTTCTGGAATCAGAGAGGAGCCACAAATATCCTTCCACCCAGCGTTCCCCAAGTCTCCAGATAAAAATGGTACCTCACTTGTGTGGGTAGGCATAGTGCCCACAAAAGGAAATTCCCCACATCAAAATTATCAAATACAAAACTACCTGTTTTTGCAGCGGGGCACCTGCGTTTTTGGTCCTGGGCTCAGCAGCCTTCCAGGGAAACCCACAAAACCCAGACATTTCTGAAAACTAGACACCCGAGGGAGTCCAGTGAGGTGTGACTTGCGTGGCTCCCCCAATGTTTTCTTACCCAGAATCCTCAGCAAACCTCAAATTTAGCTAAAAAATCACATTTTTCCCACATTTCTGTGTGGGATCATCGCACTGGGACACATTTCATACCACCCAATGTTCCCCTCAGGCTCCCGGTAAAAATGATACCTCATTTGTGTAGGTGGGCCAAGTGCTTGTGAAAGGGAAGAGCCAAAACATGGCGATTTGAGGGGGAACAAAGGGGGTCCAAAAGGGCAGTTTGTAAAAAAAAATGCTTAGGCTGACAAGTGCAGCAGAATTTTTATCGGTATAGATGAGACAATGCTGGGTGGTGGGAATTTTGTGGATTCCTGCAGATTCCGGAAGGTTCCATCATAAAAACGTGGGAAAAATGTGAGATTTCCAGCAAAGTTGGAGGTTTGCAGGGGATTGTGGGTACAAAAATGGTGCGGGTGCATGTGAAACACACCACCCTGGAATCACCCAGATGTTTAGTTTTCACATGTGTCTAGGTCTTATGGATTTTTCTACATGGCAGCATCCCAAAGTCCATAAAGTGCAGCCCTCACCATTCCAAGTATGACGATTTTGAGAGTAAGCCAAGTTCTCATGGCCCAAATGTAAAACTAAAACCCAAAATAATCAAATGTGTTCTTACTTGCTGTGGGATAAGATGTTTTAGAGTGCGGGGGAGAGCTGAAATACTGTTACCCCCTTGAGTTGAGGTGGGGGCGTAACCAGGCCCATACTGGTTGGTAGCCACCACCCCAATATTTTTTTTATTTTTTTTTAATTCCCTTGCATCCAGTAGACTTTCTACCCCCCGGGGTGTGGATCAGGGGTAATTGCCCCATCTGACCACTAGTGGGCAGAACAACTTTGGCCCCATTTATTTGGGGTGGGGGTATGACCATACCCCCACCCTCTTATTTTTGGGAATAAACTTCCCTGGCCTCTGCTGGGCCTTCTGCCCCCTCTTGGGGCAGATGGGCCTTCCAAGAATAGGCCCATCTGCCCCCAATGGGGGGCAGATATGGCCAACAGTAATGTGTCCCCATCGGGAGCGACCCTTACCCAAGGGGCTGCCTCCCTAAAGAAAACACATGCATACACACACACCAATCCCTGGTGCCTAAGTGGTTTCTGCCCCCATGGGGGCAGATTGGCCTAACAAAAAATGGCCAATCTGCCCCCAAGGGGGGGCAGAAATGGTCTAAATACACTTTGCCCCCCAGGGGAGCGACCCTTGCCTAATGGGTTGCTCCCCATCTCTAAAAAAACAAACAAACAAAAAATAAACACAAAAAAAAAATTAATCCTGGCACCTAGAGGTTTCTGCCCCCCCTGGGGGCAGATAGGCCTAATAACAATAGGCCGATCTGCCCCCAGGGGGGGCAGAAATGGTCTAAAATAAATTTTCCTCCTCCCCCCCCCCAGGGAGCGACCCTTGCCTACGGGGTCGCTCCCCTTGCGTGACATTGGCACAAAAAAAAAAGATCCCCGGTGCCTAGTGGTTTCTGCCCCCCTTGGGGGCAGATTGACCTAAAATCAGCCGATCTGCCCCCAAAGGGGGCAGAAATGGCTTAAATACAATTTGCCCCTCCAGGGGAGCGACCCTTGCCTAAAGGGTCGCTCACCATCTGTAAAACAACAACAACAACAAAAATCCCCGGTGCCTAGTGGTTTCTGCCCCCCTTGGGGGGAGATCGGCCTAATTAAAATAGCCTGATCTGCCCCCCAAGGGGGCAGAAATGGCCTAAAATAAATTTGCCCCCCAGGGGAACGGCCCTTGCCTAAGGGGTTGCTCCCCTTGCGTGAAATTCACGAAGAAAAAAAAAAGCTCCCCGGTGTCTAATGGTTTCTGTACCCCTTGGGGGCAGATTGGCCTCATAAAAATAGGCCAATCTGCCCCCAAGGAGGGCAGAAATGGCCTAAATATAACTTCCCCTAGGGGAGCGACCCTTGCCTAAGGGGTCGCTCCCCACCTCTAAAAAAAAAAAAGAAAAAAATGATGCCTGGTGCCTAGAGGTTTCTGCCCCCCCCCCCTTGGGGGCAGATCGGCCTAGTAATAGGCCTTCAAAAAAAATGCCCCCCCTGGGAGCGAACCTTGCCCGAAATCCCTGGTGTCTAGTGGGCATTTCAAAAGCCGGATTGCTTTACAATCCGGCTTTTGAAACGCTCAGAGAGACTTCAAGGGGAAGGAAATTCATTTCCTTCCCTTTGAAGCCTCTCCGGCCTCCTCCACGTGATCGGAAGATAAATGCTTTGCATTTCTCTTCCGATTGCTGGAAGGTTGAGCTTCCAGTGCGATGAGAGGAGGCCTCTGTGATTGTCAGCGCGCGATGCGCGCTGACATCACAGGGGGGGAGGTGGAGGGGTCGGGGTGGAAGGGGAAAAGATTCCCCATCCATCCATGACCGGGGGTGTGGGTGGGGGGCCCATGGGAGAGCGCTAGCGCTCCCCCCGGTTCCCGGGTGCAGGACGAGGTGATCTCGTCCAATAGGTTAAGGACGAGTGGAATGTATTGTGTTAAGATATTAGAAAGGTAAATCAGAGGAGGTGCCATTAATCACTTTGTAAACCAATGTCAGGACTTTGCTAAACGCCCTGTTTTTAGAAGACAGGCGGCTCGACAGGTGATGATAATAAGGAACAGGTGTGTGCGTCGGAGGATTAGATACAGTTTACATGGTAAAGTTTAGGACTTTGTTCTGTGGGGAGAAAGAATAATGGGGTTTGTTAATGTAAGAACAACGTGTATCATTATTTGGGGTGGGCGACTCCCCACCTCAAGGAATAATAATGCTTCTCATAAGGGGAACTCTTAAAGCCACTAAAATAACCTAAGCTCAATTCCTAGATAGTTATGGCACAGAAATGACAGACTTAATTTAGGGCAATGTATAGAACATTTATGCAGTACCAAAACAGTAATAAAGTCAATACACTAAGATATAAAACCCCAAACTGAAAAGAATAAAATTTAATAAACAAAATGGCAACAAAATCCAGTAAGAGGAAAGAGAGATACGAATTTAAAGTTGTAGGTAAAAACAGCACCAACAATCACATATAGTAGTCAATAGTCAGGGTAAACCATTACGTAGGCACGATTTGATGCGACCGAGATGGAGCCCTGGTTGGATACACTAAGTAGATTGGTCCCAGTGAAAAATCTGGAGTCAAAACGTTTGAAAAGGTTTCTAAGTCTCACTTCAGAAAAAGACTTTGCCACATCTTTGAAGAAAAGCATTTTTTCTTTCTTCTAAGTCCAAATGCAGAAATGGTTTTTGCCACTTCTTAAGAACAAAACTCCTCTCCATATGGGCCACCATTGAAATTGTAGTGGAAGCAAAGGCAAGATACCTGACTCATGTTGGTTCCGTTGGAGCTCTAGAGATTTCTCAATAAAAAAATGTCAAGTCCCTAATCAGAATGGCACTTAGTTTTTTTTTTCAGATATGCAATGGCCTTTTAGCGGGATGTAGCTGAAATCCAATTCAAAACTGTGGAACTGCTGTTAGGATACTCTGTCTGGCGAGTCCCGCTGAAGCTCTCGTTTTCAAGAGTTTCCAAACTCTCTTCTGGTGCCCAAACAACTACTGGTGTACATGTCTAAGGTCCCCAGAACCTCAGGAGAGGGCACCTAAAGACGGTTAGGCTGGCAGACAGAGGTCAACAGCAAAATCCAGGCCCAGGTACCACTGGTCAGCTGCGTACTTCATGGAAAGTGCCTCTGTTGTGTTCCTGTAGCCATGCAGGAGGTCAGCCAACTGACTCTTGTAGGACACTTCTTAGTCCAATCCGTCAGCAGGTCTTCTGATCTCCCTATGTAGTACTGTTACCTCGGCCCTGGCCAAGCGGATAAAAATGCTTAGCCAATGTTCTGTGCTCAAGGGAGAGAGCAATCTCCAGTGTGCTGTGATAATTTGTGTGGCCATGATGAGGGCTAAATCAATAAGGCATGCTACAGTTTTACATTTATATGGCCTGACGTATGTACCCACAGCACCGGCCTCCCGGAATGACAGCGCCTGCTTGCCCGTCACTCGTTCCAGTTGGGAATGTATAGTGGTCCAGTTCATATGTATCTCTGGGCAATCCCATAATATATGTCTTAGGTCTGCCCGAGGGGCATTGAATCTAGCGCAAATGTTTGATGCCCCTAGGAAGAAGTGGGCTAGCCGTTTAGGGAACCAGTATGCTAGGTGGAGTATATAGAATTGAAGGAGTTTCAGACAGGCATTGTGGGACACCTCATGCAGATAGGTCAGAAACCTTTCTCATTCCTTGTCGTGGAGCTGCCTGCCTAATTCAGTTTCCCAATGTCCCTGAGGGATTGTAAGTATGTCTGTGTGTGGGCAGTGAGGACCGCGGTGAGCCACCTAATCAACTTGCAACTCATATCCATGGTATGTAACATTTGGACCAGCTGGTGTGTGGTTGGGTCAGACCCCTGAGTTGCCCAGGTATCACCAATCGCCCCCTTCAAGGAAGCATAGAGGATTAACTGTTCCACAGGGAACTCCTATCACCAGGCAATGCTTCAAAAGTCAGCAGTTGTCCATTGAGTAATAGGTCCCCCATGCTAGTCAGCCCATGTGGGTTTGGAATCTGAGAAACTGCATCACAGGGGCATAGGGAGGGAGGTGGCAAGTGTATCAGATCACCTTTGATAAGGACAAGAAAGCTGCCCACAGAAGTAGGGGTAAATTGTGAGGCAGCCGAATGTTAGGGTGCAGAAGCCGCAGGAGGGCCTCCCTGGTTATTAGGAGGTCAGTCTACCTATGTGTCCAAAAGGTAGCAGTCCGCCAGCAAGTACGAGAACCACTGCAGCTGAACAGGCAGATAATATTCTTCAAAAGTGGGGGATCCGAGGCCTCCCTGCTCTGGGGGAAGCTGAGGCTACCCATCTGCACAACTTATTCCACAGAGATCTCCCAAGAGGACATGGACCTACGAAAAACAGCGAGGAAGAATCAGCACAAGATTCACAAATTAATGGAGAAAACTGGGGAAGGTGACCATTTTGGAATTGCCACCAACCACTGATAATGTGAGAGATGATTAAAAGGGAATCTGTGCTCTGATAAAGGTGGCTGCCATTGGAAAATTACCAACAAGCTAGACCATCATTACCATCATTACCGTCAATAGGACTTATCCCAACTGACCTGCAAGCCCAACACCTGGTTGAATTTGGTGAGGAGAAATGCAATGGGGGTAAGGTCTGAGGTGATGTTGCATAAATTGAGGAGGACATCATCCGATTATAGGGTGTTGGTGTGGGAGCTGACTGATAAGAGGATTTCCCCACTCTGTGCCACCTATATGGGTCCCGGAAGCCAATGGTTCCATCACCAAGGCAAACAGGAGTTGTAAAAGGGGGCAGCCCTGACTAGTGCCACGTATGATTAGAATGGAGTCAAAGAGACTCCCTCCGAAGCTGATTTGAGTCATGGGGTAGAATACAGGAATCAGATCAGCTCAATGATATACGTACCAAACCGAACCCTGCCAAGACCGCAAATAAGTAGTCCAATCAGAAGGAGTCACATGCTTCATGGATATCAAGTATCGATTCTGCCATCTTGGGCCATCTGTCTTGGACCTCCTCCATGAGATGGAAAAGCTGACTGACACACACGGAGGTATTCCTACCTGTCATGGATCCATTCTGGTCTCTATGGATCGGACGCAACAGCACCCGTTGTATTCACTGGGCCAGTACCATAATAAAGATTGTATAGTCCATGTTGAGTATTGGATTGGATGATAAGAGGCCATGTCACTGGGATTCTTGCCCAGTTTCAGTAGTGATACCATGGAGGCCTTTCAAAGAGTGGAGGGAATTGTCCCATTCGAAAGTGCCCCATCATAGAGATGGAGCAGTTTGTGGGCTAACTCTCCCTGAAATGTTTCATAGAATTCGGCCAGTAAGCCGTCAATACTGGGTGAATCACCAGTAGTCAGGGCTACAATTGCTGCCTTTATATCTTGGTTCGTGAGTGGAGTCTCCTAGCTCCTCCAGAGTAATCCTAGGGAGGGGAACGGGTTCTAGGAAAGCACAGAGGTACAGGGGGGGCATGCCCTGCTGGAGGGTGATAGAGATCAGTACAGTATGTGATAAAGGCTTCGTGTATCTCCTGTGGGGCATACATGAGCGTCTCACTTCGGCCTCTGATTTCCGTCACTGCAAGTTTATTTAGTATCATATTGGCCAACCAAGCCAGTAAACGGCCCGACGTGTCTCCCTCCGGATGTATCGTGGAGGAGTATGGGGCATAGTCTAGACACCTAAGGCACCAAAGCACACACCTTGCATCAAAAAGTCTCAAAAATACTTGCAGGAAAGCTGATTTGAGTAGAACACCAGGTGTAGGGCATGCAGCGAATGACACTGTGAAAACAGGTGTTCAGCAGAGTGCTTGCAGGCTGCTAGGGCACTTCAGGCTTTCCGTATTCCAGGTATGAAATGCTAGAGTTCAGAATATTGCCTGCGAGCTCCAGAATGCTATAGTCTGGCTTTGTTGTAAATATGCCCTAGAATGAAATAAAGCCCAATTCTACAAGGGCTAAAACAGACTTTTTAGGTACAGATTACACAACAAGCATTATAGAGTTAAAAAGGGAAAAGATAAAGACACTTTTCTGGCTCATTTGATCATGTGCAGAACCGTGTTTTTGAAATGTTGCAAGACCTGCGCAGAAACATGAAGGACATTGATTACAAGACTTAATCATGGAAGAATCTGTGGCACAGGTTACTCAGCAAGAGGTACAGGCCAAGGGCAATAAACTGACACCATTAGACACACAAATCTAGTTATAAACTCGTCGGTCCAACAGCAAGAAACGTTCAGGCATTGTGCCATAACATCTATGATCCAACTTTAGATAAAGAGACAATAATTTGAGAATAAGGCGAGTACAGTCAAAGGCTGAGTTCTAGGAGTCTTGCCTTATCCAGACAGGGCTGACCTCAAGGATAACTATGTTATTTATTTAATACAGAGGCAGTTGCATATGTATTGAGTGGGCAGAACCCCCACGGAGGGCTATGGAGAAATTATTCTGAATATGGTATTATCATAGTCAATTTAGGCTCACCAACGCAGAGAGCTGAGAGGCTCAATCTTTTTCTGGAAACTCTGGAAACTCTAGTACTCCGTTCAATGAAAATTATAATTATATTAGTAATATATCTCCCTAGTGCCACGTGATTTAAGCATTCAAATACCAGCTTTAAATATATTTTTGAAATTCAAACATTTTTCTCCAAACATCAGCTTATCGGTTCTGAAAATAGACATATTTCTGTCTAAGATGCACAGTTTTCAAGTTTCGTATACTTAAAATCAAGCAAGTAAAACATTCTAACAAAGTAGGCTTGTGTGCACTGGGGAGCTACTTACAGGTACCAGTAACTTACAAGGTGCTAGTTGGAGGTGTCTGCATTAGAATATCAATATGGCCCAATGATAAAAAGATAAAAGAAAACAAAGGAACGGGGAAGACACAGGAGTCTTGTCAAGGAGCGTGCACAGCTTGTCACAGTGGTGTTGCTCTAGAGTACAGGAGGTTGCACTCAGAACCTGAGACAGCACATAAATGTTATACATTAACAGAGAATGGCCATATAGTGAACGGGTAAGCTAGGGACTGCCAATTATATGCAAAATCCTCTCACCATCTGTAGCATTCAGGATACTTGAGATATCATCAGTCAACTGTGTACAAAGAATGCTAACTTGCCCAATAGACAGCGTTCTTCTACAACCAATCCTCTCAACTGAATACAAATCAGCCATGCATAGCTGGGCTCTTCTCCAAGATCTACTGCGATCTCCTTTGCCTCTTGGTGAAAAGAATGGGTATGGGTGTGGAGGGATTGTTTCATTCAGCATTTGCTGGGCAAATTGTATCTCCTGGGACATATAAGACAAGGGTCGTAGGCCAGCTGAGTGAGCCTCTCAACTGACCTTCCCTGAAGAAAGTGCACCCAGAAGCCTTTATCAGGGAAGATTGTGCTTTCTCTAGAGGTGTATGGCTGCCAACAAATTTGGTAATCTCTTTATTGAAAGGTCACCTCTGTTGCTGGCAAGTTCCCTAACTTAGGATCAGCCACAAGGAGACAAGAGCAGTGCATCTATTTCAGGACTGACCAAAACCTACTCTGCAGTGTCCAGATGGGGATACCGTGCACTTATCTTACTGCAGACATTGATGTCCGATGCCTTGCAGAGACTCTTAAATAAATATTGTGCTTTCCACTTTGAAGGAACCCAGACAGAAGATGCCAATGAATATTGCATTCTAGGGCAAAATCCCTGGCATCCTCTGAGTCCACAATTTTCTCCCAAGGGTCAGCAGTCTTCCCAGCCATTGACTCTGACTGTACCTTATGTTGCTTTAGCCAGTTTGTGACATCTCATCAAGACTCAGTAACTGTATCTGCTCCCATAGGGGCAAAATCACTCTCATCGTCAGTGCTTTCTGTTCACCCTGGAACATGACATTGGCATTATAAAGGTCACATGACTGTTGACCTTCTGAAGAATTTGCCTGCTGAAGGTTCCAGCTTCTGAAAATGGTCATACTCGGAAGACTGTCCTGCTGGTGTGCTTTGGTAATTTATGGGATGTTGTCTCTTGTTGGTATTTTTGTGGTTTTCCTGTACCTTCCTCCTACTGACCTCCTAAGATTTCTTGCCTCCTTATGCACTTTCTTTGATCCAGCTTTGTGCACAATACACTCTTCAGAACCCTGTTCACCAGGATTCTATTTTGGTGCATTCCAGTGAATGCTCTCAGGTGTGGCACATCTTTTGAAAGTCTTTCCTGAACTGGTTCCTAGGCTAAAGCCATGACTCTGCATACTGTGTTGTTTTTCCATACCTTCAGGACCCTTTTAATGGTGTGGGCCAGTGTTGAACAATACTTCTCTCACTCCATTTCCAAACAGTCAGAAGGACAATCCTCTTCCATAGGGTCCACTTCTACATTCTCTGCATGCTCAGCACCAATTTTATCTTTTGACCAATAATAGGTGCAGATTAAACCCAGTTTGTTGTTGGGAAGGTTGGAGTAGGGCAGGTTGTTTTGGATTCAAGTGGGACAGATTGGAGTGGGTTGAGGCAGATTGGAGTGGGCAGGTTGATTTGGATTGAAGTGGGGCACATTGAGGTGGAGCTCACTGTTTTGAACTGGACGGGGCAGATTGCTCTGGATTGGAGTGGCCAGACTGCTTTGGATGGAGTTGGGCAGATTGGAGTGGGGCAAACTGAGTTTTATTGGAATGGGGCAGATTGGAGTGGGACAGATTGTTTTGGAGAGGAGTGGGCATATTGTATCAGGGTGGATTGGAGTGGGGTGGATTGGGCTGGAGTGGAGTTGACTGGATGGGAGTAAACTATATTGTTTTGGATTATAGAGAGGAGACTGGAGTGGGGTGGACTATTTTTCCATTGGAGTATGGCAGACTGGAGTGTGGCATATTGGAGTGGGTCAGAATGTTTTGGATTACAGTGGGGCAGGTAGTTTGGGATTGCAGTGGGGCAGATTGATTTGGATTGCAGTGCAGCAGATTGTAATGTGGGAGATTGTTTTGGACTGGGGAAGATTGGAGAGGGATAGATTGTTTTGGATTGGAGTGGGGCATATTGTTTTGATTGGAGTGGTGAAGATTGTTTTTTATTAGAGGGGTGAACTAGATAGGGGCATATTAGATTAGGGTGGGTTGGGGAGATTGAAAGGGGCTGGGTTGGACTGGACTAAGATGGGGTGGATTGATGTGGAGTAAAGTGGGTTGGATTGGGGTGGATAGTAGTGGGGCGGATTTGTGTGCGGTGCATTGGGATCTACAGCATGATAATGTGTTAAAGCATCATTCCAGAGATTACACATAATAAAAAAACACTGTTGCTTTGCCTTATTTCAAACAAGTTAATTGTCGTCTTTTGGGAACAGTGCCCACGAGCAAAAACAAAAGTAAACATGAGTGGAAAGTGAGAAAAGAGGACTTGGCAAAATAAAAGAAAGTTAGCCTTAAAAAATAAAACTTTGCAATTTTGTTTGTCCTGCTGGGCACATTTTTGCGTTCACATGCCTTCTGTTTGCGGGACACAAAAAGTTAAAAGGAACAAAATAGTATTTCGAGCACATCGGGAGCAGCGGATGGGCACTAATTACATTGAATCATTTAGTGTTTGATTCCAACTACAAACAGAGGAACAGAAATTATGCCAGGCGTGCCTTGACAAATGACGAGGCTATAAAGAAGAGTGCCACGCACTAACATATGGTGAGCGACAGGCGGGCTCCAAGCCTTTCACTGAACACAACAGTCTTGCATGCGCTAGGCGCAGGGTTCTGCAAAGTCAGTCCTGGAGAGCCAGGTCCATGCCAGATTTTTACCATATCCACATTTAGAAAAATTTAGATTTCTGAAACATCTTTTTTCTAAATGTGGATATGCTAAAAATCTGGCATGGACCCGGCTCTCCAGGACCGACTTTGCAGAACCCTGCGCTAGGGCATGAACTCGTAAGCTCGACCCTAAAAATAATTAAAGCAGTCACCGTAGTCATATTTTTTAATTCATCCACCAGAGGGCGCCGATGATCAAGTTTTAGTTGTTATCTATCTTCCTCATGTTTGCTTTTTGTGAATGATATGCCGCCAGCATCCTTGAATGCTGGCCTTATTTGCCTTACGGAGAAAGGTTGAAATGCCGAGAAAAACGTTGTTCACAGTATCTAAAAACTGGTCAGCACACGATAACCATCTTTCGTGGTTAGCCGAAGGAGTTCACGCCGAGTTTGTGACCAGTTAGTCTCACTGACTGATTATAGGGGGTGGGCGCGCAAAAGACCGAGTTGTGGTAGTTCTTCTGCTCTTGGACTGTCAGCACAGCAGTCTTTCAAATAAAAAATATTTTGTTCATAGATCAATGTTTATAAAGTATTTCATATAGTTGAGCACCCAAAATGGAAAATTAAAGGCAATTTGGAACGCAGAAAGTTTATGGGCGTATGCGATAACTTTTAAAACCTGAGCTCAACCATCCTCATTGCCAAAATGTTGTAATCCACCTTTACAATGGAAAGGTCCAATAGATTTTGATGCAGTAAATACGGTTTATTCAAAGACAACTCCCCACTGCCAACCATCAGCAGCATCTCATCCAACCCCCTATGTATCTTAATAACCGAACAATCCTTCCCAGGTTTCTGTAGTCCTGATGAACACATTCTAGTGTTTGTTACACAGCCACTCCTTGAGGTTGGACTTTACACCCACCTCACACCCATATAACACAGACACCACCGGTCAGGTGGCCCTGCCAATAAAAGAGCCAGAGTGCACATGATTGGGGCCAGTTGCCAGTACCATCACTCTGGTATCCATATAATTCATTTAACTAACGGGCCTAGGGCCCAGGACAAAACACTGGTGATGAAGGGTCTGACCCCCCCAAGCTGTGTCGCCTCACAGCTCACTAGCACTGCCCCACAGTGGGCCAGAGACTGATTAAGGAGTGTCCTCCCCCACACTGCCTCAAGATGGACTCACAGCAGTCAAGAAGAGAGTCGCACATTCCCTAGCGGAATGATGCCACCACCACAAATGAAAGGAGACCCTTGTCTCCCACGGTGATCCTGAGTTGCACCCTGAATGCTTCGTCCAGGAGAAGAATGGTATGGAACAGGTTACAGACCAAACATCACCCCTGTCTTCCCAGACTTCATAGGATTGGCCCTCATGGAGTCAGGATGCCTCACTAGAAATCTGTGCAACGGACTCCACCAACACTCCTAATGCATCATGTTTAAACTGTTTAGACACCAACCGCATCTCCTCAAGAGCATGCAAGACTGACCAACAGTGAGAGATTGGACATTGACCCCACCAGCCTAGAATCCAGACTCCATCTGCCCAGTGTTCGTGCCCAGCAGGCGCTGGTTACACTATGGATTCATGAGGAGATGCCCAGGTGCTCACACCTACTCATGCCCACTCCTGTTTTGCGGACTGCCTCTCGACGCTGAGAGACTTAGTTGGTGTTTTGCATTTTTGTTTATTCTTACAGTTTGAACTTGTTCTAATTTTTAATAAAGTTGTAAAAGAATGTAGTGTCATGCTGAACACATTTTAGTGTTTGTTACACAGTCACTCCTTGAGGGCTGGACTTTACACCCACCCCACACCCATCCAACACAGGCGTCACTGGTCAGGTGACCCAACCAATAAAAGAGCCGGAGTGCACGTGCTCAGGGCCAGTTACGAGTACCATCAGTCTGGTGTCAGTGTCATTCATTTACCTAACATGTGGGGCTAGGGCCCAGGATATAACAGTTTTGTAGTCCTGATGTCACTGGCAATTCGACATTCCTACATAAACCCAGAATATAAGATAACTCCAATGGGAAACCTACTAGAGAAAGATTATTTCAAGCATGCAGCTACATGAACTCAATGATCGACTGGAAATGTCTTGTTTCCTATCAATTGTAATCCCATACATTTTGCATATACCCATGCAAAATTGAACTACATGGCCAGTACTGAGGGTGCCCAACATATATAAAGCATTTAGAGAGATTGTATATGTGATAAAATACGACTTCCTTTTCATGAGTACTATACCCTCTGTCACTTTATGAGAGCATCCTTCAATTAGTACCTAATAAGGCCCACTATTGGGCCCATCATTGATATGAATGTTTATTACTGCTGTAATTGTGATTTGAACTACTCACATGAGAGCTCAATCATCTGAGCTATTGTACGTTCTGTTGCCTTATGACAGCTGTTTAAAGCATCATTTGCAACCATTTCCAGCGAGAACTTTTGGAGTTTTTTTTGTAATCTTTTCCACACATTCACGGTCACACCCATAAACCTGACTATTACTCTATCACCCATGAAGCCATTCAGTAGAGCGCCGGAACTTGTCATGTACATTACTGTTCATTAATGCTTGGACTGCTCTCCCAGTCTAGCATCTGTTCAGGATGCTATTTCACTTAGAAATACGGGACCAGCCGTGTTTCTAAGCAGCATGCGTCCAGTTCCACAGAGGCCAAAGCTTACGAGTCCCCCCAGCACCCTCAATTCTGTGTGCACACTCACATTTTTACACTGCCCACCCACAAGTATGGCACTTGAACACTGCAAAAAGAGACATGCCATCCCAGCAGAGACTTTTCATGCCTGTTATTTCCATGATTGGTCATACAACAATGTATCCAACTTGCTTTTTTTCTGAGATTGATACATTGGTCACTTTGATAACTCCTTTTTAATTTTAATTTTTATTTTATTGATTTCGAGTTTTTTATAGCCCCAACTTGACCCGAGGGTATCATAGCGCTTTACAAAGTTTGAACAGGCAACACTTTACAAGGAATACACAAGAAAAATAGTAGGTATGCAGGATAATAATATACAATAAACGGTCGAATAGAAGATCAATAATTTCGAGAGGTAGAGATGCTAGATTTTTCAGTAGTTGGAGGAATAAATGGTCAGTTATTTTCAGGTCGTGATGCCCATGGTTTTTTGTTGCTTGAAGGGAAAATACACAGAAGTAAGTCGATTATTTTAGTATTATTGCAGATAAGAACTAAACATATTTCTAAGTTATCATATGGTGCACAATGAAAAGTGTTTTTTTTTCCTGCGAATACGTGATAGAAATTAGCAAAAGTCTTGCACAGAATCTAGATTTTCTTTAACATCATTTAGAAATCATCATTCCTTAAAAGTCATAAATCTGACAGAACATATTAAAAAATAACTTTACATCATTGGCCTACACTGCTGCCTGCCTGGTGTAAACCAGTGAAAAAAAAACAAATGATGGACGGAATGTGGAACAAATCAAACATTCCCTCCAGTCAAAGAAATCCATCAGTAGTTTTGCTCGCCATGCCACTCCAGTTTCGACCCAACCATAAGCAAATCATTATTGACCCTGTTCCCCCATGAAAACAGCCCAGTCCGAAAAGCCAGGCCAGGCCCTCCCTGGACCAGAAACAAGCATCCTGGGACTGGTTTCGGGGTATCACCGCTTATCAGCCTGGCTAGCTTGAATCTGGTGGCATAGCAAGCATGGACCCACATATGGGCAAACCCTTTCCCTTAGGGCGACAAATGCAAAAATAACTGATAAACGGAATGCAGAACAAATCACACATTCACCCCTCATCACAGATCTAGGTTAATCCTTCAGTTTTTTTGCTCGCCATGCCATTCCAGTTTGGACCCAGCCATAGGCAAATCAATCCTTTATTCTGTTACCCATGGGAACAGTCCACCCCAAACTGCCAGGCCAGGTCCTCCCTGGACCAGAAACAAGAATCCTGGGACAGGTTTGGAGGTATGACCCCTCATTAGCCAGGCTAGCGTGAATCTGGTGGCATAGCAAGCACGGGACCCACGTTTGGGCATACCCTTCCCACTTAAGGGACAAATGTAAAAACAACAGTTGGGATGGCATGGTCAGCAAAAAAATAACACAAAAAAACTGATAAACCGATGGATTAAATTTAGATCTGTGACTGGGGATGAATGTTTGATTTGATCCACATTCTGTCCATCATTTGTTCTTTTTGCTTTTAGTGTGAACCAGTGAGGCATTATATCCCGAAAATCAAGCCATGTTTGGGAATGGGTATTTTGCTTAGCATTTTGTGTTTAAGGATCAGATCCTTAATAACGTAAATACTATTTTCAGCATAATCAGGGGCATGACTTGGTCTGTTAGATTGGGGATGTGTGAGCTTCAGATTTCTGAATAGTCACACTGGTGTATAATGTCACGATGAATTATACGACAAGCAGGGCACGTGAGAAGGGCTAAAGGGGAAGTCAAGAGGGAGACGAATGAAGAATGGTAGTTGTACTAAGAGAAAGTAAACACAATATTTTGTAAAATAACCAACATTTTTGAAGACTTTCTAAGCAGAAAGGGAGCGTGTGTGCATGTTTGTGTGTATGTAACAATTTGTCTCAAATCTGACAGACACCTCACCATACCCTACTGAAAGCCCCTGTACCCAACTATTTTTCAGAAAATACATTTATTGATGGGGTTGTATTCCCCCCCCTCCACAGAAGCTACACCCATGAGCATAATTATATTTGTTACAAACAATAGGTCCTCAAAGAGTCAATAAGGCTCTCTTCTGGAAATGGCTCGGATTCTCTGCGGATAATTGCCCTTGTGGCATTATTATCTCAGTCTCCACCCAGAGCTGAACCCCAGTTCCAGGTAAACTGGCAGCCTAGAGACTCTGACTCACTTCAGCACTACAGTGACGGAGTAGTTAGTATTGCTACTGCCGTGATAACTCCCCTTTGGGACTGTCGCCAGATGGCACCTTCACAAGCACCCAATCCAACAGGTCAACACCCAGAACTCTGTCCACATGGCAACCATTCATAAAAACATCAGGCGCAGAGAGGAGAAGGAGGAGCAGCTCTTCCACCCCCTTTCTTTCTCAGAAAGAAACATAGCTGTTGTGCAACAGCGATTCACATCATCAGAAAGGAATCCTGAAAACACTGATTCATCTCCCCAATGACGAAGACTTACTGCTGGTTCCAAGTAAAAACAATTCTGGAGCTTGATTCATACGTTCTCAATGTGTGGCTCTAGCGGCTGTGAAGGGGAATTTGTAGGAATCTTGGAGGACAATAGACTGTAATCCAGATTTCCTCCACAGAATAAAAACAATCCACCTACAGACTATGAAAGCCATTGATGGTGTAAAATGTAGGATGCAACAAGAATAAAACCATTTCCTGTGGGTGGCTTCAGAGAGATTTACTTCATTTTACCTGCATCCCTCCATCCTTAACTCTCAGCTTCACTTAGTTTACTGCAGCAGAGGTGGTTCTGAAGACTCCAGATTTGAAGCTTAATAATACAAAAGTTGTGCTTGACAAACAGTAAATCCATAAATGCATTATGAGTTTATGTGTATTGAAATTTCAGTATTTCCAATTAAGTCTTAATTTCCATTGTTGACCCAATGTGTTGGTATTGGCATTTTATAGTGCCCAGCTTTGAACTGAAAGGGCTCGATCACGTTATAGCTCACAAGCCATCGGCACTAGGGGTAGCTGTTCATGTTTTCGAATGCTAATGCTGCTATATATAGATCTCTCTTTAACTGATTTATTCTCTGCTGTTTAGCTCTCCGTCAGGAGATTGATTTGATACATTTAAGGAGTTCTTGAAACTCCCCTCCAAATACATAATAAACACCATTTTGTCATCCTGTGTTATGATAAAAAATTTAATTGTATAAATTGTTAGCAAATATTTGCGAACATATATGTAATCATCATTCAAAACTCCAATCATATATATTTACATATTTGAGACGCACATAGTTCATAAATACTCCTTGGCAATTTAAAAAAGGGCCCCTTTTTAGCAAGGTGAGTCCAAGACACACAAAATATGTCCTCTCAAGTGCTCACTCTCTCCCTTCCACAGCTGGCTAAACAGTGGGCCATTAAAAAGTCGTTGATCCACATTTCAGTGGACTTATTATTTAACTACCACCTATTCCAGGAAAACAATTATCTTCATGTTTCATGTAGACATTGAAACTGCCAGTATTTGGGGTCTAAATAATGAACAAGAAAACCAATGTAAGGCAAATACATGCCAGAAAAAACCTAATAAAATGTCAAATGAGTAGGGATCAGCAGGAAAACAATGCATCAAATGAGCTTTTGACAAATGATCAATTCATGAAGGATGTGTTAGATTACACATTCTACATCATATTCAGTTACATACCTATATATTGAAATAAGACGTGTCCAGTCATAATAATTAAAAATAAAGGAATCTCTGGTTGTACAGAAACAAGACAATGAAACATCAATGTATTAAGTTGGCATTAATTCATACACAATCAAGAGGAACCATCGAAAAAACATATGCAGTGCAAACATATCAATGTTAATTAGGTGGAGACTTTGTCAGTCCTAATTGCCACCTCTTCCTTTGAAGCACTTTCATCAAATGTAATCATAATACACAATTTGAAATCAGTGTTTATTTCACCAAATAACCAGATGCATTTCAGCCCTAAATGAAAAAAGCAACGCCTAAAACATATTTTCCCTATACTAACTCTTTTTACAAAGCTGAAAAGAGTGTGTAACAAGGTACACTACTTATAATAATTGGAAGGTGGTGAATCAATTGCAAATGAAAGTTATAACTATATATCTTTAACGTTTGTGTAGTTCGAACTTGGTTTGTATGGCGAAAATAAGTTTTCCTAACAATAACTAAGTGTTAACCTTTGTTTTTTTCATTGAATTTCAATCTTTTTTTTGTTGTTAATAAAAATGTGTTTCAGTTAGTAGAGTCCAGTATCTATTGTCATAGACTGGAATGTTGCAGATTGGAATAGAGTGGAGTAGAGTGTAGTAGTGTATCGTACAGTGTAGTAAAGTGTTGTATAGCGTAGTGGCATGGTGTTTCATATAGTGGAGTAAAGTATAGTAGAATGTAGCAGGGAGTTGTAGAGTTGAATGGTGTGTCGAAAAGTAGAGGAGTGTGTCAGACTGTCACAGAGAGGAGTAGAGTGTATTATATTGGAGTAGGGTGAAGTAGAGTGTCATAGAGGTGAAGTCTCATACAGAACAGTCGAGGAGAGTGTCATAGAGTGCATTGCTGTGTCATATATAAGAGTAATGTGTCGTAGAGAGAAGTTGAGTGGCGTGGCGTTGAGTGTCATACAGTGTAGTACAGTGGCATACAGTGGATGGCCCCAGAGGGGAGTAGAGTATCATAGAGTGGTATAGAGTATAGGAGAGTGTTGTAGAGTGGAGTTGCATACAGTGAAGTAGAGTGTCAGACAATTCAGCGGCGTCGAGCGGAGTATAGTACAGTGGCATAGACTGGGAAAAGGTGTGGTAAACTGATGTATTGTAGGGTGGGCTACATTGGAGTGGGACAGTGTAGAGTGGAGGAAAGTGTCAGAGTGCAGTAGTGTGTCATACACTATAGCGGTGTGAGGAACAGGACATTAGAGTGGCGTAGCATACAGGCAAGCAAAGTGTCATAAATTGGAGACCCGTGTTGTACAGTAGAGTGCAGTGTGGTGTTGTAAGGTGTTGGGAAGTGATGTAGCCTACAGAATAGAGTGGAATACAGTCCAGTTGACTTTTGTAGAGTGGAATGGTGCACAGTAAAGTACAGCGTTGTAGAGTGTGGTAGAGTGGATTGGCATACAAGGTTACACAGTGCAATGCACTATGTGGTGTAACGGGGAGTGGTGTAAAGTGAGTAGTGGAGTAGAGTGGACTACTGTGTCAGAGTAGAGTGAGGTAGAGTGTTGCACAGTGTAATACAGTGTTGTACAGTGGAGTGAAGGGTATAGACAGTAGTAAAGAGTTGGAGAGTAACATAGAGTGTAGTAGAGTTTTGTAGAGTGGGGTTGTATAGAGTACAGTAGTGTGTGAAACAGTAAAGCTCTGCAGAATGCATTCTTGTCTAGTAGCGAAGAACAGGGTAAAATCTTGTACAGTGGAGTAGAGTGGAGTGATGTAACAATGTGGAGTAAAGTACAATAGAGTGTATTGGTGTGTCATAGATGAGAGTGGCATGGTAAAATGTTATAAACTGGACTGGGGTCTCGTACAGTAGAGTGGGGTACTATGTGGTACAGAAAAGTGTTGTATATTGGAATGTACAGGCATCGAGTGGAGTATAGCATTGGACAGTGGAATGTACCAGGAAAGAGTGGAGGTGAATGTCTTAGAGTGCCATGAAGTGTGGCAGTCTTTTGTAGAGTGGAGTCATATACAGTGGAGGAGAGTGTAATACAATGGAGCAGCATAGAGTGGAGTGGCATATACTGTAGTGGCATAGAGTGAATTAACGTAAAGTGGAGTAGCATACAGTGGAATACCGTACAGTGGAAAATTGTACAGTGGTGTGTAGCAGAGTGGAGTGGCATAGAGTGAAATAGCATAGAGTGAAGGAAAGTGTTACAAATTGGAGTGGCGTCTCATCCAGTAGAGTGGATTGCTGTGTCTTGCAGTGTTGGAAACTGTCGTAGAGTGTTGTAATAGAGTGTACAGGCATAGATTTGAGTGCATATTTAGACAGTGGAGTATGAAGGGATAGATTGGAGTAGAGTCTAGATGAGTGGCACAGAGTGCAGTAGAGAATTGTAGAGGGAAGTTACATAGAGTGGAGGAGAGTTCACTGGAGTGGCGTCGAGTGGAGCAGCATACAGTGAGTGGCATAAAGAGGAATAGCGTAGAGTGGAGTAGTAAAGACTGGAGTGGCATACAGTGAACTGGTATAAAGTGTAACAGTGTATAGTGTAGTAATATACAGTGGAGAGGCGTAAAGTGTAATAGTGCATAGTGTAGTACTGTACAGTGGAGTGGCATACTATTAAGTGGTGTAGACTGGAGTGGTGTATTGTGGAGTGGAGTAGAGTAGAGTGTAATAGCATACAGCGGAGTGGGGTAGAGTGGAATGCCATACAGTAGAAGGACAAAGACTGAAGTTGTGTATAGTGTAATAGTGTAAAATGGAGTGGAGTACAGTGGACTACCGTAGACTGTGGTGCAGAGAAGTGACGTAGAGTATAATAGTGTATAGCAGAATAGCATAAAGTAAAATAGTGTAGAGTGGAGTGGTGTAGAGTGGAATGGTGTAGACTGGAGTAGTGTACAGTGGAGGGGTAGAGTGCAATAGCATACAGTGGAGTGGTGTACAGTGGACAGGCGTCCAATGGGATAACAGAGAATGGAGTGAGGTAGAGTGGAGTGGCATACACTGGAGTAGTGTAGAGTGAAGTAGCATACAATGGAGTGGCATACAGTGGAATAGCATAGAGTGGAGTGGCATAGTGTGAAATAGTAAATATTGGAGAAGTGTACAGCAAAGTGGCATTCAGTGAAATGGTGTACACTGAATAGGTGCAGAGTGGAAAACCAGGCAGTGTAATAGCATAGAGTGGACTGTCACAGAGTGGAGTTGTGTGCAATGTAATAGCGTACAGTAGAGCGGTATAGAGTTGGGTGTTGTTATGTGAAGTGGCATAGAGTGCAGTTGCATCTAGTGGAGTAGAATACAGTAGAGAGGTATATAATGGAGTGGTGTAGACTGGGGTGTGCTATACTGGTTTGGGGTACAATGTAATAGTATACAGTGAAGTGCCATACATTGGAGTGGGGTCGAATCGAATAGGGTAGAATGAAGTGGCGTAGAGTAGAAAGTCACACACAGAAGCGGTATAGAGTGGAGTAGCAGGTAGTAGAGTAGCACACAGTGGAATGGCATACAGTGGAATGAGGTAAAGTGGAATAGCATATACTGGAGTAGCATATAGCAGAGTGGCATACAGTAGAGGGTGTACACTGAAGAAGCATAGAGTGGAGTTGCATTCACTGCAATAGCGCAGAGTGTGGTGAGGTACAGTGGAGTGTTGTAGAGTGTAATAGTGTATACTGGAGTAGCGTACAGTGGAGTGGCATATAATGGAGTGGTGTAGAATGGAGTGATGTACAGTGGAATGGGGTAGAGTGGTATAGCATGCAGTGCAGCAGTGTACATTTGAGTTGGGTCCAATCAATAAGCATAGAATGATGTGGCGTAGAGAGGAGTGCCATACACTGGAGTGGTGTACAATGGAGTAGTGTACAGCGGAATAGCATACAATGGAATAGCTTACAATGAAGTGTTGTACAGTGTAGTGGCATACAGTGGAATAAAGTAGAGTGGAGTAACACACATTAGAATGTCTAGAGTGGAATAGTGTATAGTGGAGTAGTATCCAGTGGAATGGCATACAGTGGAGTGACATAGACTGGAGGGCACAAAGTGACGTTGCAAACAGTGTAATAGCGTTGAGTGGAGTCACAGACAGTGGAGAGGTAAAGAGTGGAGTGGCATAGAGTGGAAAAGTGTATAGTGGAATGGCTATATTGGTATGGCATATGGATGCATGTGAAATTAATAAGCAAGGTAGATTATGGTGTACAGAGTAACGCAAAACATCGAATTGCGGTGTCTTCCATTTCTCCAGATTTACTAACCAAGCCAGGGCCCCGCATGGTGGCCTTGCATTCCTTTGTAAATCTGACTTAAGTACTGCATTGCCTATGATACACCATAAATGGCACAAGGGTACCGCAATCCAATAATACAGCTAGGCCTTAGTTATGTTTTGAACCATGGTATACCATGACAACTGTGAAGTATGCCGTGGTGCATGGCAATGACAAGCCAGTATATAATTGAGTAATGGCTGTTTTTAGATTGAAAAGGCAGACATATTGTTTTTACTACACTTTGGCTGTATTCAGTATTAGGGCCTTAGATATAGGTAAGTGGTAGGTCCCTACCTATTACCATTTTATTAAAGTGGAAATAGGGTTGATTTATATTTTGTATGATAAGTTTACGGCCATGTACCATAGTAATTTCACAAATGTTTATGAAATGCTGTGTAAGTACAGCAGTGACAGATATCATTAAGTTTAAATGCCTTATAACTTACAAAAATACTTACTCTTCTAAACTGCAGTACCCCAAAAAGGAACATCTCTGCACCATTTGTGCTACGTCAAATACAATAGTCTATGGAAATGCGTGTGTGGAAAACACGTTTTAGGACCCCTTTTATCTTTGCACCCCCCTTAATGATTTAACACAATTACATAATTTTAAAATGTAGAAAATGCTATATATATATATGACTTTGCTTATATCAATTTAACAGCCTGACCAGCCGGGAAGGCAGCACCACTGCATATAGGAGCAGGTCTGTGTGATTTAAAGGATCGTCACATTTTGAGCAGCATGTTGGGACACTTTCAGCAAACCCAGTAAATTTACATTGAATTTGCCCACTGGGATAACAAACTGTGTTTTATTTTTCTGCTTGGCTTCAGCAACCCACTTGGGATAATATTATAAAATGCGCAGGACTACCTTAACCAGGACGCACTTTGCAATTCACTTTAGAGGCCCACTGGGGCAGAAATTGTTCTTAACTGAGTGATCAGGTGCCTGCTATTAAATCAGCTGAGCAGCCATGCACTTGGCCTTTGAACAAGGAAGGAGATGTTTGAAACGCTTTCAGCACTGGCTGCACCTACTGAGGTGACATACAACAGACTACTGTTCTCTGCAGATGAAGGGATGAACCCAGAAACACGTTTACAGAGATGACAGAGATTAATAAAAATATAAGGCCTGGAATAATGAAAATGCTAAAATAATTCTCTGTAAGTTGCTGGCTTTGCCATATTCCATAATAAGTAACCGGTTGGGAGTGCTCTTTCATCAGAGGACAACTTTATTTGTAAGAAGTCAATGGCCTGTCCAGCCAGGAAGGCAGCACCACTACATATAGGAGCAGGTCTGTGTGACTTAATGGATCGTCACATTTTGAGCAGCAGGTTGGGACACTTTCAGCAAACCCAGTAATTTTACATTGAATTTGCCTACTGAGGTAACAAACTGTGTTTTACTATTCTGCTTGACTCCAGCAACCCAACTGGGACAATATTATAAAATGTGCAGGACTACCTTAACCAGGATGCTCTTCACAACTCACGTTAGTGGCTCACTGGGGCAGAACTGGTACTTAACAGAGTAATCAGGTGACAGCAATTAAATCAGCTGAGCAGCCATGCACTCAGTCTTTGAACAAGGGAGGAGATGTCTGGAACGCTTTCAGCATTGGCTGCCCCTATTGAGGTGAACTACTACAGACTACGTTTCTCTGCTGATGAAGGGATGAACCCAGAAACACAAGTCCAGAGATGCATAAAAATATAAGCCCTGGAATAATGAAAATGCTAAACGAATTCTCTGTAAGTTGTTGGCTTTGCCACATTCCCTAATAAATAACCTGTTGGGAGTGCACTTTCATCAGAGGACAACTTTGTTTGTGAATATATATATATATATATATATATATATATATTCATCGAAAAAGTAAAGGTTACAGGGACGCTATAGTTAGGCTCACATTTCACATGTACAAAACAAGAGAAATTCAGCAGTCATAGTTAGCTGACATTACTAAAACTCATGCCCCCTCATACACTGCTTATGTTATGACTGCACACATTACATCACTCATGGCATGGCCAGTGACATCACTGATGACATCTCAAATTACATTACTACTCACATCACTGATGACATCACTAATAGCATCATCCACAGAACTACTCACCCACCCACAAACACCCCTATATAACATGTCATACACCCACTCCCACACAACCACTGACATACACATTCAAACACCCATACAAAAATAAACCTCTATCTGAGTCTGCAATACTCAGTTGTGTGAGTAGTTGTTATAGGTCCCATAATCTTCTAGAACATTCTAATTTATATTACTTTAAGGGGTGGGAGTTTTTAATTTGTAGGAATGTATTTGATACTGTGTGTACCTTTTTTAATTTATCTGGCATATTTGAAGAAAAAAAATCACGTAGCGGTCGTCGCAATTATTCATGAATTTGGTGTGTTTTCAGTGAGTTCATATTATATATAAACACATTTCCCACCTAATCTTTCATATTCGTATTTCATTGTTTTGCTGTAGTAACAATTAATTCTATGAATAATTTAATTGTGAAGATCTTTTTTTTGTTTATTTTCATTTAATGCCGATGTCATCGTTCGTAGAGCTTCTCGTGATTAATCGCAAGTTTGACATATTTTCTGAAAGTTGGAACTATATGTAAATTGACTTCCTACCCAACGTTTGACATCAGTACTTTATTGTTGAGGTGTAGAAACTATTAATTGTGTGAGTAATTCAATCGAAAAGTTGTTGTTTGGCTTTGTTTTGTTTAATATACACATTGTTGTTTGTAGCATTCCTTGCAATTTAGGAGTATTTCGGGAATTCAGTTGTAAAGTTCCACGGATGGGTGCATCAGGGTGTGAGGGGATCTGTGAATGGGTGTATATGAGTGTGACTGGGTCTAAGATTAGGTGCATGAGAGTGTGACTGGGTCTGCGAATGGGTGTGTGAGAGTATGACTGAGACTGTGATTGAGTGCGTGAGGGTGTGACTGAGTCTGTGAATGGGTGTATGAGGGTGTGAGTGGGACTGTGTATGGGTGCATAAGGTTCAGCCTAGGTCTGGGTGCATCAGGGTATGAGTGGATCTTTAAAGGGATGATTTAGTTTCTGAGTACCACTGTAACTTAACAAATCAGTCTTTGAATGATTGTATTTTTTTTTTTGACGCCGATATTTATGAATTAGTTGTAACGTTACATGGGGAGCCATGCTGAGCATCACAACATAGTCACGAATATCGTGAGCCATGGGAAAACAATGATTTTAAGGTCATCATTGGACCACCATAGTCTCCTATGCAACAGCCCTGGGGACGTGGTAACTCCAACCTGATCCCTTATGCCACTTTCCATGTCACATTTCAGCCCCGGGGACCATAACCCATTCCCTAAGATGGCGGCTGCAACTTTCTAGTCAGATTGCCAGTAGGTAATCACAGCATTCCTGATGTTGCGTGCATTCACGAATAATTTGCGACCGTCCCAAAAACGTCCAGACCTTGGATACACAAATTTGTTTTCCCTTTAATACCTTCTAAACTACTGGAAAGATTTACACCAAATAAGTGAAAGCACAATCTGTGTACTGAAACTTAGCTTTCTGGCAAATTTGGTGTAATTTCGTCTAGAGCTTTGGGCTGTAGCCTTGTTCAAAGGTCTTATGGGAATTAATATTTGAAACACAAATTTTTTGACCCCCTCCCTTTTTTTCTGCCCCTGCTTGACAGATCACCCCAAAACGTTCCGTACGCCACAAGAATCACAGGGGCACTTTTTGTGGAAAATTTTGTGAATATTCATCAAACTGTGCCAAAGATATAGGCAAGTCATAAAACGCTTATTCCATGGAAACATGGTCCTAATTATAACTACCTAGTGACGACTGCCACTATGTGTTATATATTTTCATATATATATATATATATATATATATATATATAGATCGATAGATAGATAGTGTCACTATGTGTTACATATATATATATAATAATATACTGTGAACAAGGCTACGGCTGAAACGCGTTGGGAGGAATTTTTCAGCGAAGAGTAAAAGCTTTAATTACACTGGAAGTGTCCTGACTTCTCTTGTCATTACAAGAATTTTTTTTTTTTTGCATATAATAATATACATATATATATATATATATACAGATATATTTATTTATTTTCTAGCTTATACTTAGCTAGGCCTCAAATATATATATGTACATATATATATATATATTTATGTATATTCCACAAAGGTTACAGGGACGTTATACTTAGGTTCTGACATTACTCGCACAAAACCATAGAAAATCAGGAGTTATAGTTAGATTTATTTCAAGTAACTATAACTTGCGCCCTGAGGTAGCTATAACTCGCACCCCCACCATGCACAGTTTTTTGTTCAATAATTTGACTGCTAATGTTTCATTGGTATTTGTATGGACATTATAAAAGTTGTCAAGAGTGCTGTAATATCTAGGGTAATTAGCAGTTTGAGGACGCGAGTTATAGTTACCTTATGGCGTGAGTTATAGTTACTTGAAATAACTCTAAAACTGCTGAACGTCTATGGTTTTCTGCAACTAAATTCAGTCCCTAACTATAACGTCCCTGTAACCTTTGGTTTTTTTATTGAATTTCTATGTTTTTTGTTATATTTATTTCCCAACTATAATGTCCCTGTAATCTTAGTTTTTTTCAGTGAATTCTATTTTTTTTAACGTAATTTTAATTACTATACGATAATCCAATGTTCGCCCTACATGGCCTATGGCCATGCCCAGCAGCCAGGCCCTGCGGCCAACCCTTTTGACCAGTCAACCTTGTGCTGTGCATGGCGTTTGGCTTTGCGTGGTGGGGATTGGCCACAGGGCTTGTGGCCATCGCCCATAACCACCCAACTCCATGCCACACATGGCCGAAGGGCCTGTCTCTCTGGTTGTGGGAATATGTGTGAGAGGGTGTGCGTGACAGTGTCTGTGTGGGTGTGAGAGGGTCTATGTGGGTGTGAAAGTGTCTGGCACAGTAGGTGTGAGAGAGTCTCTGGGTGTGAGAATGAGTGTGAGCATCTCTATGAATGGGTGTGTGAGTTTCTGCGTGGGTCTGTGAGTGGGTGTGTGAGAGTCTGAGTGGGTCTGTGAGTGGCTGCGTGAATGTCTGGGTGGGTCAATTAGTGGGTGCATGAGTGTCTGAGTGGGTCTGTGAGTGGGGGAGTGTCTGAGTGAGTCTCTGAGTAAGTGTGTGAGTCTCTGAGTGGGTCTGTGAGTGGGTGCATGAGCCTGAGTGGGTCTGTTAGTGGGTCTGTGAATGTCTGAGTGGATCTGTTACTGGGTGCACGAGTGTCTAAGTGGATCTGTGAGTGGGTGCGTGAGTGTGTGAGTGGGTCTGTGTGTGGCTGTATGAGTCTCTGAGTGGGTCTGTGAGTGGGTGTGTGAATGTCTGAGTGGATCTGTGAGTGGGTGCATGAGTGTCTGAGTGAGTGCCTGAGTGCGCCTGTGAGTGGGTGTGTGAGTGTCTCTGTGGGTAAATAGCTACCGACTGGAGTTCTTTCTGCATCCTTGGTGAAATGTCCAGGAAATGTCCCCAGTGACCTTGGGTGTATTTTAGCAATAGGATTGTGCCTTGTTCTTCTTTATCTAGAATTATGCGATAACATGAATCCTCCTATAGAGAGACCGAGACGGCAAAGACATAAATCTCCAACACACAGGCCACCGCATAAATTTCATATTTAGCCTCAGAGAGGTGGCAGTCCCCTGGGCTGTGGGGGAGGCCGTACAGGCCACCCAATTACAACTCACCATATTGCCCCACGCAGTGGTGCTCCTCAGGGTGCAGGGGGACTAGGGTCTTGTGGACAAGCCCTAAGGGGGGGCAGAGCCCCCTCCTTTTTTAACCCCCCAATGCCCCCCGGACGTAGACCTAGCAAAATAAAAGGAAAGGACTGGAGACAGCTCTTTTAAAAAAAAAAAAAATCTCAGAAAAATCTAAGGATCCAGCCACTGATTTTACAGAGATTTTTTTTTACATTTATTCTAGCTCTAGCAGCCTAGGCCAAGACTAGGGGCTCAGGGCGATCCTACCCTGTCCCTTTTTCTTTTTTTAATCTTTTTTTGTGGGACTCGGCTTCAGTCCCAAGATTGCTGCCAACACTTCCTTGTTGAAGTGTTGGCAGCCAATCAGATGGACAGTTGGATCTGTGGAGGATCTACTTCCCTAGATGTCTATACTTTTAAAACTCTATTATCTCTAACACTACTGAGCGGATTTACACCAAATCATACGTTTTCTGGACCAGGAGCTAGTTTTCTGCCAAATTTGGTGTTTTTCCATCCGGCAGTTCAGGCTGTAGTCATGTTCAAAATACCCAAGGGAAAATGCATGGGAAAAATGTGTTTTGTGACCCCCCCCCCTTTTTCTCAACACCCCACTTGACAGATCACCCCGAAACCTTCAAGACAGCAGCTGAACTGACTAAAGTATCAGTTTTTAAAATTTTGTGGATACATCAAGTGGTGCCAAAGTTATTGGCAAAACAGAAAAAAGCTCTTTCTATGGAAACTAGGTCCAAACTATACCTACCTTCTGGTGACCGCCAGGAGGTTATATATATATATCTATATACATCTATAGATACAGATCTATAGATATATATATAGATATATATGAATATATACATATTACCTAGTGGCGGTCGCCAATAGATAGTTATAGTTAGGACCACGTTTCCATATAAGAAGCATTTTTTGACTTACCTATACCTTAGCACCGTTTGATGAATCTTCATGAAATTGCCCCCAAAAAACCGTGATGGTGATTCTTGTTGCGCATGGGAAGTTTCAAGGTGATCCGTCAAGCGGGGGGGCAAGAAAAGGGGGGGTCAACAAACATGCGTTTACCATTCTAATTTCCATAGGAGCTTTGAACATGACTACAGCTGTAAGAAATAACACCAAATGTATCCGAAAGGTAGGTTTTGATACGCATGTTTCGCCTTTTGTTATTTGGTGTAAATTCATTCAGTAGTTTTTTAGATATTACAGGGAAAATAAATTGGTATGTCTAAGGCCGCGGATCCTCTTCGACAACTTCACGAATAAGAAGACCTCGTGCAGAGAGCTGCCAAGTTCTGATTGGCTGCCAGCGCTACAAACCAGGAACTGTTGGGACCCATTGTGGGACACAGCTTCAGCTGAGTCCCAGAAAAAAAAAGTGAAAAACAAGAAAAGGGGCCAGGGTACAGACACTCTGACCCCTTAATTTTGGTGCTGGGGTCCAAGAGGGACCCCGCCAGGGCAAAAAAGCACTTTTAAAAAGAAATTACCACAAATTCACAGCAAAAATAAAAATAAAAAAAACAAGAGTGGGACCCCGCACTTATTTTTAATGAAGCCCTGGGTGGGACAGAGCAGGCTCCTGCTATATCCCTGGATTCCAATCCCAGGACACAGCTGTTTGCTTTTGCTTGGTGGGCGCTGACAGCTCCCACCAAGCAAAAGCAAACAAACTCCACAAACTGTCAAACAGCTCCCACTTGCAGAAAGCTGAGTTTTCACCTGTTTCTCAGCACGCAAATATGCATGTAGGGAAACCGATGAAAAGATTGCTCCCACAAGCAGGGAGCTGCTATTTAAAGCAGATCGCTGCTTGTGGGAGAAGTTCCCACTCCCGCAGGACGCAGGAACCAAGCTAGGACTGTGATGGCCTTAAGGCTTCCCCACGGTCCTGTCTCTCTCTCTCTCTCTCTCTCTCTCTCTCTCTCTATTTCTCTCTCTCTCTCTATTCCATCCCATAGTTGGATGGAAATGAGAGAGCGAAAGATTGTTATTGCAATGGTCGCTCAATGCAATGATTTCAAAGTGTCAAACTAGCAAGTTGTTTGGTGCAAATGTTATAGTTACGTTTTGATAGACAGCAGACCAGGGTCACTTCTCCCCTAATGGAAAACCTCTTGGACTGTCAGTAGCTTGAAAGTTCAAATTATAGTATCTCATGACAGTGTGCCTGTTTATTTTTTAGCATTTTGACTCCTAAAATGTCTTACTGATGGAACATTGAAGTGGTTTTCCCTTCAAAATCTGTGGGTTGAATGGTCATAGCTAAGTCTTGATACTACATAGTAAGGAATCACCTCTGACTTAGTAGTTAAGGTCTCAGACATGCACACTGAAGGCTAAGGGTTCCAGTCTAGGTGAGTCTGTGGTCATTTCCTGCTTTAGTTTCTTTTCAACTATAAATATTTAAGTTACAAAGTGAAAGGTGATCTCACTATTTTTAATTGACAAAAACATTTTTCTGGAAAATCTTTTTCTAAGTATATCATTCATCAAAGTCTAAAAACACAATCTCTCTGTCTCTCTCCTAATTTCTCTCTGTGAAATCTTTCTCTAAATCGCTCTCTCTCACTCAGTCTCCTACTTTCTCTCTCTCTATCTCTCTCTTTGTCTCTCTCTCAGGGTTGGGTGGTTAGGGGGTTGGCCAACTGCTATCCTGCACGGCGGTGGTTGAATTAACGTATAGTAATGAAATTACTTTACATTAAAAAATCATAGAAATTCACTGAAAAAAACAAAAGTTACAGGGACGTTATAGTTAGGCTCACATTTTAAATGTACATAACCATAGAACCATAGAAATTCACCTATTATAGTTAAGAGTTATCTCAAGTAACTTTAACTCGTGCCATAAGGTAACTATATCTCACACCCTCGCCACACACTGCTAATTACCCCACAAATTACAGAACTCATGACATCTTTGATAATATCAATATATTTGCAGTAAAACGTTTGATGAAAAAAACTGTGCATGGCGGAGGCACGAGTTATAGTCTACAACCTTCACCCTGAGCTATTGTTTTTTCTTAGTTTTAATGTTTTTTAGCCCTTCATGGGCTATCTGGGACAGAGGGAGTCCTCAAGTGCTTCCCCGCAGTCCCTATATATTTCTTATTTATTACTCATGAAAATGCCCTTTACGGGCTATCTGGAATCACAAGTGAGCCCTCAAGGGCTCCTCCGCAGTCCCTATATATATATTGTTTTTAAAAACATATCATTTATGAAAATGCCCTTTATGGGCTATCTGGGACCAGGAGGGAGCCCTCAAGGGCTCCCCACGGTCCCTATATATATATATATATATATATATATAGGTATATATATATATATATATATATATATATTTTCAATTATTACTTATGAAAATGCCCTTTATGGGCTATCTGGCATGGTGGGGCGGTGCCATTGCACCCACTCATAATTCATTGTAGCCCTGGGGAGGTGGTAGTCCCTAAGGCTGTGGGGGAGGCCATTGGGACTCCCCCAGATATTAAAAGCATTTTGGCCCCAGGGGGTGGCCCCGGGACACAGGGGCCTCGCGCCCACAGCTCATATTTTATTATTCACCCCAGGAAGGTGGTGGTCCCCGGAGCTGTGGGAGGCCTGGAGCGCCCCCTCGATTAAAAAGTAAACAGTGCCCCCAGGACCTGGCCCACCCAGGGGCCTTTTTAAAGAATAAGCACGGGAGCACGCCCTTGTTTTTTTTTTTTTTTTTTTTTCCATGGATTTGCGACCCCGTCTTGATTCTGCTGTAAAAAATGTTTAAAAATGCTTTTTAGCCCTGGGGGTGCCTTTGAGACCCCAGTAGCAGGGCTAAGGGGACAGGGTGACTGTCGGGTGGTGGAGTGGAAGAAATCACAGTGGAAGCTCTTCTAGGCGATAAGTATTTATTTAAAAGAAAAGAGTAGAGTAGAAGATAAACGAACCCACGACCAAGGTCCTCGATTAGCTCCTCGGCCACGGAACAACTGACTCGAAAGAACCAGCAGTAAAAGTGGAATGAGGAGATAATCGAACGCCGCAATACAAAATTCTAAAATACATCATAGAACATTATACGTCATAGAACATTGCAGAAAAGATAATACAGTAAGCATCATACATAACCCCCTCTCCTTAATAAACAAAAGAAAAGACGTAACCAAGGATGAAAAAGTGATAAACATAAAAGAAGCCTAAAACAAAAGAACACTATAACTTGAACATAAATTGCAGTACTCAATACATTATAAAATCCTGAAACTGCTGGCAAAATAGATGGCCTGGATTTCTCAACACATTGACCAATGGGATGCACATCTGCCTCTCCTGTGGTAACATCACTACCAGAAGAGACCCCAGATCCTCCATGAGAGCCCATACTAGTAACCTTCTCCAATTGTGAACAAACATCAGTAGAGAGAATAGAATCATCCTCTTCATCATTGCCATACATTTTGAAGAAAATTTCAGCCGGAGAATCAGAAATCGGCACAACACTGTCCTTATTCCACCACCCTTTGTCTTTTAACAAAACAGCTGCTTTACTTATTTTAACCACCTTTACGAGTAGAATATATTTTGACTCTCCCATTTTCACTTTTTTAGGTTTTCTGATTAGCACCCAATCATTTATCCGTATGAGGACTTCACAAACATTGTTTTTGTTATCATAATACTGTTTCTGTTTAATTTGATTACTCACAACATTTTCCCTGAAATTTTTCCCATGCAAAGTGTTCTTCTCAAAAGTTATTTTCCTACTACCATGAGCCAAGCAGGCAACAAATTTGTATTCGCCTCTCTTCCACATAACGCACAAAAAGGAGTTACCTCAGTAGTGGAATGAGGCGTGGTTAAATATGGCCACACTTTTTTCTTAAAAAATTCTGTGACATCCAGATTTGAACTAAGAGCTGTTTGTACACCTTCTTTAAAAAAACGATTAGCTCTTTCAACCAAACCATTTGATGTTGGACTATACAATGCTACTTGGAAGTGAACAATATCACGTTCCAGCATGAAATGTTTAATTTCTGTTGACGCAAAATGTGTTCCATTGTCTGTAACAATACATTTAGGATTGCTTCAATTAAAAATATTTTGTCTAAAATTCAATAGCCGATTTTGTACAAAGTGCCTCTACAAAAGGGCCCGAAAAATCCAAAGCTACTTTGGACCATGGATTTTCTGGTAAAGACACAGGCAATAATGGTTTGGGAGTTGATTTCCAGTGCTTGTCTGAGACAATGCACTGTGGGTATTTTTCTATTAAGCTGGAAACTGATCTATCTATACCTGGCCTCCCAAAATGCTGTTTTATTTTCTTTGATGTGGCAGACATACCCAGATGACCCATATGTGCTAACTCGGTAAGACGTGCACGTAATGAAAAAGGAGGCACAATCAGATTGTTTCTTGTACAAACATGGTTTTCAGTAGACAATTCTGAAGCTACTTGTGCAAAGGATCTTAATTCCTGTGGAAGTGATTTCATAGGGGACCATCCGCATCTGATGTGTTGAATCACTTTCTGCAAGCACTCATCTTGCAAAGTGGCATACATCCATTCAACCTTTGAAATCGTACCTTTGCACAAAGTTAGCACATCCATTACAGCAACAACACACTCCTCACTATCATATAAGTTTCCTTTTTCCTCCTCTAAGGGCAATCACGACAAACAATCCGCACGATAATTCTTGCCTCCCTGAATGTACTTAATGTTGAAATTGTATTCCTGTAGTTGGATAGCAACCTAAACAGGCGTGCAGATGCTTTTACCAAGCCATTCCCACTCAACAAATAAACAAGAGGCTTGTGATCAGTGTAAGGAAATGCCTCCTTGGCATGGTTACCCCCTGACTTTTTGCCTTTGCTGATGCTATGTTTTGAATTGAAAGTGTGCTGAGGCCTGCTAACCAGGCCCCAGCACCAGTGTTCTTTCCCTAACCTGTACTTTTGATTCCACAATTGGCACACCCTGGCATCCAGGTAAGTCCCTTGTAACTGGTACCCCTGGTACCAAGGGCCCTGATGCCAGGGAAGGTCTCTAAGGGCTGCAGCATATCTTATGCCACCCTGGGGACCCCTCACTCAGCACAGACACACTGCTTACCAGCTTGTGTGTGCTGGTGAGAACAAAACGAGTAAGTCGACATGGCACTCCCCTCAGGGTGCCATGCCAACCTCACACTGCCTATGCAGTATATATAAGTCACCCCTCTAGTAGGCCTTACAGCCCTAAGGCAGGGTGTACTATACCATAGGTGAGGGCAACAGTGCATGAGTACTGTGCCCCTACAGTGTCTAAGCCAAACCTTAGACATTGTAAGTGCAGGGTAGCCATAAGAGTATATGGTCTGGGAGTCTGTCAAACACGGACTCCACAGCACCATAATGGCTACACTGAAAACTGGGAAGTTTGGTATCAAACTTCTCAGCACAATAAATGCACACTGATGCCAGTGTACATTTTATTGTGAAATACACCCCAGAGGGCACCTTAGAGGTGCCCCCTGAAACCTTAACCGACTATCTGTGTAGGCTGACTGGTTCCAGCAGCCTGCCACAACCGAGACATGTTGCTGGCCCCATGGGGAGAGTGCCTTTGTCACTCTGAGGCCAGTAACAAAGCCTGCACTGGGTGGAGATGCTATCACCTCCCCCAGGCAGGAGCTGTAACACCTGGCGGTGAGCCTCAAAGGCTTACCCCCTTTGTTCCAGCACCGCAGGGCACTCCAGCTAGTGGAGTTGCCCGCCCCCTCCGGCCACGGCCCCACTTTTGGCGGCAAGGCCAGAGGAGATAATGAGAATAACAAGGAGGAGTCACTGGCCAGTCAGGACAGCCCCTAAGGTGTCCTGAGCTGAGGTGACTCTAACTTTTAGAAATCCTACATCTTGCAGATGGAGGATTTCCCCAATAGGGATAGGAATGTGACCCCCTCCCCTTGGGAGGAGGCACAAAGAGGGTGTACCCACCCTCAGGGCTAGTAGCCATTGGCTACTAACCCCCAGACCTAAACACGCCCTTAAATTTCGTATTTAAGGGCTTCCCTGAACCTAAGAATTTAGATTCCTGAAACTACAAGAAGAAGAGGACTGCTGAGATGAAAAACCCCTGCAGAAGAAGAACAGAAGACACCAACTGCTTTGGCCCCAGTCCTACCGGCCTGTCTCCTGCCTTCCAAAGAAACCTGCTCCAGCGACGCTTTCCAAAGGACCAGCGACCTCTGAATCCTCAGAGGACTGCCCTGCTTCAAGAAAGGCAAGAAACTTCCGAGGACAGCGGCCCTGCTCCAAAAAGACTGCAACTTTGTTTCAAAGGAGCAGATTTAAAGACCCCTGCAACTCCCCGCAAGAAGCGTGAGACTTGCAACACTGCACCCGGCGACCCCGACTCGACTGGTGGAGAACCAACACCTCAGGGAGGACCCTCCGGCGACTCCAAGACCGTGAGTAACCAAAGTTGTCCCCCCTGAGCCCCCCACAGCGACGCCTGCAGAGGGAATCCCCAGGCTCCCCCTGACCGCGACTGCCTGACTCTGAAATCCCGACGGCTGGAAAAGACCCTGCACCCGCAGCCCCCAGCACCTGAAGGAACGGAACTTCAGTGCAGGAGTGACCCCCAGGAGGCCCTCTCCCTTGCCCAGGTGGTGGCTACCCCGAGGAGCTCCCCCCTTGCCTGCCTGCACCGCTGAAGAGATCCCTTGGTCTCTCATTGAAAACCATTGAAAACCCGACGCGTGTTTGCACACTGCACCCGGCCGCCCCCGCGCTGCTGAGGGTGTACTTTCTGTGTGGACTTGTGTCCCCCCCGGTGCCCTACAAAACCCCCCTGGTCTGCCCTCCGAAGACGCGGGTACTTACCTGCTGGCAGACTGGAACCGGGGCACCCCCTTCTCTCCATTGAAGCCTATGCGTTTTGGGCACCACTTTGAACTCTGCACCTGACCGGCCCTGAGCTGCTGGTGTGGTAACTTTGGGGTTGCTCTGAACCCCCAACGGTGGGCTACCTTGGACCCAAACCTGAGACTTGTAAGTGATTTACTTACCTGCTAAAACTAACAATAACTTACCTCCCCCAGGAACTGTGAAAATTGCACTGTGTCCACTTTTAAAACAGCTATTTGTGTTTTATGTGAAAAGTATATATGCTACTGTAATTATTCAAAGTTCCTAAAGTACTTACCTGCAATACCTTTCAAATGAGATATTACATGTAGAATTTGAACCTGTGGTTCTTAAAAGAAACTAAGAAAAGATATTTTTCTATAACAAAACCTATTGGCTGGATTTGTCTCTGAGTGTGTGTTCCTCATTTATTGCCTGTGTGTATGTACAACAAATGCTTAACACTACTCCTTTGATAAGCCTACTGCTCGACCACACTACCACAAAATAGAGCATTAGTATTATCTCTTTTTGCCACTATCTTACCTCTAAGGGGAACCCTTGGACTCTGTGCATACTATTCCTTACTTTGAAATAGTGCATACAGAGCCAACTTCCTACATTGGTGGATCAGCGGTGTGGTACAAGACTTTGCAATTGCTGGACTACTCAGCCAATACCTGATCACACGACAAATTCCACAAATTGTCATTAGAAATTGATTTTTGCAATTTGAGCTATTTTTCTAAATTCTTAAAAGACCTGCTAGGGCCTTGTGTTAGATCCTGTTTAGCATTTCTTTTAGAGTTTAAAAGTTTGGTAAAAGTTTGAATTAGATTCTAGAACTAGTTTTTAGATTCTTAAAAAGTATTCCAACTTTTAGAAGCATAATGTCTAGTACAGATGTGAATGTGGTGGAACTCGACACCACACCTTACCTCCATCTTAAGATGAGGGAGCTAAGGTCACTCTGTAAAATAAAGAAAATAACAATGGGCCCCAGACCTTCCAAACTACAGCTCCAGGAGCTGTTGGCAGAGTTTGAAAAGGCCAACCCCTCTGAGGATGGCAACACAGAGGATGATGATAGTGACTTGGAGGGAGATTCCCCCCTACCAGTCCTATTTAGGGAGAACAGGGCCTCTCAAGCCCTGACTCCAAACATAATAGTCAGAGATGCTGCTTCCCTCACAGGAGGGACCAACATCTCTGAAATCACTGAGGATAACTCCAGTGAAGAGGACATCCAGTTAGCCGGGATGGCCAAAAGATTGGCTTTGGAAAGACAGATCCTAGCCATAGAAAGGGAAAGACAAGAGATGGGCCTAGGACCCATCAATGGTGGCAGCAACTTAAATAGGGTCAGAGATTCTCCTGACATGTTGAAAATCCCTAAAGGGATTGTAACTAAATATGAAGATGGTGATGACATCACCAAATGGTTCACAGCTTTTGAGAGGGCTTGTGTAACCAGAAAAGTGAACAAATCTCACTGGGATGCTCTCCTTTGGGAAATGTTCACAGGAAAGTGTAGGGATAGACTCCTCACACTCTCTGGAAAAGATGCAGAATCTTATGACCTCATGAAGGGTACCCTGATTGAGGGCTTTGGATTCTCCACTGAGGAGTATAGGATTAGATTCAGGGGGGCTCAAAAATCCTCGAGCCAGACCTGGGTTGACTTTGTAGACTACTCAGTAAAAACACTAGATGGTTGGATTCAAGGCAGTGGTGTAAGTAATTATGATGGGCTGTACAATTTATTTGTGAAAGAACACCTATTAAGTAATTGTTTCAATGATAAACTGCATCAGCATCTGGTAGACCTAGGACCAATTTCTCCCCAAGAATTGGGAAAGAAGGTGGACCATTGGGTCAAGACTAGGGTGTCCAAAACTTCCACAGGGGGTGACCAAAAGAAAGGGGTCACAAAACCTCCCCAGGGGAAGGGTGGTGAGACAGCCAAAAACAAAAATAGTAAAGAGTCTTCTACAGGCCCCCAAAAACCTGCACAGGAGGGTGGGCCCAGAGCCTCTTCACAAACCAATTTTGGGTACAAGGGTAAAAACTTTGATCCCAAAAAGGCCTGGTGTCGTAGCTGTAATCAGCCTGGACACCAAACTGGAGACAAGGTCTGTCCCCAGAAAAATACCACTTCTAACTCCACTCCAGCTAAAACTGGAATGGACAGTCTCCAAGTGGGATCAACAGTGTGCCCAGAGCAAATCAGGTGTCACACTGAAGCTACCTTAGTCTCTGAGGGTGGGGTGGATTTAGCCACACTGGCTGCCTGGCCTCCTAACATGCAAAAATACAGGCAGCAGCTCTTAATTAATGGGACAAGTGTAGAAGGCCTGAGGGATACAGGTGCCAGTGTCACCATGGTGACAGAGAAACTGGTTTCCCCTGGTCAATACCTGACTGGACAAACTTATCCAGTCACCAACGCTGACAATCAGACTAAAGTACATCCCATGGCTATGGTAACTTTAGAGTGGGGAGGGGTCAATGGCCTGAAACAGGTGGTGGTCTCCTCCAATATCCCAGTAGACTGTTTGCTTGGAAATGACCTGGAGTCCTTAGCATGAGCTGAGGTAGAACTGAAAACCCATGCAGCCATGCTGGGTATCCCTGAACTGGTGTGTGTCAAGACAAGGGCACAGTGCAAGGCTCAGGGTGAAAAAGTAGAGCTGGAGTCTGGAAAAAGGGCCCAGCCTACCAAGAGACAAGGAAAGTCAGCTGGGAAACCAACTGCAACACAACACCAAAAAGAGAACCTCTCTTCTCAGGAAGAAGTTCTGCCCTCTGAGGGAACTGAGCCTATGGAGCTGGAACCTTATCAGGTTGAGCTCTTGGGCCCAGGGGGACCCTCAAGGGAAGAGTTGTGTAAGGGACAAGAAACCTGTCCCTCTCTTGAAGGCCTTAGGCAGCAAGCTGCTGAAGAGTCCAATGGCAAGAAAACTGGAACACATAGGGTCTATTGGGAAGATGGACTCCTGTACACTGAGGCAAGAGATCCCAAACCTGGTGCCACTAGGAGAGTGGTAGTGCCTCAGGGGTTCAGAGAGTTTATTCTGACCTTAGCCTATGATATTCCCCTTGCTGGGCATTTGGGACAAACCAAGACGTGGGAGAGGTTAGTCAACCACTTCTACTGGCCCAACATGTCCCAGAAAGTTAAGGAGTTTTGTGTCTCCTGTACCACCTGTCAAGCCAGTGGTAAGACAGGTGGACATCCAAAGGCCCCCCTCATTCCACTTCCAGTGGTGGGGGTCCCCTTTGAAAGAGTGGGTGTGGACATGGTGGGTCCACTTGAACCTCCCACAGCCTCAGGAAATATGTACATCCTAGTAGTAGTGGATCATGCTACTAGGTATCCTGAAGCTATTCCCCTTAGGTCGACTACTGCCCCTGCAGTAGCCAAGGCCCTCATTGGTATCTTTACCAGAGTGGGTTTCCCTAAGGAGGTGGTGTCTGACAGAGGTACCAACTTCATGTCAGCATACCTGAAACACATGTGGAATGAGTGTGGAGTGACTTATAAATTCACTACACCCTATCATCCACAAACTAATGGCCTTGTTGAGAGATTCAACAAGACATTAAAGGGCATGATCATGGGGCTCCCAGAAAAACTCAAAAGGAGATGGGATGTCCTCTTGCCATGTCTGCTTTTCGCTTACCGAGAGGTGCCTCAGAAGGGAGTAGGATTCTCACCCTTTGAACTTCTGTTTGGCCACCCTGTAAGGGGACCACTAGCTCTTGTGAAAGAAGGCTGGGAGAGACCTCTTCATGAGCCTAAACAAGACATAGTGGACTATGTACTTGGCCTTCGCTCAAGGATGGCAGAGTACATGGAAAAGGCAAGTAAAAACCTTGAGGCCAGCCAACAGCTCCAGAAGTTTTGGTATGACCAAAAGGCTGCACTGGTTGAATTTCAACCAGGGCAGAAAGTCTGGGTTTTGGAGCCTGTGGCTTCCAGGGTACTTAAGGACAAATGGAGTGGCCCTTACCCAGTGCTAGAGAGGAAGAGTCAGGTCACCTACCTGGTGGACCTGGGCACAAGCAGGAGCCCCAAGAGGGTGATCCATCTGAACCGCTTTAAGCTCTTCCATGACAGGGCTGATGTAAATCTGTTAATGGTAACAGATGAGGATCAGGAAGCTGAGAGTGAGCCTCTCCCTGATCTTCTGTCATCAAACCCTAATGATGGCTCAGTAGATGGAGTGATCTACTCAGACACCCTCTCTAGCCAACAGCAATCTGACTGTAGGAAGGTCCTGCAATAGTTTGCTGAGCTCTTTTCCCTATCCCCTGGTCAGACACACCTGTGTACCCATGATGTGGACACAGGAGACAGCATGCCTGTCAAAAACAAAATATTCAGACAGTCTGACCAAGTTAAGGAAAGCATCAAGGTGGAAGTCCACAAGATGCTGGAATTGGGAGTAATTGAGCACTCTGACAGCCCCTGGGCTAGCCCAGTGGTCTTAGTCCCCAAACCTCACACCAAAGATGGAAAGAGAGAGATGAGGTTTTGTGTGGACTACAGAGGACTTAATTCTGTCACCAAGACAGATGCCCATCCCATTCCTAGAGCTGATCAGCTGATAGACAAGTTAGGTGCTGCCAAATTCTTAAGTACCTTTGACTTAACAGCAGGGTACTGGTAAATCAAAATGGCACCTGGAGCAAAACAAAAGACAGCATTCTCCACACCTGATGGGCATTATCAGTTCACTGTTATGCCCTTTGGTTTAAAGAATGCCCCTGCCACCTTCCAAAGGTTGGTGAATCAAGTCCTTGCTGGCTTGGAGTCCTTTAGTGCAGCTTATCTTGACGATATTGCTGTCTTTAGCTCCAACTGGCAGGATCACCTGGTCCACCGGAAGAAGGTTTTGAAGGCTCTGCAATCTGCAGGCCTCTCTATCAAGGCATCCAAATGCCAGATAGGGCAGGGAACTGTGGTTTACTTGGGACACCTTGTAGGTGGAGGCCAAGTTCAGCCACTCCAGCCTAAGATCCAGACTATTCTGGACTGGGCAGCTCCAAAAACCCAGACTCAAGTCAGGGCATTCCTTGGCTTGACTGGGTACTATAGGAGGTTTGTGAAGGGATATGGATCCATTGTGACAGCCCTCACAGAACTCACCTCCAAGAAAATGCCCAAGAAAGTAAACTGGACTGTAGAATGCCAACAGGCCTTTGACACCCTGAAACAAGCAATGTGCACAGCACCAGTTCTAAAAGCTCCAGATTACCCCAAGCAGTTCATTGTGCAGACAGATGCCTCTGAACATGGGATAGGGGCAGTTTTGTCCCAAACAAATGATGATGGCCTTGACCAGCCTGTTGCTTTCATTAGCAGGAGGTTACTCCCCAGGGAGCAGCGTTGGAGTGCCATTGAGAGGGAGGCCTTTGCTGTGGTTTGGTCCCTGAAGAAGCTGAGACCATACCTCTTTGGTACTCACTTCCTAGTTCAGACTGACCACAGACCTCTCAGATGGCTGATGCAAATGAAAGGTGAAAATCCAAAACTGTTGAGGTGGTCCATCTCCCTAAAGGGAATGGACTTTATAGTGGAACACAGACCTGGGACTGCCCATGCCAATGCAGATGGCCTTTCCAGGTTCTTCCACTTAGAAAATGAAGACTCTCTTGGGAAAGGTTAGTCTCATCCTCTTTCGTTTGGGGGGGGGTTGTGTAAGGAAATGCCTCCTTGGCATGGTTACCCCCTGACTTTTTGCCTTTGCTGATGCTATGTTTTGAATTGAAAGTGTGCTGAGGCCTACTAACCAGGCCCCAGCACCAGTGTTCTTTCCCTAACCTGTACTTTTGATTCCACAATTGGCACACCCTGGCATCCAGGTAAGTCCCTTGTAACTGGTACCCCTGGTACCAAGGGCCCTGATGCCAGGGAAGGTCTCTAAGGGCTGCAGCATATCTTATGCCACCCTGGGGATCCCTCACTCAGCACAGACACACTGCTTACCAGCTTGTGTGTGCTGGTGAGAACAAAACGAATAAGTCGACATGGCACTCCCCTCAGGGTGCCATGCCAACCTCACACTGCCTATGCAGTATAGATAAGTCACCCCTCTACTAGGCCTTACAGCCCTAAGGCAGGGTGCACTATACCATAGGTGAGGGCACCAGTGCATGAGTACTGTGCCCCTACAGTGTCTAAGCCAAACCTTAGACATTGTAAGTGCAGGGTAGCCATAAGAGTATATGGTCTGGGAGTCTGTCAAACACGGACTCCACAGCACCATAATGGCTACACTGAAAACTGGGAAGTTTGGTATCAAACTTCTCAGCACAATAAATGCACACTGATGCCAGTGTACATTTTATTGTGAAATACACCCCAGAGGGCACCTTAGAGGTGCCCCCTGAAACCTTAACCAACTATCTGTGTAGGCTGACTGGTTCCAGCAGCCTGCCACAACCGAGACATGTTGCTGGCCCCATGGGGAGAGTGCCTTTGTCACTCTGAGGCCAGTAACAAAGCCTGCACTGGGTGGAGATGCTATCACCTCCCCCAGGCAGGAGCTGTAACACCTGGCGGTGAGCCTCAAAGGCTTACCCCCTTTGTTCCAGCACCGCAGGGCACTCCAGCTAGTGGAGTTGCCCGCCCCCTCCGGCCACGGCCCCACTTTTGGCGGCAAGGCCGGAGGAGATAATGAGAATAACAAGGAGGAGTCACTGGCCAGTCAGGACAGCCCCTAAGGTGTCCTGAGCTGAGGTGACTCTAACTTTTAGAAATCCTCCATCTTGCAGATGGAGGATTCCCCCAATAGGGATAGGAATGTGACCCCCTCCCCTTGGGAGGAGGCACAAAGAGGGTGTACCCACCCTCAGGGCTAGTAGCCATTGGCTACTAACCCCCCAGACCTAAACACGCCCTTAAATTTAGTATTTAAGGGCTTCCCTGAACCTAAGAATTTAGATTCCTGAAACTACAAGAAGAAGAGGACTGCTGAGCTGAAAAAACCCTGCAGAAGAAGAACAGAAGACACCAACTGCTTTGGCCCCAGTCCTACCGGCCTGTCTCCTGCCTTCCAAAGAAACCTGCTCCAGCGACGCTTTCCAAAGGACCAGCGACCTCTGAATCCTCAGAGGACTGCCCTGCTTCAAGAAAGACAAGAAACTCCTGAGGACAGCGGCCCTGCTCCAAAAAGACTGCAACTTTGTTTCAAAGGAGCAGATTTAAAGACCCCTGCAACTCCCCGCAAGAAGCGTGAGACTTGCAACACTGCACCCGACGACCCCGACTCGACTGGTGGAGAACCAACACCTCAGGGAGGACCCTCCGGCGACTCCAAGACCGTGAGTAACCAAAGTTGTCCCCCCTGAGCCCCCACAGCGACGCCTGCAGAGGGAATCCCCAGGCTCCCCCTGACCGCGACTGCCTGACTCTGAAATCCCGACGGCTGGAAAAGACCCTGCACCCGCAGCCCCCAGCACCTGAAGGAACGGAACTTCAGTGCAGGAGTGACCCCCAGGAGGCCCTCTCCCTTGCCCAGGTGGTGGCTACCCCGAGGAGCCCCCCCCTTGCCTGCCTGCATCGCTGAAGAGACCCCTTGGTCTCCCATTGAAACCTACAGAGAATCCGACGCTTGTTTACACACTGCACCCGGCCGCCCCCGCGCTGCTGAGGGTGTACTTTTTGTGCTGACTTGTGTCCCCCCCGGTGCCCTACAAAACCTCCCTGGTCTGCCCTCCGAAGACGCGGGTACTTACCTGCTGGCAGACTGGAACCGGGGCACCCCCTTCTCTCCATTGAAGCCTATGTGTTTTGGGCACCTCTTTGACCTCTGCACCTGACCGGCCCTGAGCTGCTGGTGTGGTAACTTTGGGGTTGCCCTGAACCCCCAACGGTGGGCTACCTTGGACCCAAAACTGTGACCTGTAAGTGATTTACTTGCCTGCTAAAAATAACAATACTTTACCTCCCCCAGGAACTGTGAAAATTGCACTGTGTCCACTTTTAAAACAGCTATTTGTGTTTTATGTGAAAAGTATATATGCTACTGTAATTATTCAAAGTTCCTAAAGTACTTACCTGCAATACCTTTCAAATGAGATATTACATGTAGAATTTGAACCTGTGGTTCTTAAAATAAACTAAGAAAATATATTTTTCTATAACAAAACCTATTGGCTGGATTTGTCTCTGAGTGTGTGTTCCTCATTTATTGCCTGTGTATATGTACAACAAATGCTTAACACTACTCCTTTGATAAGCCTACTGCTCAACCACACTACCACAAAATAGAGCATTAGTATTATCTCTTTTTGCCACTATCTTACCTCTAAGGGGAACCCTTGGACTCTGTGCATACTATTCCTTACTTTGAAATAGTGCATACAGAGCCAACTTCCTACAATCAGTATACAAATCAAATGGCATACCCCAGACATACGTTCTGAACTTCTCTAGAGCCCATACACAAGCCAATGCCCCTCTTTCTATGGTGCTATAATTCATTTCTGCTTCTGAAAGAGTTCTAGACGCAAAAGCCACTGTATTCTCTTTCCCTCTCAACCATTGTCCAAACACTGCTCCTACTCCCTTGACACTGGCATCCACCATGATAAATGACTTAACCTGTGGTTCAAATGGTTGCAGTGAGGGTGCTGATACCACTAGTTTTTTAACCTCCCTAAAGGCTAGATCCATCGGTTCAGACCTCACAAATTTGGCTCCTTTCTTAAGAAGAGTACGCAAAGGCTGCACTTGCAAACTGTAACCAGGGACAAACCTAGCATAATACTCACATAGCCCCAAAAAGGATTTGAGCTAATCTTTGACCATTGGTGGGGGATCCTCTACTATAGCTTTCACATTACAAGCTTTGGGCTTGATCCTAGACTCAGAGATAGAATGCCCTAAGTATTCTACTTCATGTGTCATAAATTTACATTTATCCAATTTAACTGTCATTCCATGACTTTCTAAAATGCCCAAAAACATATCTAGAACAACCATGTGTTCATCCTTGGTTTTAGTAAAAGTGAGAATATCATCCTGGAATGCTTAAACCTGTTTCACATTGTTAAACAGACTGTCCATCAACTTCTGAACGACACTCACCGCTGAGGCAAGCCCAAAAGGTAACCTTAAATATTTGTAGGCCCCAAAAGGCGTAACAAACGTGGTTATAGACTGAGATTCAGATGTGAGCGCTATCTGGTGATAGGCTGAGCGCAAATCTATGGTTTTGAAATACTTGGCATCCCTTATATTAGCTAAAATCTCCTGTATGTGAGGTAAGGGATGACAGTCGACTACTATGTTGTGATTAAGGGACCTCAAATCCACACAGAGCCTCAAGTCCCCTGACTTTTTCTTTGTCACAACAATTGGTGACACCTATTCCAAGGAATCGGTGCTTGAGATTACACCCTCCTTTGTCAATTTTTCTAAAAGTACTTTCAAATCCTCTCTCACACTTAAAGGTACAGTCCTGACCTTGTGTACAACCGGGATCGCTCCTTTTTTAAGCTTAATTTGATGTTCAAACCCCACTACTTTACCTATGGCATCTCTAAACACTTCAGGAAACTTTTGTGTCACTGCTTGTTTACTATCTCCAACATCCTTAATGTTTAATATAGGCATGTCACCCAATACAACTGTTTCTCAATGTCCAGGATGAAGATGTATGCCTAATCTTGCCAAATCTTTCCATCCCACAATATCTCGTCCTTTAACTGCCACATATATCTTAGTGTTGATCTCTCTACCTCGGCATTCAAGATTGGAGATAAAATAACCCAACAAGACCACATCTTGTTCTCCAAACGCTTTTGGGCAAATATCAGCTGATATAAGCTTCGTACCCATAGGCCATAGCTTGCAAAAGGTACTATCAGCTAGAATAGTCACAGGAGCACCTGAATCTTACATTACATTGATTGTTGTTCCTTCAACAGTTACTTCACAAAATGGTCCCTTAATAGTTTTGCCCTCTCTAATACTCAAAAGATTTTCCTCCATTAAATCAACGTCTATTGTCAATAACACATTTGCACATTTATCTCTACAGGTTTGCACACTTTCCTCTTCATTAGGTAAGCTGAGACTGTTGATCTTCGTTTTGTAGTAAGACCCAACCGACGCCTTATACACAGACTGGAAGTGACCGATCTTGTGGAATTTGTTACATTTTTCCCATGTGCAGGACTCAAAGGAGAATTTCCTATATGAGTTTTTGACCCACATCTATACCAGGTGTTACTGTTTTTCCGGAACTTGTTTTCTTTCCTCATAGCGTACATAGCTGAAACCTCATTAGAAACGCAATTAACAGGAGACAAACCACTTTGACCCTGGTGTTCCTCTCCATGGTTTGACATCGCTTGAGAAGTGACAATGGATCTCTCGATGCTTTTCGCAATGTCTATAGTCTCTATTAAAGATGGATTCCTGCAAGTCAAAAGTCTCTCTTGAATTTTCATTGAGAAGGAATTAAAAACAAATTGATCCCTTATATAAATATCCACGTTACTCTCAAATTCACAGTTGGATGCCAAAACTCTTAGTGTAGCAATGTATTCCTCCACAGACTTGTCACAGGACTGTTTACACTTGAAAAAATTATGCATTTCCAAAAGAACACTTGGCTCTTCTGAATATTGCTTGTACATCAGCTCCTTCGCTTCGATGTACACATCCCATGTAGCATTTTCATTAAGTGGAGCAGGTATAGCCGGAAGATTGTCAAAAACTCTTTGCCCCTCTATACCTAAATGATTAAAAAGTAAGGCCATCTTTCTTGCGGATGAATATCCACTTGCATCAATAGCTGTGATATAATTTTCAAATATACGTAACTACTCCTTCCACTTTATATTAGGCTTGCCATGCCTTTGCAAAAAAAGCGGTGGCTGAATAACTCCTTGCGACATAGCCATTCAAACAGTACATAGTCAAGATCCACCTATCAGCTCTTCCACTATAGCAACTTAAAATCCCAATTCAAAATGGCTGCTCAAAGCTATTATAACAATCTCTGTGTCCATTTAAAAAAAAAAAAATTATACATCCTCCAGCGTAAGATATCCTTGAATAAACTCGCATTGAAACGAGCTGACGTGTTTCTTCAAAAACAAACTACACTTCCCAGCGCGCACTGCGCACACAATTGTACATGCGCATTGAATGAAAAAGAATGTGCGCGTGGATATGCAGGCATCGTTCCAAACAAGCACGCGACACACCGAAGATGAAAGCGCATGAAACTTTGAATAAAAATAACATGTGATGTGCCGCAACACCAAATGTCATTTCAAAACGGCATAACTCACGGTTTTCAGGAACAAGGAAGCTGAAGCTGAAGCTGCTATGCAGGCAAAAAATTAATTGCTCCGGTGAGTTTCTCCTTTAAAATATTCCTCCTTTTATCGTCGATGAGTTCGTCTCACACAAGCCCCATTCCTGGTACCAAATGTCGGGTGGTGGAGTGGGAGAAATCACAGTGGAAGCTCTTCTAGGCGATGAGTATTTATTTAAAAGAAAGGCGTAGACAATAAACAAACCCATGGCCCTCGATCAGCTCCTTGCCCACAGAACAACTGACACGGAAGAACCAGCAGTTAAGTGGCACAAGGAGATAATCGAACGCCGCAATACAAAATTCTAAAATACATCATAGAACATTATACATCATAGACCTTTGTGAAGATTCGTCAAGCATCGCCAAAGACATAGGCAAGCAAAAACTGCTTTTTCTATAGAAACTAGGTCCTAACTATAACTGCCTAGTGGCAACCGCCACTAGGTAATACATACATATATATGGTTCTAATCAGAAAATAGCTCCCACAGTGGCAAAGCTTCAGAGGCTATTTGAATGCTCATTTGCATCACCTGATGAAAATGTGTCCGTTGCCAATCATTCAGTATCACGTCTGTGTATGGTGACTTCTTGGGAACTTTAACAAAAACGTCCTTCAACAGAAAGGGAATATTGCATTGCTTGCAACCTAAACTTCTCAAACCGTCCTCAAGTTTAATATTTGGACTTAAGATAAAGTTGGTGCCCGTAAGCATAGGTGGCCTTATTTGTGCAAGAGGTTCTTGTGTCAGGAACTTAAAGTAAGAAGAGCTCTCCTGCTATCGAGGCCAGGGTTCTGTTGCCATGAAGCAGGCAACACAATAAATGTCAGAACATGATGGCCTGTTGATTCAGTCTGTTTAGATGATGTCACAGAGGAAAGTAGTGGCAGCAGTGACCATTATGACAAGCTCTGACTCTGAGGCAAGAGAAGCAGAAGGCCATGGGAGGGGATGGGGTGAACCTGAGTAGAAGGGCGCAAGAAAGCGTCGCCAGGGAGGAAGTTATTGGGGTACAGAAGACGGAGGCATCAACTGGAGATAAGAGGGGCAAATCTAGAATCATGAGGGGAAGGCTTAAAGAAGAAGTACTGGGCAAACAATCAAAACAACCAAAAGAGGCTGTCGGGAGCAATTGCTCCGGCGGGGCAAATACAGGAAAGAAAGGGAGGGTGGCAAAGAGGGGATCTAGTAAAAAAGTAAACAGACATAGAAATAGAAAGTTGGGAGAAAGGGGGAGAAAGGAACAGATAAACACCAGGAAGCAGCAGCATGTGGACCCGCAACCTGCCTATGGTAAGGCGTATTTCCCTTTCTGTGTGGGCTCGGGTTTGTTAATACTAGAAAACTTGGTAATGCTCAACATATCCAAGCAATGAAAAAATAATTCTTCAATTTGTAAAGAAATGTAAATACAAATGAGCAATGTGAAGTAAACAAAACACTTAAAAGCACCTCATTATGTACTTGATATCGAGATGTACCGTTTAAAAAACAGAAGGAAATGCTTAAAGTCGGTTCCGTGTTGTCAAATAAAACAGTGTTGCCATACTTTTTACTGATTTCAGGAATGTTCCTTCAAAGAGCTTGAAGCATTAACGAAATCGTTAGGTGTTTAAAAGCAATATGTATGTACTTCTCGAGGGGCTATACTAGGAACTATCGGGAGGGTTCACCTGGGCGCAGGGTACTGATTGTCTTCCTAAGGTATATTTTTTAGTAGAGACAGACAAACCGAAACAACTGTTGTTCCTTAGTTAAGTAGCTATTGTGGTTTCCTGCAGAATTCTAACACTTACTCGCCCACGATTCCCTTTCGAATTGAAAGCTAAGTGGCTTGAATGGGCAGGCATTTTTTCAGACATCAGGTAAAGGCTCGCCTAGGCCATGAATCAGGCCTGATGTCTGTGTTCCTTTCAAGCACAGATTAGGACTACGGAAGAGATAATTACTTGGGCTGAGATATGGTGCCCTTTTTACGAAGCAAGATTTAACCCTAAGGGACAACACTCTAGGCCAGTGGTCTCCAAACTTTTTAATGCCGCGCCCCCCAGTTGAAAAATAAAAATAATTGGCCCCCCCCTCAGAAATGTTCACAATTATTTTATAAAAATGGCAATGTTTAAATATGTCTAGATATATTTAAACATTGCAGTTAAGTGCTGTTGCCTTTAAAAAAAAGCAATAACATGTTTCTGATTAAAATAAATCACTGTTATCTGTGTAATGCTTATTTTAGCCAGAGCCTGGCGCCCCCCGGGATCACTTGAGGCCCCCCTAGGGGGGCCCGCCCCCCAGTTTGAAGACCCCTGCTCTAGGCTAATATTTCGCCCCACTTCAAGTCAGGAGCTGTTTCCTCAGTTTACAGATAATGATTCACCGGCCCCGTGTCCTTGTTCATAAATCAATTTGTGTCTTTTGTCACAAATCAGTTCACATTTGTCAAAAACTGATTTGTTTTGCCACCAAAGACTCCTGTTTTTTGCAGATTTTGGGGAAACATGTTGTGCTTTAATTGAGGGTTTTGTATATATGGATCAAAAACAATAAGGGACAACACTAGCCCTTTTCAGCTAAGAGTCAAAATAATTCCCCCACTCACACGAATATTATCACTGTTGAAATACGCCTGCATTTCTAAGCCAAGCAAAAGGAAACTTGCACCTTTCTGGAACAATAACTAATTGTGCACTACCGGGGTTAGCTGAAGTGCAAAGGAGATCTTTACAATAATATCCTTCTATAGTTGAGAGGCTCCAGACCAGTGCTTAATTTGTGCTTGTTGTTTCCGGTGCTGAGCACCGGCACTTATTTGTGAGGGCCGGGGCTTATTCTTCTGCCTCAAGCATTTGCTGCGAGCAAAAGACACATATGGGAAAGACGGAAGAAGGAAAAACTAAAAAGCGCCATAAAGGGAGAAAGTAAAAAATTGCAGGATGATCTGAAGGGGCAGGAGTGGCCGTAAATGGATTGAAGAGGCCCGAGGTGGCTTCAGGATTACGCTGCCTCAGTATTCAGTGCTGGCAGATTTAATTACAGCAGCCTCGTGTTTAAGAGAAGGGCTTTGAGCACCGGCACCTCTTTATTTACAAATTAAGCACTGCTCCAGACAGCCAGGTGGCACCATATCACATGGATGTCTAACTCAGGCAGTCAGACTGACGTGGAACACCGCTTTAACTGAACCTGCTACAGACGGAGTGTTCGAGCTAATACAACAGAAAGGCATAGATGCCAGCGCATCGCCTACATAGTGCTATTCAAAACATGAAGGGGAACGACTGTACAGAGTCTTTAAAACTTGGGACATCAGTGACTGACACTGAATGAAAGGATTCCTTCGAAAACTCAAATGTGGCCTCCAGAAAAACCTAGTTTAAACGAATTCTATACAGTTATTAGCTTCACACTTACCTTACATGCAGGCGTCTTCATAGAATGCACCATGGTGTATCAGACAATTGTTCTTCATGTATGACCCATGTTGGAGGTCTTTGTCACATGGTATGGGAGCACAGTACTAGAAAATGGTAACGAGTGAACCAAAAACACTGTCCGACAGTCATGTCCATCGAAGTAATGAGACCTGCCGCCTGGGACTGATGGTTAGCTCTAAGAGATAGGAACTTTAGAGAGTTGTTGATTTGAACTATTTTGTTGGCAGAGACAGGTCGCCTTGAACTAGTGATCTCCATGACCCCAAAAATGAAGATGTAGAAATCAGATTTGACTATATGGGTATCGGCAGAGTAATAACCATTGATAAGTGAAGGTATACGTTATAGAAAGAAACCCTGAGATCTCCATTGAGACACCACAGTGTAATATGTGTTTACTTTGTATTTATTGCTTAACTGTGTATTTATTGGGTCTGGGATTTGTTCAATGACACATGCATTCTCTGTATGGCTTTTCTTTGTTTCCTGCTTTAGAACTGTAATATTCATGCATTCTAAGTTCCATGTGACATCGGTGCCCTCGGGTTCTGGAGCCTGGTGTGAAGGCAGTTGGAGGTTGGCTCTGGACCTGTGAGGGTGTCGATGTCTGTCGTGGATTCAACAAATAAACTACAACTAAATAACTTACACAGGAGTGTGAGTGGAATCCCTTGCTTTTATTTCTGCCTCTGTGTACTACAATTTTGGTACCAGGAGTGGGGCAGTCTTTATTTGGATCCACCGACCTACCGGATGCGACCCATCAGCGATTTCCTGTGTTCCTGACTCAGAGAAAGAAAACATTTGACATTGACGGTGTAATATTCTTTTCCGTTTCCGTTTCATGTTTTGACAAGGTGAGCCTCTTTTTTGGGAACGAAAGAAATTGCATAGCGCTCGAGCGTTTTCCAGTTTCGGCGCGCGTGACATTCTGTGCGCGAAGTTAGCGCACTTCAAGAGAAATCAGAAACAGGAACTGCGCAAGCGCGTTTAAGGCGCGTTGCTTAGCAGTGACGGCGTGCACTTGTGCGCACTCTCTTAATGTGAGACGCGTGCGAGCTGTGTGAGCGCGCCATGCCCAGTTTATGCCGATCGCGTTGCCCAGCGACCTTGGACTCAGGTTATTCTCTGGAGACGCTTTGTTATTAGCAACTTCATAGCAACCTCTTGTCTTTAAAAGTCCGTTTGGCCGACAACTTCGTGTTATTTCTTTTTTTCTTGGCAAATTTGGTTGCAGATTAAACAGATTAACACCAGGAAGTGTCACTTACATCAAGAGTGGAACATTTAAAGGGAACATTTACAACAAAAATTGAAACATTATATGTAATGATATAAAAATTAAAAAAATATATATATATTTTATGTACAATTTTATGTGAACGAAATACATTTGAAGGTTCGTACATTTATTGCTGCAAATTAAGCGTCCTTAAAAAAATATATATATAACATGTCAATGAGCCAACTAGTAGTGCAACCGCCTCCTTTCCTGCAAAAAGCTGGTAAGCCGGAAATAAAGTGGAATGAGTGGTTTAGAATATTTGAAAATTATTTATCGGCGATAGATGCTATGAGATATCCACAGGTAAGAAAACTGGCTCTTCTTTTTAAGCATCTTGGAACTGCTGGTCAACATGTGTTTGACAACTTGCCAACTATTCCGCCACCCGTGGGCGAGGACATAATTTGGGACGTCTACACTGAAGGAAAAGAGAGACTCAGAAAAAAATATTCAGATGACTCAAATGTTTTGCTTGAGAGGTTTAATTTTGCTATGTGCAGACAATCTGCTGATGAGTCGGTTGATGAATATTTGGCTAATTTACGGGTGCTTGCAGCAAGGTGTGATTTTGGCAACATAGTAGATAAATATCTGAGAGACCAATTTGTTTTTCATTGCTATTCAAAGAAGATACAAGAACGTCTTTTGGCTTGTCGCAATCCATCTTTAGATGAAGTGGTGGATTTAGCTAAGGCCATCGAGAGATCTATTCTTAGTTCTAGAGTTGTAAGTGGACAGGGAGCTTTGTGTGTGCCAAATGAACAAATGAATGTTGGACAGATAAGTGAAGAACTAGGAGTTTATTATGTTAAAGAAAGATTGTTTAAACAAAAGAAAGTTCTCTCTCAAACAGTTAAGTTTTGTAAGCGTTGTGGTTCCCACAATCACATTGGTAACAATCCTACCTGTCCTGCGACTGGGAAAAAATGTTTGAAGTGTCACAAAATAGGTCACTTTCAGGCAGTCTGTAGACAGGTTACCCGCAATGTTAATTCTGGGAACAAGGTGAGAATCAGTAATGTGTACACGCCTGATTCTAATGATTGAATCCATTGTTCTAGCAGTCTATCCAACATGATTCTCACAGTTAATTTTCCAAGCGATAACATTAAAAATTGTGACATGGGACATGTTAAGGGCCCATTTTGTGAAGCTTTAATAGATTCCAAGGCAGTCCTGGTTATGGCTGATTCTGGAGCACCGTTACTATTTTAGGCGATAAAACTTTCTTTAATTCGTGGGAAGGTAAACGAAAGTTGGAAACTGTGGACCTTGCACGTATAGCGTTTGGCGATCAAGACACTGATTTGTTAGGATTTTTCCATGCTTCTTTGGAGATTTTAGGAAGGACGGTGTATACAAAAATTTATGTAGCTGTAAAAGGAAGAAACATTGTGGGGTGGAAAGACCTAGGACTGTTGGGAATTATATTATGTCCTGGTCGGAAGAATCCCATTGTTTTAAGTCAGATGCCTCTCCTCAGTGATGGTAATTCTGTTTTACATATCACACCCAACAAAGGAGTTCCTGAACACTTTACGTTAAAATTTCCAGATATTTTTGCTAATAAAGTGGGTACAGTTAAAGGGTTTGAACACACCATTAGACTCAAAGATGGAGCTATCCCTGTTTCACATAAAGTTAGGCCTGTTCCTTTATCTATCAGAGATCAACTTAAAGCATTGCTTGATAAATTAGTTTCTGACAAAATAATTGCCCCTACTAATGCCTCTGAGTGGGTTTCTCCTTGTGGTTACGAAGAAAAAAAAAGGTGACCTTTGGCTATGTGTTGATTTGAGATCACTTAATAAGAACATTCTGGTAGATTGCCATCCACTACCCCACATACAAGAACTTATAACCACTTTGGGAAATTCTAAATTCTTTTCTACCATAGATTTGCATTCAGCTTACCATCAAATTCCCCTTAGTGAAGATTCTCAAGAATTAACTACGTTCATTACTCCTTATGGAGCTTCAAAGAAAAGCCATACAGAGAATGCATGTGTCATTGAACAAATCCCAGACCCAATAAATACACAGTTAAGCAATAAATACAAAGTAAACACATATTACATCATCTTCCCCCTTCACAACAAAAACGAAGTAAAAAAAATAAAACAAAAACAAGAATTATGCCAAAACAAAATCGTTAAATTTGGAAGGCATTTTAGTCATCCGTTTACTCCATGTACTTTCCAAACCTGAAGAGGTAAGAACATCCCTGCTACACACAGTGTCTGGCTTTTTTCAACATTGTATCTCAAAGTATTGTTCTATTGAATATCGACATAAAGAATTTCGACATACAAGAATATCGAGGACAGAATTTCAAGGGACAAAATATCGAAAGGTATGTGCTTATAGGGAAGTGCAGATGTACTATTCCTAACTCCACATACACCTTCCTTGATGATGGATATACTACACAGGTACATATATGTGGAGTTAGGTATAGAAAATCTAGACTTATTTACTATATTTAATATACACACGCACGGAATGCTTGTTATGGAAAGTGAAAATGGTGAACTGTAAAGGAAAAGAGTTGAGGAGAGTCCTTGCCTTAACAGAATAAGCAAGAATTGATGACTAAAATCTGTGTGTTGTATCTTTTGCTAATCCGTAGAATATCTTTTAAAATTGCATGTTAAGCTCTTTTGGTTGTTAATCCATAGGAAATGTTTAAAACTGCATCTTAAGCTCTAGCTGCTGCTAATACATAGGGCATGTTTAAAACTGCAACTTAAGCTCTATCTGCAGTAAATGCATTGGACATCTTTAACACTGTATTTTAAGCTCTACCTTTTGCTAATACAGAGGACATCTTTAAAACTGTGTTTTAAGCTCAATCTGTTGCTAATGCATAGGGCATCTTTAAAACTGCATCTTTAGTCAGGGTGAGTGTTTTGCCTGTAGGTTTGCTATGGTTTGAATTATAAATCTTAATAAGCAAACATGAATAGTGTTTTCGTGTGGTCAAGGGTATTAAAAAACATACTCCCAAGAAGCACAAAAGCATTGACTGCATCTAGTTACCAGGATTCTTTAGACAAACGTGTTTTAGTTCACGTTTTATAGGTAACTGGACCTGTTATGTGGTTCAACAACTGTAATGTTAAGAAAAAAAACAAGATAATTAAAAAATGGTTTGATATAGGTGTGTACAAATTTGCAAATCTTGGGACCTCGAGCAGTACATATTTTTTATAATCTCCCAAGATTTGCAAAATGAGAAGGTAACGTTTTAAAGAAAAAATGAAAAAGAAGGAGGGCCATGTGCTGCAACAGGAACTCTCTTGCTGCAAAACCTTTTTGCAAGGGTGCTGCAAGCCAGCTTGAATGAACTGCACATTGCCCTTTCCATGATGTGAGAAGTCCCAGTGTATTACTTGAGGCAGCAGAGGAAAATCAAATGGGAATGTAGGTCTCTTATGGGGAGGCAGACATTGTGTTTTCATGTCACTCTCGGTTCATAAACCAGAGAGACAGCTAGAAAATCAGTTCCTTTCAGATGGGTGGCCATTGTAATTTTCAAGGATAATATGCCCTTATAGCCCACTGCCATGGTCTACCAGTTTTTAAAGGCCCTAAACTCGAGTTATAATGAGGGAGAGGGCCTTAACAACCAGCATGACCTGAGGCAGAAGGACTATAATGTAATTGCAAAATTTGCAATGCAATGGGTCTCGCATTTGCTCAACTTAGAGCTATGAGCGTTGTAAAGTCATAACTGGACTTTTCTTGCCACATAAATTGAAAATGAAAAGTAATACAGTTGTACATAAGTGAGCCGATTTAAAGCGCCGGCCATGAGCGTGAAGGAGCACACTAAGGAAACAGAAGTTTGCTGGCAGCCAAACGTATCGGCAGCTATGCAATTATCCATCTAACAGGGTCTATGTCATGCAAAGCACTCGACTACTGCCCAGCAAGATCGTGCTGTATAGGAAACAAAAAGAAAAAGTAGTCCAGAAGCCATGCGGAAAACATGGAGCTTCATATGTTTCAGTAGTTGGCCGGTACGCTCGAGGAGGGCTAAACATCAGAAAAAGGCATGTCGTATGCATGCCTTTCACAAATGAAATCAAGCGATTTTTAAAAGGCAAGCCCACGAACCAACGAAACTGATGGGCGCACAGTGGGCATGATTAAAAGCCCACAGACAGACTACAGCAGGCTACAGCGCATGCACACTCGCCCCTAAAAAGGGAGAAACTGAAAGACAAAGACTGGCATGTTGGAGGTGAAGGTTTATACCAGCCATTATTAGTCCTGAGCCACTTCATCGTCTTCAATTTAGCTCTCAACATTCTAATGTTCTGCTATAATTTCTACAAATTGTGAAAAATAAGTACCTCATAGCTTTGGCATCATTAATATGAAATATGGGAGGTGAAATCACCACTGAAAAGTTTTTATCATTAAAACGATTTTTACTATTTGATTTCCTATGGTGAACCGAAGCGTCATGCACTTCTGACACCCAGGGAAGCCACAACACTTTCTGTCTGTTACAATCCCAGTGTATTGTTATGCCTAGCTGCAATGAAGAGGCTTGTGGCTACAGGTAGAAAAGTGGGTAGTTTACTTAAATGAAAGGAGCCCACGTCCTTGACTGCTCAAAAGAAGGAGATCTCCTATTGACTTCTAAGCAGTTGAGAGAAGCTCCTTATAGCAACAGACCTGAACTTGGAACATTACACAAAGAAATACAGAATTCAAGGAACACAGTGTTATGCACGCACATGCAAATACAAGAAATAACAATGCACGTGAGAGCGCAAGTGTAACAGGCAACATTACCATGACAACCTCAAACGCGCGTGAAAGCATGTGCAAGTACATGTTACTATTACAAAGCTAGAGAACACTGATCTGGTACAATGTTTCTGGTACTCACTGGCAAGGCCTACAGTGCCGCTGACTTGGCAATTGGCATTGGTCATGATCTACACCCATATCCCGGATGAGTGCATGGCATAGCCAGTGGTTCTAAACATTGCAACAAATTACAATAAACACTGTTACCAGCATTCTTACATACAGCCCTATTCAAACGGTCATTAATGATGACACCAAATGTTTCTTGCATACAAGATCCCTACACAGAAATATAATCCACCTGCATAACCTCCCAGAAGGTATCAAACTTGGCCTCCTCTTCCTTAAGAATCAGTTTGTCGAGATGCTGGCCCAGTACTACACAAAGCAATATCCAAAGAATTCCTAAGCCTCTACAGAAATCAACCTCATATGGTGACTGGAAAAGTACTATCAGTGGTCCACAAAAAGATCCTGCATGAATGTGATTCCAAGGAATTCACCAGTCTGGAATGGGATTCAGGGTTGGTTCGCTGCTCTTCATCTACAAACTTCTCAGCCTCATTCCTCCTTACTTAACCTCAACCAAACATCAATGCTTTTACAGAAGCCCTCCAGGACTTAGTAGTTGACATTACTATGGATCTCAAGAATCTGTGTTTGTAAGGGGACTTCAACATCTTGTTGGACACCCCAATACTTTTCCAGACCACCGGCATTCTCTGCAATATTCAAGCACTTGGCTTCCACCAGCTGGTCACTATTCCCACCCATTCTGCTAGCCATACTCTTGATGCAATGTTTTCCACAATAAGCTTAATCACAGTAACTGGAAACAGTTCCACTGAATGGAGGAGTGATCATATTGTTCATATTTGTGTTAAACATTCCTCAGGCTGTCCAATCCTATAAAGAGTCTAATACAACTACCAGACTGTGGAAGAAATCTGAGGTACTCTCATTTCTAGAATCCCTTTCTCCTTTTCACACACACTGGCCTGGAAATGACAGTGAATCAGCTACAAAGGTGGGGGAAAGTTTTATTTTTAACCAGGTGGTATTTCGGAAAACTATATGCCTGTGACCTACCAGACGAGGTGGTTGGTACAACTAAGACAAAAAAACTATTAAAACAAATACCCCACTTTGGAGGAAAATACTCAAACTCAGGGATAAAAGCAATAAAGAATCTACACAATCTTCATTAAAAAAAACAAGAAGTCGCACAATGCTTCTCAGAGGCTACACACTGGCCCACTGAGCTCTTCAGATTAGTCAATGAATTTTGTACTCATACCACCACTCTAGTACATGTAAAATGCTTTCATAAGATCTGTAATCATGTGGAAACAACATCATTAACAAAGCTGCTAAAGCCTACACTAAAAAGCAACCGATGTCGTCTTGCAATCTCTGTCATAAAACCAGGCTGCCCTGAACCTTCACCCCATACTGTGCTCATTCAACATTCTAACACAAAAAGAAACCACTATCCTGATGAATAATTTTATGAGTGGGTGTTACGTTGACAACATGCTGCAATTTCTTACTGTTTGAAAAAAAATCAATAAAATGTGTTTTTAGAAAAAACATGCTTATATGGCTGCCCGGCTGGTGTCAATTACTGGACAGCGGCTGATGTGAGCAGCGGAATCCACCATGGTGCTAGTAGATGCGTACAAATGACTTCTGGGTCTTTCTTTGCCAATGAGGAGGAGTTCTGGATACAAAGAATGTCCCAAAGTGGAATGGTGCACTTGATCACCCCCTTGCCTTTCTTGAGTTCAGGGAAGCCTTTGAAGAGTTTAGCTTACACTTAGTCCTGTGGAGTGTGGTGGGATGTAATATCATACTGCACACTTGGGGTCTAGTCTATGCAGCCACTCCTACTTTTTCGTAGGATGAAGAGGGAGAAAGTGAAGTTGGACGAGTATTGGACTGCTCCAGGTGAAAAGGAAATAGCGTTTTTGATTAAAAAAAGATGGCCAACTGTGAAGAACCAATCTATGAGAGTAGAATAGCATGAACAGTGGCCAATGAAAAAACACCTGAAATTCTCTGATCCTATGGGTTGTCGTAATTGAGGAAATAAATGGAGCGAGAGGAAACAAGTAGAGCAAACCTTTCAGAAAATGTGTCACTAGTGGTAACGTAAACAAGGAAGGTTGGTTGAGCAATCACATAAATGTGAGTAGAGCAATCAAAGAGCCTTTTGCAGTAGTTACTGCTAAGCACCTCTGGGCGAGAGACAAATAAATTGTAAACTTTGGAAAGGGAATTTACACTTTCGAACTTGCACCACTGAACAAATCTGTTTCTGGTCCCACATACGTGGACTTTGTAACAGGCTCCCTTTTCACCAAGATGACATCTGTGACTTTGGGTGGCAGCTAAAAGGATTTTAACTAGCACAACTCAATCTCCATGTGTGCAGCATTATTGTCTGGAGGACCTGACCACTCTGTGTCGTGGGCTCCTGTTAGTGCCTAGATTGGGCACCCTTAGTTTAGCCCTAGGCCCACACATACACATTTTATTCATTTTATAATATTTTAACACATCTTGCTTTTCAGCGTGGTTGTTTTTCTATTCTAATCTGCTGCCTTTCTGAGAATACATAGTTATTTGTGTTTTACATTTATCAAGTCCTTTGCACGCATTTCACTCTGTGCCCTGCTCAAGGCTGTTATGTTTGTACACAATAGTTTACCCAGTATTGTCACTCCAAGAGTTACAGAGTCAAACCTCAAACCCTAGACATATCATGATGTCAGGCCTGTTCTTAGAACACAACATGTTTTTTTTATTTAAACACAGTATAGGCCAAAGTAGGGTAGAGGGCATTCCAGCCATGGCAGTTTGGAAAGGTACATCTGTAGCAAAGTGAGAGTATTGTGTGGTATGACTGGGTGGGTCTTACCATGGAATACTAACACATTACCCAGAAGTTGACCTCGCCTTTCACACCAGTAAACCTTATCGCAGTCCTTGTAGAGTGGCAAAGAGTAGTCAGGCTACTTAGGGGAACATGTGTAAAGCATTTCACAACACCAACATGGACGATAATAATTGGCACAACTCAAAAGAAATCCAACACCAATTTAGGAAAATGAAGCAGATTTTTATCTTAAATTTAGACACCAAAACTAACTTTGTATCTTACATACTACCAGAGTTGTGGATTTTTAAAGAGTTTAAAAACAGATGCACTTTTAGTTGTCAAACGAATGCCATTAAAGTTAATGGGGGAAAGCACATTGTGCTTGTGGGGTGAGTTCCGTGGAACCCACCTGGAGTTATGGTCTGAGGGGTCCCTAGACCAGGGTTGTATAGACAGCACATTTTTACCTTAAGTCAGGGAGTCTGGGTGTACAGGTAGCCTTGCTGTCCTTAGAAACTAGCGGGAACCACGAGTGCTGTCAATCAAATATGCAGCACTCTTCAAAACCACACTTGGAGATGGAGTTACACTCTACACTCAGAGAGTAGAGACCTTTGGGGTCCCAGGAGCTGGATTCCATAGCTGGCACTCTGCCACCACGTCCAGCGGCTCTGGGTGAAGTGGTGGCCTTGCAGCTGTCAATCATGAGAGGGTCGCACCAAAAAAGCTTTTCCACTTAGTCAAAGTCGCCTTCTTCAGGATGCAGGATCTCAGCAGTGGGGTTGTTGCTGATGTTGGTCACTATTGCTGGGAGTTGCTCTGGAGTGGGTGACATCTGGGAACATGTCGGTTACCAGGCTTGTGACTAACAAGCCATGGCAGCAGCAAAAGTAATCCATGGGTACTTCGTTAGCTGGCGGTCGACCGGAGTGGTATAGTGGCTCAAAACTTAGTATGTCCCTCACTACAACTCCCAGGGTACAGGTCACCAATTTTCTTTGGGCTCACTCAAGAGGGGCCTGACGGGTTGCACTTCTTGTGACACAGCACCACATTTCTTCTGCAGGTTGCAGGTGACTGGTTCCACCAGTCAGGGGAGTCTGCTTCAGTTTCTGCCATCCATTGGAGTCCCTCTGGGGCAAAGAGCTTTTGCCATGGGCACACATCAAAAACACATTTCCAGTATATGGTCTCCTCAGGGCACTTAAGTGTCCTCTCTTTGCGCTGCGGCAGAGGTCCAAAGTCCAGTTGTCGGCGATGACGTCTTCTCTGTGCATCTTCTCAGATTCAAAGTCAGAACTGTGGTTCTGGAGCCAGGGGAGACCCTTAAATCCTAGTTTAGGGGGCGATAAGGGTGTGAGAGACAGTGGCCAATGGGCTGCTGGTCCCTGCATCTAGTCCACTCCACCCTTGAGGTGACAACTTCCTGTCGGAGTATGTTACCTCTGTACCCAGAACCCTCTAATTACAAGGTTTGCCAACATGGCAGGACCTTTCCTCGGCTGTACAGAACTCCTAGCCTACCCTAAAGGTGTGGCTAGCCTCTTGGAGGTATATGCCTCCTGAATAACTAATTTTCCCACCTGTCAACCTGGACAGGATGGGAAGGGCTTTGTCCTCGAGTGGGGGGGACAAGGGGTTACATATTAAGGGAGGTGAAAGCCTTTGAGGCTCACCGCCTTGATTATTGTAAGCACTAGCCATTGTGGGAGGGTGGAGGTGTGACCACCTCCCTGACAGGTCCCTTGTCCCCATTCTGGGGGAAGAGTTGGCACAACCAGCAGGAGGGCAGACTCTTGTCATGGTGGCAAATGGCTTGGGGTGCCCGCCAAGGCAAGAGAAAGCTGGCAACTTGGTGGCATCCTCTAAGGAAGTCACCAGGGTACATGCTAGCTAATTCATGAGGGAAATCAGTCATTCATCATGGAGCTGGACATCTAGGGTTAGCCTGGGTGCTAGCCCATGTTATCCTGTGGACCGCCAGTTACTTGCAGTAGCATAAAGTTTAAAATGCTACTACAGGGTTATATATGCTTGTGCATGTATGTCCTCGCTCATAAAACAGTGCATTCTGCCTCATGGGCTATAGGAAGCCTGCCTTAGGGGTGACTGACCTGTACTTTGGGAAGTGAAGGGACTCTGCCTGTACTTGGTGTGGGCAGAGTCAAACTCGAGCAAACAAGCTGCTCATGTAGGCTGACATGGCAGCTCTGCAGGCTTTACTTTTACTCGGGCCAAGCAGGGTGGCACAATCAGTGCTGCAGCCCTAGTGACCCCTTTACCATACCTGCCCTGGGGTCCACTGTTACCATTAACTAGGGCCTTACAGGAGTAGTAAAGTCCTTACCAAATGGGTTCGCCTAATCACAGTACCATTTAAGGGAAAGAACATTGGCACAGAGGTCTGAATAGCAAGCCTTAGTGCACTTTCAGATCAAAAAAGACATCATCAGTAGTCTAAATGAGGGCAAAAAGTGAGGGGGCATCTGCAAAGAGCCCAGTTTCTTACAACATCAATCTGTTGACAGCTCTGCTGAGCCTGGCCTTGTCCTTCCAGTCGACAGGGAGGATTGCCAGCAGACAACAGGCAGACCCTTCCCAACCATATAGGGTCAGGGCTCCTTCCAGAGAACGGGATGCACAGAAGGGCTAACACCGCCATGCTCTCAGGTTTAAACATTAGAGTGTAGGTGATTAGATCAGGATGTTGGTACTTTTTATATGTTTCACTCTAATGCTCACAATTATCACTGTATTATGGTTCATCTTTTTAATAATCAGACTGTAGGCCCAGATGCAATTGTTTCAATAAATATTTAAACTTATTCTGCATCTCATTGTCTGCTTTTGCATGTGTGAGACTTTGTGCAACTGAGAGAAAGGGGTATGATCTGTTCCACCAGGACTTCCCTGAGGAGTCAGAGTGTGATGAGACAGAGTGTCATGTTTCTAGACTGCCACAAATCACCTTTACTTTCTAGGTTTGGGGAAGGTGCTGCTAGCTAGCCAATGCAGTCAGGCCGACAGCTTCCAGTCGGTGTGGCACTGACTCAGCCATCCACACGTGGCGGCAGTGCTGCCTTACACGCAGCAGTCTTTTCCCATGGTAAGATTCCTTCAAAACCTGAAGGGCAGGTTCCTCCTGTGTGTAAGAGCCCAAATTCTGAATTCCAACAGATTTGTACAGTAGATCCTTCCTGCCTGGTCCGAGGTGATCAAAATCAGCTATGGTTGAGCTTCCTGCACCATCCATAAGACCTTTGAGAGAAGTGGAATTGATGGAATGGGTATAGCAGGCCCTGCAATCAGCAAGTCCTGAAGGCTTCCCCTAGGGAACCCAAGGAGGAAAATGTATTGCACAAAAGTGAGGACACTTCCTGTGGTGAGTCGTGGCAAAGCATCCACACTTGAACACCACAACCTAGAGAAGATCAAACCCACCAACTTAGATTAGCCGTCTTGCATTGCAAGGTGTGCTGCCACTTGGAAAACTCCCTTGTTGCTGAGCCCACTCTCACAGGCAAATTGCCTCACAACACATAGTACACAGAACCACACAGCCCTGTCTGTTGATAATGTTGTAGACAGTGGTGGTGTTGTCAGACAGAATCAGAACAGCACTTACAGAGATGCAATAAGAAAGCAATTCATGGAATGGTGGACAACCCTTAGGTCCAGCACCTTTATGTGTACATGTTGCTCCCATGAGGACCAAAGGTCGCACTCTATCATGTTAATCAGATGTACACACCACCCCAGTGGACAAGTGCCCACGCCTCCAGTAGTCTGCAGCTGCAGAGGGATGAAGGAATGACTTACTACTAGGTTGGTGGGGCACATTCAGTAACACAGATCCACGTGGACCAACTTGTAGATCTGCAGCCAAGCAGAAAGAAGTTCCTTTGGTGTTTCTTCTCTGGCACCTTTGAATGAATCTCATCCACCATTAGAAGCATGACATCAACAGAAACAGAAGGCTATAAACCCCAGTAAGTATAAGATGTGCATAACTGAGTTCTGAGTCTGAGACAGAAACATAGGAATCATTCTCCAGATGTCCTTGATCTCCTGAGGAAGAAGAAAATCCTTCACACGGGCAGTGTCCAGCACCACTCCTATGAAGGCTAACCTCTGCTAGGGCGCAAGACAGGATTTCTGGATATTGATCATAAAGCCTGAGTTGTGGAGGAGGGTAGCAGGGCA